>NW_028262291.1:32040450-32353979 GCF_047370975.1 Nipponia nippon
AGATTTAATTTCTTCCTCTGCAAGTTGCCCCTTATGTTGACATTGGATCCCTTCAGAGAGTTTGAAGATTTCTGGAAAGTTGGAAGAGAGCACCTTAAAACAGGATGACTGTGAATATGTGAAAAAGATGCTTGCTGTGGATTACTTAGCGCTTTCATGCCTGCACATCTGAAGTCTCAGTTGCACTCAACACTACTTTGCTTCAACTATCAGCACAGACTGCAGAGTCCCAAGCCTATTACTTCTTTTATTTTAGAATCTAAACCTGTGAAATGAAGTGATTTGCAACATGAAACCAGTACCTTTAATGAAGATTTTTAAATACATAAGGTTCCCTTTGTATAGTAACCTGAGCAGTTGTAGACTAGGATCAGAGAAAGAGGTTAGGTCGCAAAGGGAAAAGGTGGAAGCAAGGGATTTTTAAAACTGACTTTTTCAAGAAGCATGACAGTGGTATTTGAAAACAAATGTTTTAATGCACGTGAACAACAGCTGACAGGAGGCTGTGTAAGCACTCCTTTAGTTTAATATACATTACAACAAATGGAACAGAGAACAAAAAACCTGCCTAAAAAGAATATGAAAAAAGTCTGGTGCCTACCCTTCTGGCATAGATTTTTGTCTGTATGTGCCCCCACCAGAGCCAGTCTCACTTGACGATGATAAGTTGCTTGGAGAATTACGGCACTGTTGCGATCTTGCTAAGGCAATGGATGAAACCGTGACGTAGACATCAGAACCGGGAGACAACCTGTTCGGAGCAAACAAACCAGTCAAATCAGCAATATCGAACAGCAATATCATAGTGCAAAGCATGACAGATGACATCATGCAAATTGTCACATCAGTAAAGAACATGGCATCACGGAGACAGTAGAGGTGAAGTCAGTTGAAGGATCAGACGTTTTCCTCTTATTAATCTATTGGAAACCATGGAAAATCAGCTGTAAAGAGCCGGATGCAGGGGAGTAAATGAAGAGAGGCAAATGCGGGAGAAAAATCCCAGCACACACTACAACCCAGTTTCTAAAGTCGTGATTTGTTTTTACAGATTGCTTGTAAGGAATAATGAAGCATGACATTCCTCACCCAAATACCAAACAGAACAAAATATTTCTAATTCTCAAAACAAAGTCTTGCCTGGAATTTAAACTAACTGTAGCGAGCACTCTATGCAAACTCTTCCAAGGGTATCAAGCTTATCTCTATGCCACCAAACTTGTCCAACATAAATCATGAGGACTAAAAAAATGTAGGTATTTATAAATACCTTAAAATCCCCCCTAAAACCTTAACATTCTAATATAAAACTCTCTCAACATATCAGAACTCTGTTTGAAAATACAGACCTGAGTCATGTGAAGCCTTCTCCTGTCGGAAGAACCATACAGCAAATAAATGGGCTAGAATTGCAACACACACACCTGGGCAGAATGGCTGGAAGCAGCAGGCTTATACTGCTCAACTCGTATATCCTGTTCTGTCGTTGAAGGCTTTTTTTAGATCATTTTCTGCTTTGTGCATTTTGTTTCCCAAACCCCAACCGAATTCACTGCTGCTAGCTAGTTTTTTGTTCTACTGCGTGGTGACTGAAGCCATTCAGAACTTCTGCAGTGATTTAAGTGGAGTTTGAATTACGCCATCCATGAACATCAAAATCCTGCTGTGAATGCAAACCTTTACGCATTTTAACTAGGAAAAATACTGTAACTTATGCAAGTAAAATAGCAACTTAAACTTTTAACATTTAAAAAATGCATATTGACTTCAGTGAAACACACAGCTAGTTGCCTCAGTACACAACTTGGGCCTGGGGACTGACAAGGTCTTAGCCTAGCCACTTAACCTATACCTGTAAAGGACTGGCAGATTTTAATCAGCTCTCACCACAATACTGTAAGAACTTTTAAAGTTCAAAAACTCTTCTGAAAATGAAAAAAGCATTGCACTGATTAATGTTACTTATGTATGTGTATATATCCAGTGTGCATGTGTATGTATATATATCAAATGTGTATTTGTTCCCCTCAGTACTTTGCAAAAAAGCAGTAAACTAACAAAATCTTAAAATGGAAGGAGCAGTATGGCTGGACCAAACATCTGGATCATCTGGAATTTCATGAAGTGCATATGACTAATAGTAACTCTTTTTCCCAGACAAGAAAGGAATGATCCAACACCTGACCATCACAAGTACCACACCAAGTCCAGTAATTCCTTTCTAGTCTACCAAATTGAATTTAACATTATCTCACATTTATCAAGCAACAATTCTGAAATATTTGATTGCAAAGAACACAGTGCAAGAGTTGGAAACTTGGGGAGCCGTGAACCAAGCAGTTCATTTTTCCAGTGGCAATTTTATAAAGAGAAAAAGAAATAGTTCCACAAACAAAAGTATGTGCTTTCAATAGCATTCACCCACCTACATAGGCACACAAATTTAAATGCAGTTATGCTTGCAGAGCAATACACAGTTTTAAAGTATGACCTTTTTTCCCAATACTAAATTAGGATTTATGGCAAGGAAACCAATTACTTCTTGAATAATTTCTGTAAAATTATCTCCTGTTGGAAAACGCTTACATTTTCATTTCAGATCCAGCAATGCCTTTTCTTTACTTCCTATGCCTTACCAAAAAGTGACAGCACTGTTCAGGAGGAACGTCAAAATTTCAGAACGATGTCATGGAGTTATAACTCATTTACAAAGACGAAAGACCTCAAGGGCAAACAAAATTGTATTTATAAACGTGGTCTGAACAACAGCAACAAATAGTCATGTAGGTCATCCTATTTAAAGCAGCAATACATTTTGTTGGTACAGTTCACAATAGCACTAAAAACATGAATAGTGAAAGACATTTTATGTGAAACATAAATAAGAGAAGAGAACTTCAGAGTAAATTAGTTTGAATTGACTTTTTGAGCTGCTTTGAAATCTACTGATGAAAGGCACTTCCCAAGACAAAAGGAGTATTGTGTTAGCAGTATGCCCCTATAGTTAAGGTATTCTGTGCTTGTCTTTTATTTATAATTAAAAAACTAACTAAAACAAGCTATTATCTATTTCAAAAGACAGCTTTAAGAAGAAATTCCAAAATGGTTAAGTGCATGAGTCCCATAATTGATTTTAAAAATAGGCCAAGCGTCCATTGCATTAAACAGATACAATTACATTGCTGTCAATTGAACTGGGATTATACCATGCATGATTTAGTTCTAACAGATCGAGTTCATCCTGAAAGGACTGGTTGAGTCTTGCCAAGTATGGGAAGAAAATCATCTTTTGTGAAGGCAGTGAGTGGGACGGGTGTACGTTTATTTTGTTTAGTATGACAACACAGACATCGAAAGCATCCATCTTGCTCTTAAATTAATTTCCACGTCATTAGCTGTAATTTTCTCCACATCTTCAGTACGCATAGGTATGTAATACACACATCATAAGAAAAACGTCAGTCTAGCACGCTTTGTGCCTATGGCCTAAGGCAGTCTTTAGCTATATGATCACACACAGGTGCCTCCTTCCCTCGGGACCTCTGCCCCATGCAGTTTTATTATGTGCTACAACTTCTGCAAGAGCTGCACAGCTCGGAAGCGAAGGAGGCACGGCCTGGCAGAAGAGAAAGGACGGCCTTATAGTCAAGGCATTTCAGTGCTGACTTAGCAAACTGAATTCTTATCTTGCGCTTGCTGCAGCACTCCAATATGACCACTGGCATATTTGTTAAAGAAAATTTTTCATTCATTGTCACTAATTGCAAGTTTCTCAAAGGCCTTATTTGATGCCATGGCCTGATTTACTTCTGAGCTGAAAATTTACCAAAGCAGCTGAAGTCAAGTGAAGCTGTAATTTGAATATATAAAATATTAACAATGCTGGGCACACTTCCAAATATGAGATGCCCAAAATAAGACACAGCAAATGATTAGAACATAATTTCTCTCTCTACCTTTGTTCTTAATCTGAAGAGGGCCAAAGACATCTCCTCTCACACAAGAGTTTCGAAAATTAAGTTTAATTAATACCCATGAAGCATTCAGAAACTATAGTAATGGGCGCCACTGTAAAACTTAGAGGGGAATTAATAATTGCATCTTTACAGCAGGATTTGAATGCCATCCAGCAAATAAGCGATGGAGTAATGAGGAGGAAAATAAAATATTAAATAGCTCTTCTTTAATGAGCTGCATCCACTGTGTGAACTGAATGAGGCAGATGTCCTCTGTTAAAAGAAATTCTCGTAATTTAATCCAAGGAAGTATCAGAAAACACAGTTACACAAGAGTTCTGAATAAAACTGCACAGCAAATCTTAATTCTAGCATGCTTACCTTCCACGTGTTTGATTTTTGCAATCCTAATAATACTGCAAGATGTGGCAGTTCTCTGAAAACACTGACTCAATGTTCTTATGTTAAAAAGGAAACCAAACCATTCAAAAGGGAAAAAAAGAACATCAGCAATTTTGGGGAAGGGGATAGCAAATGAAACAGAAAATACAATTACACTGTCATATTGTACCTTCTCACACCACACTGTATACCTTCTCGAATATTTTTCCTCAATTTGATCATCGCATTTCAGAAAACAATCATTATAACAAGAAAAAATACAGAGGCAGGCAGTGGGACAACCACAGGGACAGAAGGGCTTCCGTATGAAGAAAGACTGACTATGCTATAGGGCTCCACTGATTATAGAGAATTTTATCGTATCTGCTTCAATCCGTCCAAACATGAATTATATTGGATCAAGCAAACAAAATGATTATTCATTATCCCTCATGACAAAAGAGCGAGTAGGAGACCTGGAACTATCAAGAGACCAATTAGCAGGCACCTGGATGAAGAGATACCATCCATAGCTGCTAAACACAGCAGTACAGGTGCAGCCGGCTCCAGGCGATCTTAAACAGCAGCCAGCCAGGAGACTGTCGGAGCCAGTACAGAGTCTTCCTTTACACTTGTAAGGATTTCTTATGCTCTTCCCTGGTCCCTGCTGATGGCCACTGTCAAACAAGAGAGACCAACTCTTGACATGGCACAGCACGGCTCTTCTCCGATGTTTTTGGAACACGAGAGTTTGCCATACCGCCAGGTGTACCAACAAACCTTTCGTTTTCCACTGCCACATCCAGCTCCACATCCTGAGGCCAGTCAGAAACACATAATATATAATCTCATGGTAGTACATGTTTTAACTTGAAGAATGTTATGAAAACTTTAAAACAACAAATCCCCAAACCCTGTGAGGCCGGCAATGCCTGTGCTACAGCGCTCACTTGACAGGTGGCAAGATGAACACAGACACCTGCTTGTTTATATTAGGAAAAACATCACCCATCCCAACTAAGCAGCAGCAGACTAGGATTTTTATATAATATGGGAACAGTTTCAACTAGACTCTTATCTGCAGGAACTAACCTATAAACTACTACTGGCACAGTTACTGACTACACACAGGCATCGTTCAAAGCAGTATGAAATTTTAGGGCAAGGCTGTGCTCCAAAGTCCGCAATAAGACTTAAACACAGTCTTAATGAGTATTGTTCTAATATTTCCATACTGTGGAATTTTACAGCCAGTGCTTGACTGTAGTCATGCCGTAGTTCAGTTTTCCATTTGGTTTAAAATACTGACTGTGCTCAGAAATTTTCTAGTTAGAGCCTTGAGTTTTCATCCAGTACAGTACTGAACTGCCCACTGAAGGGCACAAGCCCAGCAGCAGCCAGCTTTGCTCACGGGTTTTCACACTTTTCAAATGTTTGTTGAATCAAGTTTTAGTTAAGACTAGTTCCAGTTTATGATAAGTTAATTGAGAAGAGATTATCATCTAACACTATCTTACCTCCTTTCCCTGCACATTTTTTTCTTAATAAAGTCTGGAAACTAAGTGTACAAAATAAAAAACTGAAAATTGGGAGGGGAAAAAAATATCAAGTTCTAAAATTACATCTTCTCCAATAACATTAGCTCTGGCATACTTCACATATATGTGGTTTATTGTTGTTTTCCTTAACGTATCACTCTGATATTTATTCTGGGTTATAGGCTATATAGTGTCCTGTGTGGACTAATTAATGTTGCGAAAGAAGCCATGACTTGGAATTTATTGCATTTATATTATTAGATTTTTCAGTCTAAAAGTTGCAGTAACATTAGAGATTTATTTTAAGATTTATAAAGTTTTAGGTTATTTTTCCTGCCTACAAATATGCACATCAATCATGAATACATTCAAGGACCCAGGATACTATGAGGAACAGGGAGAACTTAAGTATAAGCAAGTGAGTGGGATACACAAAGACAATCCAATAAAGGCAAATTTAAGTACTCCGCTGGTCAGGCACAGGACTGGGCACTTGTCTGCCTTCTGAGAATCAGGGACTGTCAAGCAAGCTACTCTCCCACCTACAACAGCAGTCTCCGTAGGGAGGCGAGATGTTTTTATGTATATGAAGTGAAATCTTCCTGTTCTCAGGACCGGTAATGCAGCTATTATTTATTTTTAACATAGTTAAATGGACTAAAGGGAAAATATCAACAAGGGTAAAAAAATAAATTTATTTCACTCAGTATGCATATTGAGAGTCTAGCTATCTGAAGTGATCATCAGTCAAATATCGCTAGTAGGTAATTCAAAGAGTTACACCTTACTCCCTGTACTCCGAGAGCACTTCGTACCCAAAGAGGGAAACACTTGTCTGTTAAGCTGTTTTTGTTTAAATTAAATCCCTCAAATCTTCAGGTTTTTTCCCCGAATACTTAATATAAGTCATGGATTTATTGCTGATATGTTACCATTAAAATGAGTAACATGTCAGGTCTGATACATCAGAAATATTATAATGCCTCTATTTCATTCTTTGAAATCCCACCTGCTGGGGCTACGGCTAATGATGGTACCGACCTTTTGTGGTCCTGGGCCACTGCTACTAGCGCTAGCTCCAAAAATCATCTCAGATTCAGAGCTCAGAGAGTCACATGGATCAATTTACTATGGGTTTCTCAGCTGCCACGTCCCTTAAAACATAGGTCACAAACTACAGACCACTGTTTGTTAGTGGCAGATGAGGTCTGCCATCACTGTCACTGCACCTGGCTCAATAAACGAAGAACGTGCAGTCAAAAGGCAGGAGTACGAAGGCATAAATGCCAGCTCCAGTCTCAAAACAACTAAGTATTAAGATCACTCAAACATCAGCAAGTCTGAACTGTGGCTCAGCACCGCAGAAACACAAGTGATAGCTAGTGATATCTAGACCACAACCAAAGATTAAAATTGAAGTTACAGCTATAACTTAGTCCTGACATTACTTATTGATGCTGATCTTCATAGGTAAGTTTCCAGCCCCACTGACACTTAGGCAGTACCTTCATTCCGAAAGTGAAGCTCTAATGGTAGTAAGGAAATCTGTACTGCTTTGCTAATGTGCCATAATGACAGGTGCTTTTTTCTAAAACCCCCTAAAATTGCAAAATACTGCAGAGAGAGAGAGAGACTGAAGTATCCATCTTGTATACGGTGGGGTCATGTTTATCGTCATGTTAATTAGAGGGCCCTTTTTGGTTCACAGGGACCACCAGTACAGATCCCGGTACCCGTATTACCAGGTTACCCTTGGTCCTCCATTTCTCCAACCGAGAGCTGAGCACAGAACAAATCGTAGGGAGCAAAGCGCAGCGGAGCACCATCGCTGCTACCCGCACCAGAAACACGCGCAGATTCCAGCACCTCCTGACAGGTGATCTTTACGATATGGGAAGTATGAAAGTTAGCGGTCAAAAATTAAATGAGACTAGTTAAAAGGGCTATGAAAAATCTCACCTTTGTTGATTTTAGAGATTTTACGCTGTAAGAATAGAAGTATCTGAGCTTCCCCAAAAGCAAAGCTTTCGTTTATCATGCAGAGAAAAGACAAATGAGTCTTGGAGTGAGCTTATTGCTTTTTTTTTTTTTCTCCAGTATTCCTTTAAAATGACAAAAATGTATTTTTCTTCACTTTAACTGGAAACACGTTAACCTTATGCAGCTGCTGTTATATTTAAACTTGATCCAGCCAAGACTAACATGTTTAGCAGACCAGAAAGATAAGAGAGAAGACATTTTTTCAGGCATCCAAAAAAATTCCCAGACAAACTTAAAAGCTACTTTGATAATACACTTTTAAGGATGAAAAGATTCAATAGAACCCTTTATGAATAATAATAAAAAAATACTTAAAAGAATGTCTAAAGGAGAAAAACCCCAGCTACATGCCTTGAGAATGAAGGAAATGGAAAGTCAAAGCTTCACTTTTTGAAAACAAATACTGAGTACATGGAAATGTAATTTTCACTTTGCAAACGTTTGTCAGGCCATAACCCCCTCTAGAACCACCCAGTGATGGGATAAATCTTGGATGCTTTAGGAGTGCGACGTTGCCCACACCGGATTTTATGTAGAAGAAAAACACAGTTAATAATACCCTGTCTCTCAGTGCAGCCAAAGGCTCCCTTCTCCTCGACACGAGCTGTGGAACAGCCAACTTGAGACTCTAGACAAAACTCTTTGGTTAATACCATGAAGAGATGAAAGCATCTGAAAAAACCCCAGCAACTCAACTGAATCTGATCTTCTGCCACTGCCTTAAACTTTGCCCAGGTATTACTGTGCCTTCTGTAATTACAGAGTGAGATTCTACAGCACTGGAGAGAGCAAAAAACCCCAACGCCACAACTCCTATTCCTTCAAATTCAGCATCTGCCTGTCTTTAGCTGTAACAGGACGATATGGCCTGAAGCCATGCCATTTTTATGTTGGTCCAAATATACCATTAGAGAGCTAAGTCCAGTGTCTCACTGGCTTCTGCAACCTTTTTCACAGAAAATCTTATCAGGTTGTCTGTGAAATTATTAGTGTTTTCACAAATTTTCTTTTGCAGCTCACGCTGATGGGAGCTTTAAGTACACATCTATTGAACTTACATAAAGCTACAACTGGGGGGGGGCACTCTGAGTTTGAGTGCAGAAGTACGATAGTCTCTAATGAAAAAGTAAGAACGAAAATGAAGTCCTTACCAACTATTATAATTTCTTAACAAAGTGTCCTACACAGAAGTTTCAATTTCACCTTGGTAGTGTCTTGGTCTTGGCTGTACCATCTTTGAAGATTTTTCTTTTTATCCCCAGTTCTTCAGGATGTGAAAAATGCTTTAAGTTAATTAATTAGAATGTTCTTTAAACTTTCTACAATATACACCTTATTTCCACTGTTTTATATTTTTCAGCAACATAAAGCACGATCGGAATCTGTCTAAAGCTTTTTCTTTTTTAAGGAACTGTCCAAAATAAGAAATACAAGCTATGAGCTTGTTTCCCTCAACAGATCTCTTTGTAAATGCAGACACAGGGACAGATTTGTATAGATAATCAAAACGACGACAGTTCATTTGAATACTATCAAATACATCTTTTTCTGTCAAAGAATGAAAATACTGTGACAGGATGTGCCTGATACCTTCATCTTAATAATAATCGCTTTCTTGTTTAACAAAACAAAACAAAACCAAACCAAACCCAAAAAAACAACAAAACACACCAAACCACCCTGGAGAAATGCCAACTTAAAACAATCTATTCTCTAGCCTAAAAAGTTTGAAAACTCCACAATCGGATAAATTTGCTTTTTGTGCTGGTCAGAATTCTCTTGCTAAACACCCTGTTAGATGCTATTTCTGCCTTGGGAGCTTTGGGCAATTCCACCGAGCCTATAAACAAGCTAGATTTTTTATTTACTTCTTCAAAATGCAGAAGTTCAGGAACACTTCGATCTGAAACTTTGGTTGTATATTTAAAACTTAAATAACAATACATCAGTTTTAGAATACCATCCAGCATGGGGAAACACAGCCTAACAATCCTGTAACACTTCATTTTGTGGTTCATCATGCCAGGAAAGGTATTTCCTTTTGGCTAATGTTTTGCTCATATTCATGTTGCCTTTTGACTAATTAAAACCAAGATTAAAAGCAGTCTTCAGATACTTAGATAAATCTATTGTGCTTTTTTCCAGACAAGATTCTGAGCAGTAGCAAAAAGCCATTTGTAAAGAGGACACATACCTCCGGCTCTCCAATGGGCGCCCATCACTAGAGATGCTTCGGGGGATGTTGGCTGCTCGTTCCGGGGGTGGCATTTTCCCTTCTCCTTTCCCAGAGCCAATCCTAGATGTTACTGGACTTTGTATTTGGGACGGTACCTGAGCCACATGAGGTCCCTGTCCTTTGCTTGCGTTTCGCTGCCATTTGTTATTATTTCTGAAGGGAAATTTGAATTCATATGACATTCCTTCATTCACTTTGTATTCCATCACTGGCATACGGTAGTTTTCTGAAGAACTCCTGGAAATAAAGAAATTTAACGTGCTGCTATAAAAAATAAAATAAACATATCCCCTTTGCAAGGACAGAAATCTGAAGACAGAAGCTGAACCAATTCTATGAAACAGTAAATGTAAGAATTTGCTTTTTAGAAACATATATTTAACAAGTTTTGATACTCTTCATCTGATTACTGCGTTACAAAAGCTAAAAAATCTGCTAGAAGGGTAGCTCCTCTTCCTAATTTAAAAAAGTCATGGGTTTTAGAACTTACCTGCACCCAGACAAGTAAGACCTGAAATGTTTGTTCTTTTTGAGATAAATCTTTCTGATGCACAGACATCCATGAAAAGACAAAATTCTCATGAAATAATGCATTACACTTCATTTTCAAACATCTTTGGCTTTGGAGTACCTCAGCTGATAAATCTGCACATTATGAAAACAAAACACTTGCGAAAAATTGTAGATGCGAAGCCCAAAAGATGCCCTTTGCTTCGATGTATAGCAAGAGGACAGCATAAAAACTGGAGTAAACTGGAGGACATAAGCTAATGCAGCCCATGTTAAGATGCAGGGCAAACTTCTGCACACATTTAAAATGAGAGATTTGGAAAGTAGATGTGACCTTCAGCTTCAGTGAGGATAATTTTGGTATTTCTCTTGACAAATGTATATACCTCTATCTAAGTGAATTTTTTATTGTGATTACTTTCTTTATCTACAGACATCATTATCTAATGGGAAGGAAAAATAAACAATCGGTGCAAAATTTTCTACTTCTAGCTCTTCATCTAAGTGATTATACCATTAGTGCTGAGAAATGTCAATATCTCTTCCCAGCTAAAACACAAAACAGATAACGTGTTATCAGGCTATGCTGACATTACCAAGTTGTGCAGTCTAATAGGAGTAGGCAAAGTAGAAACAGTCAGTGCTGAGGTCTTGCTGTCCACAATATACACATTTTGTGGTTTTACTTTGGCCTTTGACCCTCTAGCCTTGACCTGCAAATTAAATTAGCAGTTGGAAGGCACGAGGCGTGCTTCTGAAGCACACATAGTTCAGCTTCACCTGAAAGGAAATGTTTGTGCTCTCCCAGGCCACTCTGTGATGTGAACCACTGCACGGTCCATGGGGATAATCAGGAGATTTGTTTTCAAAGTCCACTCACAAGCTAGCTAAAATCTTGATACCCTTGTTTTTTCTTTCCTCTCCATACTTTGTGTCTCTGCTATTCTTTCCCTAGTGATTATATACTGTTTTAGTTCGTTTCTCTCCTTTTTTTTGCAGACATAGTTACAATTTAAGAAGCAAGAAGACACAATTTCCTCCTGCTGCTGTGTCCTTAACTTCAAGGTCAGCAATCAGTCCACTAAATGACTTCAGTGGCAATGTTTTAATGACCATCTTTTAGTAGAGATATAACCGTAACAAGGCCTGCCTGTGTGTAGCGCATTAGACTGTGTATCAGGGTATCTGGATATATTTTTGTATCTGCTGCTGACCTTGTACATGTGCCTGTTGGCAAGTCATCTTATCTAACTGCACCCCTGCTCTTCCTCCAAGTTGATGCCAATCAATTTATTAGGATAGGGACTGCTTCTCATATGAATGTACTATACCAAGCAGAACTGATCTTCATTTTACCTATGGTCTGTAGAAGTTACTGTAGGAGAAATACTAAATGACCTCCAGAGGACACAACAAAAGGACTCCAATTTTGGAAAACTGATTGCCAAAAGAGAAATTGCTTTGTGCAAAGATTTAAGTCAAGTCTCTAGTAATGTATGTAGGATAGCTACAAACTCAAGACACAGTTGCTAAACCTTAATAATTTTTGGATAGAGCAAGCAGGATAAAGAGTTGCTTTATGAAACTTCGTAACTAGGCAATAACCCACCATGAACATTTGCTCACTACAAGACAGCAACAAAACTCACTGATGCTGAGTACAGTATTTCAAAAAGTGCAGCAATTTCTCTTCCTGCTATGGGTTTGGATACACTAAAGCTAAGCCTGCTTTTGGCTGTACTTAATTTAGCTCAGGAATAACAGGATCTGTGCTTTCCACACAGATTTTTTTCTGCTCTAATCCTTTTGCTATGATTGCAGCTGAACTTTCCATTTGCTCGGGCTGCTAAATACTGTACGAAGGCTTTCCAAATGCCTCATGGGTGACCTTATGCCACTGCTCATTTTAATCCCTGACATGTATTCAATTTTCCACTGACAACTAAAGGACAAATAAAACCCCTTTTCTCTCTGCTCCTGTTTTGCTACCACTTACAAAAGGAGTTAATATGGCTCACAGTAACACCAAACATGGATTCTTCTTTTATGCAAGTACGAGGTCTTTGCTCGGAGACACAATTTCATATCAATGTAATAAATATGCATTGAAGTTCAGCTCCAAACTTAAGTATACAAAGATTTAGCATCTACCCCTACAAAGGTATTGCCCGATTAGAAAACAGCAGTGCAAAACATGTTCTCAGTCTCTAACTGCAAGGAACACACTGAACTTTGATAACTCTACTTGCTGCTTCTTGGCAAATCTAGCATAAACCTTGAGCTAGCCTGCAGGCAAATTTAGTCTATTAAAGATCATTCCATTTTAATCATATAGCATTTGTGAGATATTAATACAGGATGTCAGGAATATGGGAATCAGATTTAGTGATGTGGCTGAATGCTACAGACAACTGCAGAGAGTTCAGATGGGAGCAGTAAAAATTATAAAAAGCCTTAGTATGAGTTCAGGAAAAATAGAGGGACTTAATGTCCAATTCAGAAAAAGAAGCACGTATTATTGCTTATTTCTGATCAAGCAACATTTTAAAGCTATAAAAGCAGTAATACAGTTGACACAAGCCTCAGGCTTAACACGGATGGGAAGTGAGAGGGATGCAGCAAGATCTACTGCTGAGTAAAGAAGAATTACACTTTGCTGCAATTTCTCTGGCCAGATCCATATCTTTGATAAACTCTCATCATTTACAGGCTTACTTATTTGTGAAAGTAGAAGAACGTAAGTCTGTTCATAGCTTTCAAGAATTACATCCACAGACATTGCAAACTATGAACAAATGGGAAAGCAGGGAGGAAAACGTACAATTAATTTTGATGTATCATAAATGCACAACTGTGAAAAGTTGTTTGATTTCCATGTTAAATTCCATGGAATTTACAGGATACATGAGGTTCTTCACACATTTTATTAAACTGTGGTATTCAACGAATATTTTGTGGGGCCCGGAGTCTGAATATGGGCCGTTTTTCCCACCCTCCTCTTTCACCTTGCAATAGTGGACACTATATTATAATTATACCATGGGTTTTGGAGGTTTAACACTTACTCTGCGGTGTTTCTTTGCCCCGACCCCACAAATCACGACACAATTTCAGACCAAATGTAGCTGTTATACAATACCTGCGTGGCGTGCAGTCCTCATACGGAGGGACGATGACGACCTTCACTGTTACTGACGTTCTGAGAAGATCAATCATTTGCTCGTGGCTCAGAGTGGCTACAGCCACTTTGCAGATTTCCACCAGCCGGCTGCCTTGTCGCAGTCCTGCCTGCCACGCGTAGCCGTAGGGCTCAACGTCTGCCACAATGCCTTCGTAGTTGACGTGGAAACCAAGCTGACCCAGACCATTCCTACGCAGAGTCATCTCCACTGTTTCACAGCCCTTAGTCACAAGCTGTGAAGTGAAATGAAGACACAATTTAATGCACGGAGAGACCTTCAGTGCTAATAGAGGTTTAAGGGCTCCACCTTTGTACAATCAACCAACTCGCACGACAACGGTGCGACACAATCAAGGAATATATATCACAGTCCTGGGTACGTAATCAGCTGAAATGGGTCTTGTCACTCAAACTAGTATTTTCAGTAGAGTCTAGTTACCCAAATTCTGCCTTGAAATTTTTACTGAAACTACAGGAATTTTAGAAGATAAGTGGCAGCACGCAACAGAAAAACACATGGAGTTACGCAAGCATCTCTACTTTATCTTTTATGCTTTAGTAACCAAACAACCATTCTACATTTCTAGCTGTTTCAGTAAACTGCAAGATTACTTTCAGTCAGAATGTGGTGGCATGCAGCTACTAAGCACGGTAAACTGGGGTCTATGCCAACTCTTCTATGTAGCATGAGCATGCGTACCATCAAGAGCAATTTAATAGGGCCTGGTCTTCCTTCTTTCCTGGTTATTATACAACTACTGTTGTGAAATTACAGGAAAGACAGTGAAACATAACACATTCTTTCATAACTTATTTGGATAAAAAATGAGCACAGACAGATGTTTCATAGCCAGATACCATGATTCACTGCATTTTTAGTTTATCACATGCATTCAGAGAATATCTGAAGATTTCAACTAGGATTGGGGCTGCACCCTGCTGGCAACATAATAAGTCAGTCTCAGAGATATTACAGCTTCATTTGAAACGAGATACAACAAGCCTATAAAACAGAGAAAGGGAAGGAAAACAAGGAAATGAAATAAGACGACGCTTTTATATTTATTGTGTGGGAGCAATTTATACATCTGAAGGCCCTGCTTGCCTTTTTTTTTAAATATATTGAGACATTTTTGACACACACACAACCAGCTGAGGTTGGCTGATATCTGATAAAAGTGAAAGCGATATTGGATTTTGAGAAATAAAAGCAGGAAAGTCCTTACAGATTTCATGATAAACAATTAGAACAGTTTTACGGATCCCAAGCATTACTTAAACTGAAGTCTCACTTGGCGGCAGGGCGAGAGGAGAAAGCAAAGAAGGGGAACCAAACAAGAGAACACATTCTAACCTCCAGCCTTTTGACGATCTCTTTGATATCATCAATGTTGCTGATGAAGCTCTCCAAAGAAACACATTCACCTCTCTCATAGAATATTTTGATATTTGTGTCTGTTGAAGTCCACCCTATCACATCTCGACAGGAGCAATTGAACACCACGCTTTTCGTGTCCTGTTCAATGAGGACTACAAACTCATTAGAGATACCTAGGAGACAGTCTATTTCCATGCCCTTGCTGTAGTCTTTTGCATGGACGCTCCATACAATAGCACCAGAACTATAGATCTCTGCTCCTGGATAAGGCTTGGACTTCTCTTTCTTTTTTGAAGCAAGCGAGATGAAGGGGAACTTGCCAGAAGGGTCAATAGGTGTGTTGGTGACATTCTTCTCTGCCAAGTCTTTCAAGTACTCTTGACGGGTCCTGGTGGCCATCGCACGGAACTTTTCTGATTTATGAGCAGCATTCTCTGCATTAATGACTTTGGCTAGTAAGAAGTCCCTGAACACATTTGATTTAGGAAACGTGACACCTTTTGGAATAGGTGGTCCAAAGGATGGTACATCTCTGGATCTTGTCACAGCAACGCTAAAAGAAAGAAAAGAATAAGGAAGAAGCAGAGTGTTTCACTGTATGCAAATTCAGCAGGTTTTGACCACAGAAAATACATTTCCTTTTTTCCTGAAGCCCTCCAATTTTCTCTCCTTTTCTCCGCAATATGCCTATATTTACATTTTAATCTTGCCAGTGTGGAGATTATGCCCCCCTTACTGTATAAACAGAAAGCCACTTATTTTTGCATCTATGCTTTTTTGAGTCATCCTCAGTGCCACAGTTTAAAGAGAGCTTCAAATGCAAAATTGTGCTTTTTTGATAAAGTAATCACTCATGTATGGTAGTTCTGAATTCTGTTTGTTTTTACTATAAACAGAAAATTTCTAACACATGCTATTACAAAGGCTAGCTTATAATTTAGCTACCTAAAGCTGAAAAGCTCATCTGAAAGCAATGCAAAATGTATAATCAATACTGGAAATATAGATAAAATGGACACAGTAAAAAAGATAAAGACAATAAAGTCATCTCACAAGGCCAGTTTCACTGTAAGAATCACCTTCTGGTGACTGAATGCATATATACATCACGCTACTGATTATGTTTTAAATTTCTGGATCGAAAACTGCACTAGCTGATATTGCACACTAGTAATAGAAGCAGACTCCAAAACCACTAGAAATACGAAATTTATTAGAAATTTGGAGACATATATTAGAAGTAGATGCTTTCTTTTTCAACTCTTCCTTTTAGTTTCTGTACCAAGTGATGGACTGACGATAAGATTGCCATAGGCAATGCCGACAAGCTTAGCTATTCTCCCTGGTCAATTCTCTTCTGATACAGAGCAGATGAGAGTTGTTTAGCATCACTGAAGATTTGCCATTCCAGTCCAGTATCATTCACTTGGCAGCCTGTCCTAAGAAGAGACTGACAGCTGTACTTCAACAGTTTTGTGACAAGAAATGCTCTGACAGTTTGAATATGATTTACCACATATCTATAACTAGACCTGAAAAAGCATTAACTACTTTTGCCCAAAATATCATGGTAAGGGAGTTTTATAAAGAAAAACAGGATGGAACCTGAACACACTAGAAATGTATGTGGTGTTTCATTTGGAAGACCGGGTGGTATTATTTTCACACTTTGCGCTAACGTATCTAAATCCTTAAACATAATCAGAGAAATCCCCCCCAATCAATAACTGAGATTGCAGAAATACTAGTAAAGCTTGGGGGGGGGGGGCACACAGGAACATAAAAAATAAAAATTAAGGCACCCAATCTTTAACCATATCTTCTGGTTTTGGGTGGTGGGGTGTTTTGTTTGTTTGTTTGTTTTGTTTTTGTTGGGTTTGGTTTTTTTAATGGTATTTTCTGGCAACTGATATTGAAAGATGTCATTGCCTGTCATATTTCCTTCAAATGTATGCCAATCTATCTAAAAGTATGCAACAGGGGGTGCTCGTGATGCAACCATCTGACTCTTGATCATCTTCAGTCCTAAAGGGTCTGTTATTAAGAGAAAGAAGCCTAAGCGTTAAACACAGTTACTGGATGTAATGAAAAGCTACCAGTGACATTTTGTCTGATGAGGTTTTCAATCACAGGGATAAGTATTTAATCTTTAACATATGCTAGAGAAGTTTTAAGAAGCGAACGATGCCGACAGAGAAGCCAGACTTTTGAAATATTGTTTATCTTAGTTGGGAGGGAGAATCACTGGCCAAGACAGTGCTTGATTTTATTCCCTTTATGTAGTTTTTAATATAAATTCCAGTACATTTTTATGCTATATGGCTTCCTGTTTTGTCTAGAATTATGAATCTATGAAACTGTTCCAAATAATTCAGTGAAAAAGAGGTCAAACCAACTTTGAAAAGTTTCCTAGAAAAACTTTTCGTAATGGAATTTTATAAAATTAAATCAAGTGTTTGCACTGAGAGAACAAAAAAAAGAAAGGATTTTAATCTTTAAGACAGTACTTGGAACATAAAATGCTCTGGCAGTCTCCTGTATCAAAATGAACACTGACACTCTCAATTTTTTTTCCTACCTGTCCCACTCCCCTTAAAATTTAAGCCTGTAGCATCACTGAAGCTGAAATTCTCAAATTTTGTTCACTAACAGTAACCAGTAAGGTTCCAGCCCTTGTAGCTGTGAACACGGGAGAAATGAAAGCGACTCAGAAGTCTGAAGGTCAGAAATAGAACCCTGAGATATTTAAATTTATTACAGTATACCAAGTATAAATCTTTCCCATGCCTTTTAAAAGGAAGAAACTGAAAATATGAAGTCATATTATTTAAAATAATAACCAAAAGCAGATCTTTCTCTGTGTTTGTAATACCCAATTCAGATGGAAAATGCATCTGTAACCCTTGCGGATATATCTCCTACTTTCCCTTTACTTCAAAATCAGTTTCTGTACAGAGTAAGAGCTGAAACATATGCCTAAAATTTTAAGAACAAGCTATGTCCACATAAATTATGTAGCAGTGGAATTTGTCAATAAGCTGCCTTAAAATGAGTATCAACATGAACATGCCTACTCCAGGAGAGTTTAATACATGTACAAAGTTCATCGTCAGTTCCAGAAGTGCTGCGTGAGCTTTACCAAAAACTTACGGGGAGGGAAAAGCCCTTAAACATTACTATAGTTACTTGAAAAACATGAATACACCATCTCTTAGCTCTTCCTCTAAATAAGCACTTGACTGAATGAAACACTTAGGTGAACATTAGGTATTTCAGTAAAGACAAGTTAATTCTAAGGCTACCTCATTTCAAGATAACTACTCTAAATCCATTACTCTGACACTTCGTATTTTAAATAAAGAAGCTTTAGAAAAGTTTGCTGAGATCAGTGAACATTTAAAAATAAAAATACATTAAGAGTTCAGGATATATCAAAGGTAAAAAGTTTCACTGACCGTAAAAAGAAATGTAACTCAAAACCATTATTTCTATATGCTTTCAATTTGGTTAAAAAAAAAAAAATACGGTAAATAGGAATCTCATCTTGCAATTCTTTTTTTTTTTATATGTTACTATCAATTACCATTTTCTATTTTAATCATATTGACTTTAAGGTCACACCAAGATTTTTTTTTTTTTGCTGCATAATGCTCTGGAATTTCTTTGTTGGATTGAAATGAGATAAGAAACTAAGATATTTCAGACAAAATATTTCAGAGAGCTTAGCTTCTTTCTGAAAGATTAGTCGTACTTTTTCATTGTCTTAATTTCAAAAATGGAACATAAGCTCAGATGCCCAAATTATCTGAACAAAAAGTGAATTCATATGAATTAAAACAGAAATACTCTTCTAGCATACTCTTAATGAAAACAACAAAACGGAAGTGACAGTGGAATTTTAAAATCATTCCCAAATGCTTGATTTTTTTGTATATACGTATATGCATGTGCCTGTGCGTGCATATGTGTGTGTACACACACACTGACAGCATTAATTTACTCATTGGGTGTGTTTCCTTTACAGACTTACGTGTGTCTGTTTACTTTTTAAAAAGCATTCTATATTCACAGGACCCAAAATCTCCTTGACCCCTACCTTTCATTATGTTTCCCTACTGAGAATTTAAAAGAGGAATGACACCTCCGTTTCCACTCAAATTCCATGTTTTCAGTGAAACTAGCGATACTTACCTGTAACAAACGCTGTCAGTACAGGGACCGTGCACTCTTACAATGACAAAGACGTGCTGGAAATGGGATCGTATGTTCTTTGGGCTGAATGGTTGTGCTCCAGGCTCCTGGAAAACTATTGTCACAATATCATTTCCAATATGTCGTTTTCTCAGAAGCTTTAACAAAAAAAAAAGATGCACAGGTTAAAACACAGTCTTTTCATAATTTTCAATTATTTGTTTCTCATTATTATAAGTTACTATTGTTCAAGTTTTTTATATTCCAAATGATACTTCAAGCTGAAAACAAACAGTTGAGGATTTAGATGACAAGCACCAGAATGTTATTCATCTAATAAATTTCAGGCATGGGCATTTCCGTTTTCGTAACAATTTCATTTCTAATTGTAACATACAAGAAGATCTTGCTAGGGAAAATTTTAAGCTAAACAAAGAGAAAAACCAACAACAAAATCTGCTAGTATCAGAGTAATCAGTGATGCATGGAAGCTGGAAAACATTCCCTACTTCACGCATTTTTACAAGCCAGAAGTAGGTTCTGTTTCAAGTTGAAAATAGTTGTTATTGTCCTTAAGACACACTATAATAATTTTCTCATAGGCTTCTTTCAGTAAATCCAAGACTACAGTAAAAGAGAAAGATAAACTACATAGTATAACATTTAGTGTACAAAAACAAACTAAAAAGAATGCTGTGTTATCTTTTATTGTTAAAGGAAATTTCCATTTTATTTGCAGAAATGCAAAATAACATCATTTCTAGAGTAAAATGCATACATGTCACACACAACACGATGGTCTAGCATTTAACGAGACCAGGTACTTCAGAGTAACAAAGCAGATCAGCCTACACAGCTCTTCAGTAGAATAACAAAAAAAAAAAAAAAAAAAAAAAAGATTTTGTCTCATGTCTTCTTGTGTAGTGTGCTGTGTAGTGTGCTGGACCACCCATGTGTCACCTCTGATTCTGTGCATATTACAATTTGCTGAATGCAATCCTTGAAGTGCAATGGACTTTGCTGCAGAAGGTTGAAAATCATGCCAAGTACACTATGGTCCTTTTGACATAAGATATGAACTCTTATTTATGTAACACAGACGTGCTACTGACATTATTGTATAATATTTACATCAATGTTTCAGTAAATAATGTATAATTGAATAGAAAACAGTCCTATGGAGAAAAATCTACCTATGATGTACCTACAATGATCTGCTTTTCTCATCTTCCTGACACAGAGATGGCCAGTTTTACTTTTGATACTTCTGACTCTCTAAGTGTTTTCTTTGCTAGTAATATATGAAAGTTGTCATAAATATTCAATAGTTCAGCTACTTTTGAGATGGAGGAAAAATTAATTCTAAATAGGCATGGTCTATCTTACCTGTTGCTTGTTGTTTGGAGTATATGGCAACATAGTAGAAACGTGGAACATGATTTCATAGTCCTTGTATGTTGTGTATAGAGAGTGAGTACCCGTTGAATCAGCTTCAGTTAAAGAAAAAAGAGAAAATAAAAGCATTATTTAAAAAAAAAAGTTTCAAACCGAAGTTTCATTATTATCAAAGAAAAATCATCAGGCAAGACAAGAATTCCTATTCATCCTTGATCCTAGCTGAAATGTCAGCAAGTAAAAACTTACCCAGAGTTTATTCACCTGCCAAAGCAAATGACACATATAAATGGCACACATACTTTTGTGTACTTTTCCCAGTGAAGAACTTGTTAGGAATAGGGAATTTATACCAGAAAACCCTGAAGAAAGCCTATTTAAGCATGAAAAGTGATAACAAAGTCTGAAATAATTTTCAGACACCACCCAGTATCTCAGGCTAATCGGAATGAAACTGAACTGTAAGGAATGTAAGGACTTCAGAAAGGAAGGCAGACAGATACTGCAAACGAATACTATGATCTCATGCATAATTAAATATCAATGGACATATAACCCACAATATACGAAAGAACAGAATGGGTTCTTTTAAACATAAATATCAGGACTCTAAATTAACTGTAATGAAGTCCGATAAAACCTTCATTAAGCCAGGTGCTGTATGGATAGGAGCAGTCAAAAACTCAAATAGGATGCTAGCATGCTTACAGCTGCTGATGGAAAAAGCCCACGACAATGACATTATGATGCTGGTATATTAATCAAAGGTACTCTCACCTGTTTTGGGTTCTGGCCACCCTATTTTAAAAGTTATAGAAGAAAGAGAAGGGATCCAGAAACAGGCCACAAAAATAATTATACGTGGATGGAGAGACTTCCATGTGGAGAGAAAATGATAAAAACTAGGATTGTGAAGTTTAGAAAGAAAAAAAGAAGAGGGGATATTATTAAAGTTTACAAAGTGTTGGTTGAAGACAACACTTGATTACAGACAAATTGGGAACTTCTGTTTTTACTTTTTCTTTCTCTCTCTCAAAAAAAGAGACCTTGAAAAATGTTCCATTAATTTAAGTAGTAACACATTTAAAGCTGAAATAGTGAATATATTCTATTAAATATAACTGCTGTCCACAGTACAAAAAGCCTGTTTTCAAACAGAATTTTAATAATAACTAGATTTATATATGGAAAAAAGCATCCTGGTTATTATGGAAAAAAGCATCCTGGTTATTTGAAGTTATATAAACATGCTACTATATTATATAATCCCAGCTATTTATAGCAATGTATTTTAAAAAGCTGTTAAATACCACACCTTGGCTTTTTTTATTAGCAGAGATATCACGTTACTAAGGAGATAATAGCTCTGAGATTTGGGAGGCATTTACAATAACATAAATATACAGTTTATTTACTCGGATTTTGGGTGTAAACTTTGACAAGAAGTTTTCATTTTCTGTCAAATTCAGAATAATAAAATAGAGGTAGCTTTGCTGTAAATGAAAAACTGCAACATCATCCATAAAATGAAATAGAAAATTTTCTATGTTATAGCTGCATAGAGATTTTGCATTTCCAAATCACGTATATAGAATAAAATGGGAATAAGAAAAAAAAAATCCTAGAATCTTATAAAAAAAAAAAATCTCAGTTACTGTTTCAAGAAATTGGGCTCTCTTTTCCAGCACTCAACATTGCCATTACAAAAAACTAGCTAACTGCTGAAAATTTTCTTTTTAATCCTAATTACAACAGCACAACAGCTGAAAGGGAATACTTTCATCTTGCACTCAGTTCACAGCAGCCTCTATCCTCTGCCTGATCATTACAATGCACGCTGAAGCAGGCAGATGCACCTGAAAGTCACCTATACGTCAACATAACCCCTTGCTGACTTTTTTTTTGTCTAACTGTCGATACGCTGATTTGCACATCTTCTTTCATAAATAGAGCATACAAAAATATTACAAAGAACTGGAAAGGGGGAGCAGGTGCAAAAGGAAAGGGAAGTGGGTAAGAAGACAGACAAGGGAAGGAAGGTCCCAAAAGAGGGCAAGGGGCCCAAAAGGGGCTGGGGAGAAGAGGAAAAGAATAAAGCAATTCTGACAAATAATATGCTAGAACACCACCTATGCATTGAAGCCAAACTTTCAACTTTCCCGGGCAGACTTCATTTCAGGCAGAAAAGGGCTCTTTCTCAGAACAGCACTGGTTCTGCAAACTCAGTAATAAGGCTACAATCCAAATGACACATTTAACGAGTCCAATTATTTTCAAGTACTTCACAGCTTAAATCGCTGTTATTCAAATCCAGCTACAAACAGAAGCCCATATCCACTACATACTGTGCATCTTTCTCACCGTTCAGATTTCTTCTTTCTTACAAGTCCAGAATACTTTTTCTGAAGTACAACACAATAATTACAGGTGTTTTCTCTAAATCAAATCACTGCCATTGCAATAAAATCCAAGACTGTGCACTGGAATAGTATCCATCATTTCAAGGTCAGAACTGTAAGCCAGCACTGCAATTTACTTCGATTTCCTTGTATTTAACAGAGGCCCGAGGGATCTACAAATTCATTAGCACCTTTTTACACTGAAGACATCCCCTCCTGCCATCCGTTTACAGCATACCTATTGATGCTGCCTTCTCAATCTTGTCCCATTACTGGATTTCATTACTTAGCTGAGGGCTTATCTGATCTTCTTCTCCTTCTGTCGTTATTCACCTTTAAAAATCCACCTTATTCTTCTGTCCTTCCAATGCTTCTCAGCTATCTTCACAAGGACTGTCTTAACAGACTCCCATTTCAGTGTTTTTTTCCCAACACCAACAGTGCTCAGAACTGTGACTGACAGCACCAGCATACTGCTGATAAATTCACCTCAATGAAGCCACACGACTTTGTCAGCCTGCTTCCACAGGAACTTCTACAACCTCTGCACTAGGAAACTGTATAAAAGCCAGCATGCGTAGAAAAATCTAACTCGGTGTTTCAAAGGAAAACACGTTGCAAGGAATTGTAGGAAAACAAAAAATAACCAATCCTGATGAGGCAGGAGAAGGAACAGCCATTGCTACAAACTGCAGCAGTGCTCACAATTCGAGGCACAAGAACAAGAAGTTTCAGAGCTTAATGCTGTTCACATCTACCTTTGCTCTTAAAAAGCCCTGCCTTATTACTAGTTTCTCCTACTTATTGGCCCAAATTCAGCACCTGTCAAACCTGCTCTCCTTTCTGTTATACACAAGGACTACACCAAGCACTCATGTTCAACCTCTCTAATATCCAAGTCATTTTCAGACACTATTCCCGAGGACAGAATCCTTTATTTTGTAACATACAAAAGTATATGTGTAACACAAACACAGAGAAATGCAGATGAACTTCCCCCCCATCCCCAATTTCTGCTCCTTAAGAAATCAAGGAACCTCTGAGCTCCTTTGGCTATTGGTCTCCCAGCGAATGTCTCAGACTCAAGAGTAAGTCTGGTCTTACCTCCACGTGGTTGAAAAAATGTTAAATATTAAAAGTTAAGGACGTAATCTATCTGTACTATTTCATTAGAAACATCGGGGTTTACTGACAACCCCTAAATGAAACGTCAATTTGAAGTCCATTCATTCCCTAAATTTTTAATCTATTAAATATCTTCTGTGCTGTTTTTATATTCTTCTCGTGTTTTAACCAAAAAGTCATGCAGTATAAACATCTAATAGAGAAACCTACCATTATTAGCTAAGTTCATAATCACATCACATAGATAACTCAAACTCCTACAACTCACATTAATCAATGTCCTTCATTCACTCCGCACTGCCACCCTGCCGGTCACACGCCAGGTTACCAGGCCTAGCATTATCCAGCTGATCTCACTTACCAATTTAAAATAGCTGATCTCACTTACCAATTTAAAATATTGGGAAATAAGACTGGGGGGAGGGAAGGAAGGAAGGGAATAAAGCATGCATTACAACTACAAAATAAAGTAAAATGACTGAAGATATAATTTGAAAGATTACTGTGATGTTCATTACTTTAAAGTGATGCCCATAAACTCCCTAGCAACCGTGGGCTAGATGACATTTTCAAGCTTTATTTCCTATCCAAAGTCTGCAGGCCGCCAGGAGATAGACTGCTTCCCCTCTGGTAATTCTAGAAATACACAAACAAAACTTTAAAAGTAGCAGCTCTCTTCCACAGTGGCGCTGGCAGAGATCCAAAGCTATAGCCCTTGAAGGATCCAATATACTTAAATAGGCTTTCAGTTAATAGGATGCATGAGATTCCTCCTTTTAAAAATTAGCTCTGTTACGGATACTTACCGATTAGGCCCCTGATTCTAAAAATTTCTAACAACAACAACTGTTCTGAAACCGCCTTTTGCTAGAACAACTTTACTTTTCTAAATAAATTTTGCATAAATTAAAAACATCTTGTGAAAATTTCCAGAGTACATATACAAATCAACTTCCCTCCATGCTGAGAAGATCTTTCATCATATCTTAAATCATGCACCTGCTTTTCATAGGTTGCAAAGTATTGTCAAAGGTATAGGAACTAGCAAAGTAGCCTGCATAGCTCTGACCTTTCCTGCAAGTTAATGAACAGACATTTGTTTTTAAGAGCATCTTTGCAATCAACTGTGCTGACATTAAACAGAATTTTTTATGCAGGAAAATTTCCTGAGTAATGAGACCAGAAGAACTATTTCATGACAGTGACCTCTAGCAACAGAAGAGCTCAGAGCTGGAAAAGGGAGAAGCTCGCTTCCTAGCCGTAGACCTAGCTGTTTTAAGAAAACCCTGTAAACCTAAGCCATGGTAAAAAACACAACCTCCTCCTTTGCAGGCCTTTCTGTGTTAGGCTCAAGGCAGAAAAGACAGAATGATTACTCTGGGTACCTATCGAAGACGTATTGCCTGTCTGTATTCTGCTGTTCACATCTTCCCCACACCCGAGATAGCTCTTGTGACCATCTCTGGTCTCCAGCATTTTGCCTACCACAAGGTGGCTTTTTTTTTTTTTTGCCATCTCCTACGCAGAATATACAATAAGGGTTTTCGAATGTAGCTATCCAAAGAGCTTAGTGTTGTGCCCCCAAAACACCATGTTCTCTTCCACCACTTCCAGTCTGTGCTTTGCATACTGGCAGAAAGGAAAACACAGCACCATCAAGATAAATTACAAAAGTTTGTTGCCATTTTTCACATATGCTACTGTCTAAACCAGCTCGTTAAGAACTCATGTATATGATATGTGTAGTCGGGTGCTTCCTCAGGGAGCCTGCAGACAACATAACCTAAAATATTTTGGACAACTTAAGAGTTCCTAAGCAGTTCTAGCTGATAAGGTCCCAGGCATGTGAGCTTGTAGACCTCGACTGAAAGAAAATGTAGGAAACCCTTCATGAAAGCAGCAAGTTCCTACTCAGAGCATCCCCCTTCCTCTCTGATCATAGTGAAGGGTTCATGAACAGCCTCTCGATTTTTGTATTTTTAGATACAGAATGGAGCTGGTAGGTCTACTGGGCAATGTGAAAAAGACATGTCGGCTCTCAACACTGAGTAGAAAGCCTTCATTAGAAGAAGACAACTCTCAAAGCCAGGAGAGATTCGGTCAATTAAAAGTTTACATACGTGTCCATTCAACAGGTGCTAGATGGTAGCACATAAAAATCAAAATCTGACAAAATTCTTCCCTCGAGTCAGAAGCAACAAGAAGGAACTCAAACACTACTGGAAAATTCTGCTGTTTAGAAGAACATTTCAAAGAAGTACTTAAGACACAGTTACAGCTTTCAGGGGTATATCTGAGCAGATGACTCAACTCTTAATCATACAGCGTTTACATGTACTAGAACCCAGTGTGTGTGGACTGACACCAAAAAAGAGGTTTTTTTCAGATGTCTTGAATAGCTAAACCAGAAGAAAGTGAGGATTTTACTTTAACTACTGAAAGTAACGAGGTCACAGAAGCTATGAAATAACAAATATTTCCTCTGTTTTCCATACAAATTTGATTTTTGACCTAGCTTATTTTTGTAACTGATAAAATAACACTTTGGAGCTGCAGAAAAGGAAAACCCAGCCTGAGAATTACTGTATAATAGATTTCCAGTAAAGGCAAGGAAATGTTACAGCAAGAAACCGCCTGGATCTCCTCTAGAATTGTGTATATAATCCTAGCCACTAGAATTACAGAGACTGAACTCAAACTTGGACGAGTGCATAGGAAGCTTACCAGGTAATACTGCATGGGGCGGGGGGAGTGGAGAAATCCACACCTCCCATACCAGTAAGAGAGACCTGGCTTGTTAAGGGTAACATCATGAAGGCATAGAGGAGACAACTGCAATGTGAAAATGCACTCAAGGGAGTAAATACAACAGAGGGAATATAAAGTATTGCAACTAAAAGAAAGCTGGCTCAATGGTAAATGTGTGCAAAATAGGTATTAATTTAGGTTTAAAACCACAGGAAGTTTTATTACCCTCTGAGGAGTGATGATTGGGCTGATCAAGAACAGCCTGAGGGGATGGCAAGGTGATCCCTGTAAGAACCAAGGACACAAAGCAGAACGGTGGAGCACTAAAGCACAGCAAGTTACTGTATTTGTGACAGGAGACCCGTGACAAGCACAGTTTTTGCTGCACTGAAGTTGATGAATGCTTTTCAGCTTTCATGAATCAACTCCTCATTTGATTTCCTTTGCTGCAAGTGAGCAAAACAGAAGATTTCCATAGGAACTAGTTAGTTCCAATACTCAAAGAAAAGGAAGACAGGCCAGAATTTCCCCGTGAGTATTTTTAAAAGAGATTTACAAATTGAATATAACATGCGCTAGCTGATAAACAGGTATTTCACAAGCTTCATTCCAAAGTAGGGAGTTTCATTTATAGATACTGTCACCCAAGATCATCCTTCCACTGCATTTTTGTTGCAATATGTTTTACAGTTAAAGCTGATAATGTAACCGCCAAATCCAGTTTAATTTCCATAACTCTAAAGAAAAATCACAGAGGGAGGAATACATTTGATAGCAGGAGTAAGACAAAACTGCCTGGAAGAAAAACTACATGCAACAGACACAGCAGAAAAGCAACAGATCAGCTTGTCAAGGTGGGTTACATAGATGGGTTCTCAAAATCTTTTTTGTAACAGTCTATTAGCATATCATTAAAAAAAATTATGACATACCAACTGTATTGATTACTCTTTAGACAACACACCGATGACGGATTCACAATGCCGATAATGGTTCCATAGTTACTGGTTTCTTGTTGCAGCTTTAGTGATAATTTCATATCAAATTAGCATAAAAATCCAATAATTATTAGAGTTGAAAGACCATATGGGTATGGGGCAAATTACATATTTGCTCTGCTTTAACTTCTAATATCGAGCAACTGTCTTCCTATAGCAAAGAGGTTATTTTTAAGAACTCTCTACCAAAAAGTCAGTTAGCAACTATATGATGTATTTTGTTCACTTGAAGGAAAAAAAAAATGAAAAAGCCTTACTCTTTGTATCCAGCTGAGCACGATACTTTTCAAATCCCTTGAGTCGAACGCGTTCTCCCAAGAGCTGAAGAAACTCTTCAAAGGCTGGACCTGCTGATTCGTTATTATACATCTCCTCTTCTGTGCTTTGCCCAGCTTTGCAGTACATGATACCCACCTTAAGTTGGTAACTTAACTGCAACGGGGAAAAAGATGAAAATCTTACATGTATACCAAGTGATGCAGCAACTTATTTATTGAATTCACTTCAAATTTTTTATTAAAACCATAATTCACAATACCTAAAAAAAAAATACCTAGTAATCAGTCTAATTTCAAATGTTAGTCTAGTTCCAAATACTCTCATTGTTTTCCACCGTAATTGCCTCGATGATGGCATATTTCATCTGAAGATGTCAAAATGCTCTCCCAAGTGAAACAAACATTAACGTTCCTTATTTTCAGGGGGAGAACACTACAGCTTGCACATAGTGAAGGTCTTACATTAAGCCACGTGGCGAGTGTTGGCTGAGAAATGTCAGGAACTCGATTCTCACTCTTAGGCTGGTACCATGGTTACTATCCTATGCTAAACCTTGCACGCAGAACGGTAGGGCACAGCATGCGCTCACTTCTATAATAAGTGACAAAATTAACATTCCTTCACTTCCAAGAGAAGATAAAAATTATTCACCTGTTAGTGCATTCATCTGTTAGCAATGTTGAAAGAGTCCATGGCATTCAGTTGGCCTTCTCTGACTTAAAAATGCAGTAACAAAGGAAATGGCTAAATATAGAAATGCTGGTAATACTTTAAAGATACTACTTACTAGCATAGACCTTCAGAAATATATTTTGCTTTTTAGTTCCACTTTTCCTCTAATTTGGTGTTTGATATTCCTAATACAGCAGAAACTGAAGATGCGAATGAAGTAATTTTTTACCCAGCCATAACTGTGATTCTTCAAAGCGAACCGTTCCTACCAATTCCAAACTGACGCACACACAAAAAGGACCACATCTGTGCCCTTCATGTCTGGACTACAGGAACAGAAGGTTACAGAAGGGAAGAAGGCAGCACCCACAGCCATTTACTGCCGTCTCCAAAACCGATTTCACAGGCAGGAACTGACTGGCAGAGCGCAAAGGAGAGCCTTGGAGTTTACGCATGTCATTTATCCAGTAAAAACGCATACTTATTGCAGCGTAAATAACCTTTCCTCCCACACACAAATTTTTGCAGAGGCTCCATTTTAAATAAATACCAAGCAGATCTGCCAGAGCAAAATCACAGGAAAGTCTACTGAAACTGGTGTGAGATTTACAAGTTTGGGCTACAGGTTAGTGGGAAGTGAAAACAGTTATTTGCAAGGGCACTGGAAGCAAAGTCCTCTGAATATACTGTGATTTGCTCTCAAAGCAAACGTGCTTTGGAACCTGCTGGGATGACGTGGACACAGATAATTAAACTGAAATTCATTAATTTTAACTTATAGTTATGGTGGGATAATTTTAAAGCCCTCAGAAGCGGTTCTACTCTGTCTCTAATTAAAGTAAATTTTAAAATTAAAAAAACCTCTGAAAATTGCAACTTTACTGTATTCTTCTTTTACTCACCAATGGTGACAGGGATAAAGCATTAGCAGTAGGAAAATAAGGAGGGGAAAAAAAGAAGGGTAAAGATCAACCTGGCTTGATTACTCCCATTGAAGTTAAGAGTATGTAATGAGCCCAACAGTTCTGGGCTGTTTCTTTTCTCCCCTCCAGAATTTTATCACCTGACACAATGTCTACCTGACTTGCATCTTCTAAATATGTCCAAATTTCTTATGATAAAATATGAGTACAGCATAGAATCATAGAATGGTTTGGGTCGGAAGGGACCTTAACGACTACCTAGTTCCAGCCCCCCTGCCATGGGCAGGGACACCTTCCACTAGACCAGGTTGCTCAAAGCTACAGGATCCCACTCCCTGCAAGCTTATTGTCTCACAGCAGCCAAACTTGGTGCCTTCCACCGACAGGGCTATGTGCTCTCCCAGAGAACCTGGACCAGCTACTGCTGACACGTGGGAAGGGAGGAGAGAGGAAGGGTGGTGAGAGGCCGCGTTGCAGCCACTCCTGCCAAAACAACTGCCATCGCTTGCCGTATCATCAGTAGCTGGTCCTGTCTTGGACCATTCAGGCAACGTTTGCTGCTCAGATACGCTCTCTGTCCACTCCCAGGGAAACATGAGGGATAAAAGTGCTTCAAGGGACCACAATGCCTTAGCTGCACTGCTAATTACAATAGTTTCTAGTAATTTTACTTAAACAAGTTAGGACAAAGAAAACCATTCTCACCAAGCACACCTACACTATTTAAGCTTCAGTTTTCAGTGAAGGAAGTATTTTCAAGAGCATAAACATAAATGGGATCCGCAGCATCCACAGGCAACCAAACAACTGTCCTTTATTGCTTTGAAAATGTCAGCCTAAGAAACTAAATACGGACTATGCAAAGAGCAGGATATGCCTTCTAGCTGTGTTCTTAGATTTGCTGATCTTAAAAAAAGTTTCATAAGGACAACACAATCTGGTATTTCTGAATCAAAAAAAGCAGATCTGGGGAAAGAAAGGCATGCAGTCCCCATTACTACATCTCCTTCTGATAAATCTAGAGTCCTTAGAAGTGTATTAACTCCAAGCAAAAGCTAAAAAAGGAGCTGAAGGATGAATTCTGCTGTGGTAAAACTCCTGAAGTAGCAGCTTCATTTTAATAATCTAGAAGTATTTACATATTTATATATGTGGGGAAAGTGCACTTTGAGCATTTGTCTAGCACCGAGTGAAAGACAGCAGAAAGCATATCTTGGATTTAACCAGTCAGCAAGTTTATATTATAAATATGGAATTATATTAAAAACCGACTGACATTTCTCAGTATTTCTGTGAATGAGGAATTGCCATAAAGATAAAGTTCTACTGGAACAAATCAGTAATTGCCCTGATGATATTAAAATTTTTAAATCATATTTGGAAGTAAACCTAAAATAAGTTACCATGAATGCTGCATTCAAGGCAAAGATTAGTAGATGGTAATTAGCCAGGAAGCTAGTGCAGCCCTATGGAACGATTAGATTGCTTTTTAACACAGAACCATTCAAATGAATGCATTTTAATAAAGCCAATAAAAGAACAGCTAGGTGACAAGCAATGTGGGCCATATGTACAGAACAGCAGATGTTAACATGACTCTAGCAATCTAAGGGGAAGTAAGGAACATGCAGCTTGACATACACCACCAGTACAAAATTGAGCCAAGAAGAATATTCCCATTCTGACACTGGATGTCATATGCAGATATTGAAAGAGCAGAAGAGACAAGAGCTCAGCCATAAAAGTGATAGGAAATTCAGGGAAAATATGTTGCAGTGAAAGACTTGAAAAGTGCAATCTGTTTAGTTTATCATAAACAAGACCAACAGATGATTTAATCCCTGCATACAAAAAACTTTGCTGGAAAAAAATCTCACACCAAAATGACTCTTAAGATGTAGCAGAGAAAGATATCAGAAGTCTGGAAGCCGAAAGCAGATAAATTCAAATAAAGAACTGCGAATTCTTAAATATGAAAACAACCAACTGCTTTAAAACCTCACTCATAAAAAAAGACAGCCTATCTTAATCAAAACCGGTGCATGCGAATTTGGCTGAATGAAGGGGTTACTGGGTGAAATTTAATGGCTGAGTTAGGCTAAGGTCACTTTATAGTCTTAACTCTTAAATTTACAAAACGTCTTACTTGCTATATCAAACAGGCACCTGTTCGTGCTGTAATGAAAGTGTGACACTCAGCAAGAAGTAGTGACAAACAGTCTGTGTACCTAATTAGTAGAGCAGCTGTTACCCAAATTTTTCTGTTAGCTTGGAATTGATAAAAAAATGCAGCTTCTAATTAGTACAGAGTGTGCTTATCTTTTTCTGTTAGAAGTGTCAAACTGTTTCATTACCACAAAAACAGAAAATACTTTGATGTAGATAATACAATTATAACTATCACTTGTCCTTAATGATTTTCAAAAGTTTAAGTAGTAACAGAAAACCATACTATACACCATATTGGGGAAGCTTAATGACGTATAGGATATGAAATAAGGATAATTTAATCTTACACTTTTTTAGACATAACTGACTTCTGAGGCAAATTATGCTAAATTACTTTTCAAATTAGGTGTTTACTATAAATAATTTTGGAATTTATTTTCTTAAAATAGAACTTTTCGCTACATTTATTTTTCTTCTTTGTGAACATTTTCCCATCCACACTGTTGAGATTGCAGGCTCTTGATGGGCCTGTCTGGAAGGTACTGATCCTTGAATCCAAAGGCTCACTTATGGAGCCATGTTGAATTCAATTCCATTTTCTCCACTGCTGAAACAGAAAACTTTGGAAAGAGACTGAAAGATATCCTTGAGACTTCAAGTCCCTGATAAATTTGAGTCTGGATGAAGGGCAGATTAGGTTTAGGCTCAGATAACAAATCATAAACACTGAATATGTGCATATTTGGAATCGCTGCTCTAATCATCTAAGGAAGACACTCAGGCCTCCAACTTATTAGGATCTCATCATGTGAAAGGGAACAGTTATACTGAGCAGTGTAAGCATCTAAAGATTTCATCCTTCTTTTAGCAGGCTATGCGGTAAACCCATCTCCCCTCAACCTTACGTGTTCGCTGGCTCATCGCAGCATTGTTCTCTGCAGGAGCCAACAAGCACATGCAGGAGATAGAGCTGATACAGAGTATACTTGAATTTCCAAGAGACATTTAACAAAGCTTTTTCTTCAAAAAGTCTTAAAAACCCTAATTAGCCAGGGTACAGAAAAAGGAACTCACTTAGACATGTAACTGGCTAAAAGACAAAAAGGAGCTGAAGAAAATTATCAGTAGAGTAAGGCAGGGATCAGAATGTGGGCATACAGTATTCAACACACACTTTAGCAATCTGATAGAGGTGATGAACAGTAAGGTAACTACGTTTGCTAACATTACTGAGTTATTACTCTACAGTATTGGAGTTGAAGACTGGCTATGAGAGCTTATGATAGTGCATAACTGGGCAAAAGAATAGCAGATGAACCTCAGTGCAAGTAAAGCTTGAAGCGATCCATGTGGTACAGATACCCAACTTTATATCTACAGCAATGAGCTTTGACTTATTCCCCTAAGGAACAGGATCTTAGGCGTTCAGGAAAACATACTTTCAGTGTTCAGTAGTAGCCATAAAGCCAATAAAATATCAGTAATTATTAGAGAGGGAAGAGATAAGAAAGCATACTAAACCAAAATTTTCCCCCATTTTCAAAACTGCACTGTTTTAAGAGAGATGTGGGAGAGGAGGGGGGGAACTGGAAAAACTCCAGAGAGGCAAAAGCATGATCAGAAGTACAGAACAACTTCTACATGAGAAATGACTAACTAAACTAGGACTTATCAAACTGGTGCAGCAGAGGGGTAGGATAGAGAGCCCTATCAAAGCCTACAAGCTATCAGGAGCTAGGAAAGTATCACTCCATGCTCGTCCTGTTCTTGTATTCTTGGCCAGGCACCCACTGCTTGTCACGGTCAGTGACAACACTGGGCTGCACCTACCCTGGGCTGACCACACATAACCACTCCCCTGTTAGTCTGGATGCACTGATAGCCACAGCTATCCATTCCTCCATCCTCTTGTATCATGTTCTTAGTGAAATAGATGAGATTCTGAAACTAACTAGAGGACAAAGTGTTCTGCTCAAGTTTTGCTTCCGGTAGGTATTCAGGGATTCTCTATCTTGTCCATTTTAATAACTAAACCACAAGGAGGCTGACAAAATCTTCATGACAGTCACTTGTAAACATGATTAGAATAGCTATATTCTCTCCCTTGTGGAGCAGGTAACGATTAGACCTTTTTCAATTTTATGATGACAATGTTAGACTGACAGCAAGAAGGAATAATAACACAGATGTCAATTCTGTGCCAGAAAGGCTGATCATGAGAAGCAAGAAGGACCAGGAGAAAGAGTGTCTCAGTACTCAGAGCTGTTAAATGGCACTGTCGAAGTTTTTAATCATAAAATTCATTTTACTCATGGACTTTCATTTTGCTAAGTCTAAGCTATATAGCTAACGAGCCTCGGTTCCATCTTTAAGAGACCAGGGGACTATCACCTAATTGAAAACCACTTGTATGAAGAAGAGGCTTAGAATATTTTGCCATGCAGTTTGTTTCAGGGGAAGGAGAGGGGGGGAAAAAAAAAAAAAAGAAAAAGAGAGAAAAAAAAAAGAGACAGGCAGCACCCTGGCAATTGTTGTGCCAACACAATATTACAACAAAACCTTTAGAAACATGGGAGATTTCTATTCTCATTATAATAGCAATAAGAAAACAAGAATAGAACTCCCTCCTCCCCACAGTCTTTGAAAAACAATCACTTAGTCTCTTTTAAAATAAATTAAAACAGACAATTGTCATAACATTAATCTAAAACTTTAGACTACCTAGAGAAATGAACTTCATTTCATACATACCAAATATTCTGCAAAACCTGGGGGGAAAGACATGCAAGATAACTCTCCCTACAGATGACAAGCTTAAGTTTAAATGAGGCATTTTAATAGACTGACTCTAATCATTTAAGGTAATTTTGCAGTTCATGGCAGTAATCTGACAGTTTAAGACAATTTGTCTCATTCTGTAACTCTGCACTTACCCCTTGTTCATCCAGCTTCATAAGCTGTTCTGTGACTTTCGGAGTGTTGAAGGCCAGCCTTAGGCAATGGATATTCAGCTCAGGAACCACATACTCCAGCACTTCTTTTAGGGGAAGTCCCCTGGCTGTGCAATGCTTTGCAGTGGAAGGGATAGCATCTTCCAGCACAGAGCCTCTTAATGTCATAAGCTAAGCATATGAAACAAAAATAGTTTATATATTGAATTATTCACTGAGAAAAGGTTGATTAGCAATAGCAGTGGAGCAAAACATACTATTTTTCCAATTCTCAATAGAGATTGAGGACATTAAGTAACTCATGTTGCGTGAAACAGACACTGATGCAAAATGTCACGCACTCTGATAGCTAACAGTAGTCAGAGTATTTCAAATGATTCAACAGATTTAAGTTTTACAGGAAACTAATACTTGGAAAAGATTAGTAGTAGTATTTCTAGCAAAGCATTTCAAAGTGTAAAAAGTACGCTTCTCAGGTCTACCCCGTCACATATAAAAGTTGAGGAAGTCATTTTCCCCCTCTTTGCTTGCTTCTAGCTAACATAGATCCTGTAAGTTTCTCAAGCTTTAACCAAAACAGCCTTCGCAGTTTCCTCTGTATTGGATGTTATGGAGTAACTCACTCACTGATACACTTACTTGTATTCTGTGTAATATAAACATGCAGCATAACTTTGTTAGGAGATTCCTGGATTAGACATATGTAGAGGAGACAGAAATCTATTATCGATGTTGAAAAGCACACAAACCCCACAGGTACCACCTGGTTTTTCCTGCTCACTTCTAGCTTCTTTTACTATCATTCCTGAACTGCTTACCTCACTGGTTCTGAATATGATCCGGTAGTTGTATTGAGGTCCGTTTTCTTTGATTTCCTCTGGCTTCTCTCTTCTTATACTCACAGCTACTGGACCCAGGTTCTCATCTGCCCCAAAATAGTTCCAGTGTTCTTACATAAAAAAACAAAAACAAAAACAAAAAAAACACCACAAATCAAAGTCCGTCTTACTACTTACACTTTTCATGCTTAGTTGTTATATTGGAAATAAATTGCCAGCTCCACTAGAGTCACTAAGAGCATGTCTTCAGTGGTACCAGGATTTCATTCTTGTGCCTCAGTTCTTTAATGAGCTCCATTTATACAAGAAGGCTGAAATTCAAGATTGCGTCTCTGCTTAAACATGCCTAAAACAGGATACACCTCTTACATCGAAATCTGTTCCATTCACATTGAGCTAAAGAAGTACAACTAATTTCCCCCCCTTAAAAATAAAAGTAATGAAGTCAAATGCACTGAAGCGGGAAACTCACCACTCTACGTTAAAATGGGAGTGGCAAAGAATTGTACTTAGCAAAGGCTGTAGCTTGCTTATTTTTGTATGGAAAAAAGCAAAAAACAGTCAAACAAGTAACTCAATTATAGAAGGGGAAAAACTGATGAAGCTGAAAAAGAAGTTAAAGACTTGTTCATAGTAAAAAAAAAAAAAAAATCAAAGCATAGTACAATAGAAAAACAGAATAAAGAGCAAGAAACAAAGTGACTAGCATAAATATTTAACAGTGAAGTGTCGAACAACCCTAAGAGTAAATTTAAAGTGCTAAGAGTTGAGTCTAAAACTAGCCTAGTCGAGAAGGTGGCAGAGAGGGCTGGAGAAATTGCTCACTAGCTGAACAGTAGATTATTTGAGATACATTTTTGTATTCGTTTAACTATACACATGTAAAGCCGAGTTTTACATGTAAAAATATTAGAAAAGAGCATTTACAAAATTAAAGCTCAACAATTTAAGAGATTGGTGTTGAAGGCTCCTCTATGGAGCCTTCTGAGCATTATGAACTATCTTGACTGATGACAGAGGTACACCACCATGAATGCAGCAACATATAAACGAAGTTGCATATATCTCAAGTGACAACAACTGAATTTAAACATACAACACCTGAAAGAAAAATTTTAGAGAAACTGCCAAAAAACAGAAGTCAAGCATTGTACAAGAAAAATAAGTCCTACGTCATCACTTTCCATATGCTGCATATCTGCATATATGAATGAATTTATACATGCACAAAAACAGAAAGTTAGAGCTATCTGAAAATTCAACTACTCAAAGAAGAAATGTGAAAACCAGCAAAATGAAAAAAAGATGTAACTGCCCTGAAAGGAAACATAACCATAATGCCTGAACTATTATATACAGATTACTTGTTATTCTTAAAACAGCCAGAACTTTAAAACAAGAACTTCAAGAGCAGTCTAATACGAGCTATTCTGCTATAGATATAATATGTAAAATATTTTAATGTCATCATCAAGAACTGCATCTTTAAAGATACTAGAAAGAGATATTGAAATACTCCATCCCAAGTGAATGGCACTCATGTTTCCAATGAATAATCACTTGTGGTGTTAAAAATTTGAGTGCCTCATTTTTTATTCTATTTCTTTTTAAAATTATACTTACTGGTTTTTGCTATACTTTCCTCCAACAATGCTTTTCAAGTAGGTGCTCTTTCTGTATGAACTTACTTGTGCCCTACACACCTTTGTCTTGACACAACTGTCCACCCCTTTAAGCCCCTGGAGGCTCTATTCTGTTCACCAGTATCTGGTATTTTATTACCCTTTCCTCAATATTTTCCATTTAAGATTTCAGAGCATGCAAGACATAAAAGAAACATGCTTGCAGCACTATAAAGCTTGCTTTCTACCAAATTCCTCTGCAAGTCATCAAAAGCTAATACGCTGCACAGAGGTAATTAGGATTCAAAATTCTTTTAGTATCTTGTGGAATATCCTGTAAATATTGGCGTAAGTTTGGGGTGACTGAATTAGTCATGAGTGGGGAAATTATGAATAAATTAGACCATCCACATAAGCCTAATTAAATCTTTAGACTATTCCACTGATATGAGCCCTGTAAATGCCACAGAGATCTTCTGTCGTTTAAAAACCCAAACCACCTCATTAGCACCCTAGCTTTTCTTCTTCCTCCATTAACTTGTTTTTTTCAGGATGTTTATAGCTCACCAAACAGTTTATGGCAGAGACGGTCAATGCAGAACCAGCACGGTCATTGAGAACATGAGCTCAATTTTCTATCAGCATACTATGAAGCTTCCAAAATCTGAAATAGCTTGGCCATCTCCACACTAAACTGCTTAGTGACTTAAAAACATTGATGTACCTTTGCTTATATAATAGAAAATTTTAAAGAAAAAAAAGATACGTTGGTAATACATGCTAGAACAGTCCAAAAATTACATTAGTTTTCTGTGCTGACAACTGCACAGATGATAAAATTTCTGTATCGTGTAACCAGTCTAGCCTGCAATTCAGATAGAGAGTTTTCTCAGGAGAAATTATTCTACATTTTGAAAACACATTTAGAAAGGCTGGTAAGAGGAACATTTGAAGCTGCATGAAAATACACATACAATTCTGTATCATTTGATTAAGCTTTTTATCTAGCTCCTATTTATACAGAAAAATGCACAAAGACGTGTGGAATTTTACACTTCTGTGCTAATAGGAAATGTCTTTTATCCTCTTTCCCTTCACTCTACACTGGGCAGTTGTCTTTTGCTCTCCAATGCATCTCCTCAGTCTGCTCTTCTGTTCACACTGTCCTCTCCTCTATTCCCATTTACGAGAGGGGACAGGGTCTTTCATTCTTTATCTTCACCTTTATTCTCTTTCTCCTCCTCTACCCTGCCTCTGTTATTCATTCTGTAGGCTACAGTATATACCCCTGTATCTTGACTACTTTTCCCTGTGGTAGAGACCTTCTTGCATCTCCACCTGATTTTCCACTACATCCTGAATTTACTTCATCCAACCATTTTCTCTTTCCTGTAGCAGGAAAAGCAGTAGCAGAATTTAAGTGCACGAAGCTTAATGCCTAATCTAAAGGTAGCTGATTAGGAGTTTTATTGTAAAAACAAGGGCTAATTCACAACTATACTTCAGGAATTTTATGCCAAACATGAATAGCATAGAAGACAGCTTTTTCCTCCACCCCACACAGAACCTCATTGAAAGCAGCACTTCTCAAGCTTGACACTATTTAAACTACTGTTTAAAAATTATTTAATTAAAAGACATTCAGGAGACAACCAGTAACAGCCATAAATTAATTTATAAATCCATGCCAAAAAGAAATAATTAATTACTTGTACTTGGTCATTAAAACAGATTATATATACTTTTAAAAATAGTTAAATATTTATCATAGAATTCAAAAGATGCTTCCAGTGAAAAAACTAAGTGAAAACACTTATTTTCCTGGCAGATATTTACGAGTTTCCCTTGCAAGGGAAATCCAAGTAAATGCACTTGATTTTGAACGAAGAGGGTTTTTTTGTGCTTTTTTATCCAATTTACCTTTGGATATCATGTTCAATTGATGTATTTTGTGTAATCAGACTAGAAGTAAAAATCCCAAACATTTCTCTTCAGAATAAAACTCTGCATCAAGCGTTTTCCTCTAATCCTACTGCAGTATTTACAGCACTGGAAACCTCTGCCCAGCAGTTCTCTGGAATCAAGAGGGCAGCATTTTTAAAGCTCGATCCTATAATGTCATAGGATCATAGAATCGTTAAGGTTGGAAAAGACCTTTAAGATCATCAACTCTGACCGTTAACCTAGCACTGCCAAGTCCACCACTAAACCATGTCCCTAAGCACCACATCCACCTGTCTTTTAAATACCTCCAGAGATGGAGACTCAACCACTTCCCTGGGCAGACTGTTCCAGTGCCTGACCACCCTTTCATTGAAGAAGTTTTTCCTAATATCCAACCTAAACCTCCCCTGGCGCAGCTTGAGGCCGTTTCCTCTCGTCCTATCGCTTGTTACTTGGGAGAAGAGACCAACCCCCACCTCGCTACAACCTCCTTTCAGGTAGCTGTAGAGAGCAATAAGGTCTCCCCTCAGCCTCCTCTTCTCCAGACTGAACAACCCCAGCTCCCTCAGCTGCTCCTCATAAGACTTGTGCTCTAGACCCTTCACCAGCTTCGTTGCCCTTCTTTGGATGCACAAAGAAAGTCTTCAGACTGTTGCTTGTGATCAGACTGTCAACTGTGAATTTTCTGTAAGTCTAGCCATATACTTGAAAGGTACTGATTTAGGGATAGAATATGCAGCAATTTAAAGCATTAGAGCAAAGGGTTTTTTTGCTGGCTGCCAACAGTTAAAGGGAAGCTGACCAACAGCTCATTCGTTATAAAACCATCTCAGGAAACTATTTACTTCTCAGTCAAATCTTTCATTCTAAGCCAGTAACTCAAATTTGTCCTAAACGGTAACGACATTAGCGACTACTGCCTGATGACGACCGAAGCTAAACGGATGCTCTTGGTTCTTTCCGTGCGAACTGTAATTCCCAGACACAACCTGGGAGACAGAGAGAATAGACTGCTCCTCCGGAGCGATACGCCCTCTTTTCTAAGCAGCACTTAGACAAGCTGATGTAAACAAATTTTTCCATCCCTACGGTTTTATTATTGATAATAAATAAGTCTTTAATATCAAGCTATAGATAGGCTAATAAGCATGGCTGTCCTTGAAAAATACTTTATTGCTAATAATTAACCCGTTACTTAAATGTACAGACATTTATAAAGACTTCATCCAGAATACACACACAAAGCTTTTACCCATGTATGGGAAAGAAATTCAGGTCTCAATGATAAGTTATAGCCAGGCATTCGGAATTTCTAAGTAGAAAACAGAAAACATTACGATACTACATTAAGTCTGTGGTTTGCTTGTCTTAAATACTGTGCCCTGATCTCAACTGGAAAAGGTTCAGAGAAGGGCAACAAAACATGATTGGGGGGAATAACATGGTTGAGGTTTATAAAATAACACATAGCACGGAAAGGTGAGAAAACCAAACTTATTCACCTAGCAGTGAGACTGCTTAATCTGATGACCCTCACTTTCATTCTGGAAGCCAGTAAACAAAACCAGTAAAAACTGGCTATTTATGCCCAATGTAGTCAAGCTGCAGAACTCCTTGCTGCTGCAGGAGTACTGTGAATGCTAGAAGTTTATTCAGGGTACCAGACAACTGCATAATTGCCTGGAAGGTAAGTCCAAAGACTACTCAATACAAACAATACCAGGTTAAGAAGTCCATTATGCATCTCCAGAGGCTGCCAAAGTACACCCAGAAAGTATCCCTATGCCTTTGCCCTATTCATACTCTTCATTCGGTATCTGTTGCTGGTCTTTGCCAGAAGACAGAACTAGAAGTTTTGGGTTGACCTAAGATGACTCTTCCCTTCTCTGGGAACTGTAATTTTATGTTCAGAAGCAGCGAGTTCAATGGTTTTGCTTCTCTCTCTCTCTTTTTTTTTTTTTTTCTTTTTTTTTTTAAAAAAAACCTGAAGCATTGTGGTCAATAGTACGAAACGAATTGTAAGGGGTAGAAAGTTATGTATTTAAGTAACAATCTCACTTTCTCACACAAAAAGACATCTTTTTTTACATTTCAGTAAGAAGGCCTGAACAATTTGTTCCTCCTTTCTGTCAAAAAATATACTTTATATCAAAACTGAAGTTCATCAGCTGTCTTAACATGTATTTTCTTAGAAGATTAGTTGCAAGGTTTTATACCCATCATAATCATAGGACAAACAAAAATGTTAGAATGCTCTAGAAGGAAAAAATAGTCCAGGAAGTAGCCCCAAAACAATTGCCAGGTAGCTTCTTGAAATCTTGCCTTGCCTTCCCCTGCCCTTACCTTTGGTGCCACTGTGTAGAAAAGAAAAAAACCCAAACAAGTCCAACCTGTTTTCCTTCTGATTCCTTCTAAAAGCACCATGTTTAAAGAGAAAAATCTTTAATTTCAATAATCACAGATTTTTTTTTAATTTTGCCCAGTACCAACACACTTTGAAACATTTTTATTGCTACTAACGATCCCATTTGTGTATTTCAGCCAGCATTCTGATTTCACTCCAGAGGGTCCAGATTACACAGTTGCCCTCAGACACAATGAAGCAGCAAGAGCTGAAAGCACGTATACATCATGGCACAAGTGAGAAAGCATGCCGATACTGAACAGAAGCCAGCCTTACTCTGTCCAGCTACCTAATACATCCATACGAACTGCAAACCTCTCCAATAAAGAGCCACCTTAAAAGAAGGGCCTCTATCAGATTAAGAAACACAGACGCCAGAAGAGACCCTGTTATCTTAACTCAAACAGGTCAGAAATTGTCTCTTCAGGCACTGAAGTTAAAAGAAGGGAAAACGTCACACAAAAAAAACATGACTGCCACGTAAAATTCAAAGAATGAACAACTGCCTTTAATAAGTTTTTCCCATGTATAGTTAGTTATCCTTTTTGTTCAAAGCTTAATCTTATTTCAAGGTCAAATTCATGGAACTTCCACAAATTTGTTCTTGTGCTGGCTTCCCCCGCCTCTTTTTTTAGCACTAGCACTACCATGTATCTCAGTGCTTATAAATGTCTAGACTTAAGACTTCTAATTACAAGTCCCCCTATCAAATACACCTTTTGAATACACCTTTAAGTAGTCACCTTGCAAACACATCTCTTGCAATATAAGAGTAGCATTAATCTCCTGTAAGTATAAACATCTCCATGGGAGTTAGTTGTGGATGAGCCTTCCATAGTGAATTGAGGGAAATAATACTGCAATTTGTATATCCTGCAAGGTTCATTTCTCTCCACTGAGTACAAAAGGAGTCTACACAATTAGCTCAGATATAAAGTAGAGGAGCTAAATCCAGCCATGGGAACTACCGTTATAAAGTTCTTTTCCCAATACCTGTACCATTTTTCTAACCCCCACTAAACTGTCTCCACCGGTATTTTCACATTTAGAAGTCTGGACACCAGGCCAGAATATTATTTATCAATAGTTTACCACTGCTCTGTAAGTGGTCAAATAATATGCTGAATTCACCTTAGTATTTCCTTTACATACAAATGCTTATCCATTTGTGTTCATCGATGACCTTACACGAGACGTGTCCATAAATGTCACATGCAAATATTTTACGCTAACTAGACTAAGATATTTTAATTAATTTGAACCATGTTAGTAATAGCCTGGCTCACTGACACCTCCCCTGTACACTGCTAAAATTTGAGATGCATCTATCATCCAAGTAACGATACCTGTAAAGAATGAGCTATTACTTCCATATAATTAAAGACTTCAGTCAAGTCACCATCAGCATCTCACCAAACTACCTTGGAGAAATTAAAATGGACTCTATCAATGCAATAGTTCTCATTCTTTCTCTTTTTTTCCTTACGATGCAAAAGATTAACAGTGTGGGTTTTTTTTGTGACAAGACCTACTTTTCATTAAATCATACTGACTGGCATCATTACTGATGAGTTCTTTGTTGATATAGTCCCGAATTACCTGCTTTGTTATTTCAAGTTGGAATGAAAACAAACTAAAGGATTACAATTCTCTGTATCGTCACTTTTTATTCTTTAGAAGCTCTAGGATTACTTCAGTAGTTCTCTAATTCTGTGAAATTCTCCTGGTTTGAGATTTTTAAAAGTTATCATTGCTGAATCAGAATTCTTTGCTTCATACTTTTAAGACTATAAAATTACCCAAGGCCTGCTGACCTGACTAGCTGATCCCACTGAAACTGTATTTCATCACTGTCTATTCCATTTATAACATCCAGCCTCCTCTTCAAACAAGGAAGTTTCTGCATCATTACTTGCTTCTTGTTATAAAAACCTTCCGTTACAACTGACTTTGTTGATTTTTTTTTTTCCTATTATGCTGCTTTAAGTTTTAGCACTATCCTGTCTCTTTCAGATTAGTCTAAAGTTTGCTTGGGGACAGACAATACACTGGGTGGTCAACAAAATGTTTGGTACTTGTAGAACTGTGGGGTTTGGGCATATCTGATGAGGCTTCTGAAGTACACCTCTTTTCAGACAAAAGCCTCTGGTAGGAACAACATCCCTGGCTCGTGCCTGCTGGAGTGAACATGAGCACAGTGAATTTAAAATCCAGTTTTAGGGCTTAATGGAAAAATCACAGCTTCTTCTCTCCCTCCAAACCTACTCCACACACATACTGACACTTTTATATCTGGTTACCCCTCACCAATACCCTTAGGACTAAGTTATGTCAATTTTATCTAATTAATCTTAATTATGACTAGAAAGAAATGGAGATATAAAGGTGACTGGCACTGTAGTAGCATGAGGGTGTGGTTTCCCTTAAGGATAAGCCAAGCTAATAAATTGTTGCTTAAGGGCTGAAATCCCACTCACACCTCTCTCCTCTTCTGCTGTTCACTCTCATTGCTTACCTGGCACTAGGCTTTGGCACTTCTCTGCCTGCAAGGAAAGCTGTTTAGACTCACTAAAACTGGAAAAAAATAACAAAGCAATAAAAAGCAAGTTTATTGTGATGGCAAGATTCTGCTTGGTTACTAAACTGAAGTGGCTTATCAAGTTTTCAGAAAACAAGAGAACTGTTACAAGGAAGGGGGAGGAATAAAGTCTTCCCCTTTCAGTGCTGAAATGCTGTTAAATCAGGTCAGCTGTAACATGAAACTGCACCTTTAGTTGCTGATTACAAAACTCACCAGAGTGATAAGGAATCAAATTGTTCCAGAGGGAGACAGATAGGAAGGTAATCGCAGGCAAAGGTCTCTAATCTCAGGCTCTCCCCTCCAAACGTACCTCATCCTACACTGCGCATCTGGCTTAACTGTTCTCAGGAAACCAATCTCTTTCCTCACTCCTTTCTCTCCAAAGGATGTGGATCAGCACTCTCAAAAACCATGCAGCAAAGGCTACCTGTCAGCCCTAGAAAGACTGCAGAAAGAGGACACTACGGAAAGCGTGACAAGAGCCACCCAACCAAGGGGACAATGCAAGGAAGAAGAGGCGAGAGATGGACATATTTCAACACAAGGGAAAAACGGGAGATGAGATTATTAGCTGTAACACACAGTTAACAAGTTGAAGTTTTTTTGAACTGATCATCCACTTATTTTAACCTTATTTTTATTGCTTTAATCTGCAGGAAACAGGCTCCTTTGAGCTGCTTTCACTAAAGAGATGAAACCCAATCGTCATCATTGGTAGCTAAGGAACAAGCACTCTTCATGTCAATCATTAGACCAATTCTATCCATCAGGAGATACCACAGTAAGGCACACAATCCTGCAGACAGAACTCTCTTAAAGGACTTTTTTCTGCACTTCTTTTTGATCATTTTCAGAATCAGGAAGACAGACAGCGAGATCTGCATCTCACGGTGCCAGGGGGGGGCATCGGGGTAATGTTTCGGTTTTGCTTGTTTCTATAGGTCAAAAAGCTTTGATCTGATTTTTTTTTTCCTGCATACCTCTGATGGAAATTATAATCCTTGGTTTCAGTAGAACCGTGTGATAAGAGAATTGTACTCTTTTTTTTCAGATACATCGTTGTCATTGCAACATATATGTGTGTGTGTATATATAGTTATGTATATATAGTGATAGTTTCTTTCTGCAGAATCTGACAAATCTGAATTTTCTTTCTAGAATGATAGCTATAATGAAAATAGTGAGTGAGGAAGACAGATTTTTATCTGTATTTGTATGATATTATTGACTTAAAATAATTATCCATTTCAAAATGACGGGGGGGGTATTTAAGATATTAAAATGTCCAAAGATTATTGTAAATGCTAACTTTCCAAGATGCACATTCCATTAAATCTTCAGTACATCAAGTCTTGACATGGAGGGAAGAAAGTTCTCATATTTTAGGATTTTATTTTCTTTCTTAATCTTTGAAGTGCCAACCCCTGCCCACCCCCATGGATACCAAAGCTGTGTTTCAAGACATTTATAATTTGTAGCCACTGCTAACTGTTATGTGTATCAGTACTAAAATCATCAGCACTTTCTTACTCCAACACTGTGAAAGACTATCAGACATAGCATGTACTGATCAGTAAGATATACCATGTTTAGCACTGATAATTAAAAAAATACATAATTATTGCAAATACCATTATACATCAGCTGAATTTTGTATGTTGGTAAAAAAATCATTAATAAGACACAAGGAGAAATAAAATTTACCTACCTTTCTGATAGAAGAATTTTCGATAATAATATGCACCAAGGTCTACGTGTTCAACGATGTATCTTTTCACTCTGTCTAGATGTAAGATCAGATTCTCCTTGGGAACTTCCAGAACTGCTACTCCAGCATTCGTGCAATGAGAACTCAGAGTCGACTCAAACGAGGCACTTTCACATCCACTGAAGGAACCTGAATTAGATTTGGAAAGGCTGATCTTCCTCTCCCCTTCCCCACCAATTTCATTACGAAAATAAGGACAACTCATCACAAGTTCATTGCTTTTATCATCCCCCTGGTCCATATTGAGACTTCCTTTTGAATTCAGGTCTTCAGTGCTGCCCATTGGAGAATTGAAACTTGCAGAATGGGACAAGGGTCCAGAAACAAGTGATGCTACAGCAGCAGCAGATGCACCTGTGGTTGTGTTCCTTCTCTTAATAACATTATGCCTGTTGATTGCTGCTTCATTTAAATCGAATAAAATACTCTGTACATCATAGTGAGCAAAACACTTTGGACAAGTCCAAGGCTTGATGCTGTCTTCTGACCTGTTATCTTCAAGATCTGAAGACTTCCCAAGCTCCCCTTCACCTTTGGCATTGCGCAGCTTACGAAAAATGGATGAATCTCCTGTCTCTGATTTTGAGCGTCTCTTGAGTGGCTTCTCCCTTTCCTTAAAGAGTCTCAGGTTTTCCCTTTGAGTAATAGGTCCATCTATCACATCCAGAGAGAATCCTGAACCCTTGCTTCCACTGGCAATCAAGAGTTCACTGAGCTTAGTTGTGGCTGGGCTTCTCTGATCAGACTTTTCATCTTTATAGCCCTTCAATAAGTCAAAAAAACTTTCCCCTGAAGTTCCCTGCTTATCTATGGAAGATGTGCTGCCATACTCCCTGTGCAGAGATGGTCCAGATTTAAAAGTGGGTGAAATACATTCATCAAAACTATCCACGTCAAGCTCGCTTATGGTAATGTCGCTGTTGCTGCGCTGTCTTATTCTGCGAAGAGCTTTCCTTGGGGAACTGGGATAGCCATCAGGTGTAAGAAACCTCGAGTCTAGATTCTCAGATTGTCTGGTCTTGTTTTTAAGTGTGCTCTGGATGCTCTTTAACATGACAGAATCACTAGCATTCAGGTTAACAGAGCTTCCCTGACTCCCAGGACTGCTTTTAGAAGACATGCTGTCAAGGCAACTTGATGTTTCAATATCTTGACTAGATCTGCTTGTTTCCTTGATGTTCTCCTTCCTTGGGGGCCAATCAGCAATCCTTGCCCTGACCCCCATTTTAGGGACTCCAGGGGTAGAGGTAACGTGATGGGAACTTTCATTGCGAGGAGGTCCAACTGGCGCCATGACTGCAGATCCTAAGCTCCCATTCTGTGACCTAAAGCGCCTCATGTAAAAGTCATCCGAGTGGACTTTTGAGGTGCCATCCGTTCCAACTGATACCCCAGTGGCAACAGCCCTTTCGGTCTGGGACCGCTTCAAGCTGGTCATGGTCTTTCAGTATGTTCAACCTTAGTAAGTTCCAAGAGAAAATACAGTCATTTCTGCTTTTTAAATGCACAGTTCTCTTCTGGAGAATAGTCTCCAAAATATACAATGGTTGCATGAGATCTTAATCACGGACATTTAAGGACACAGTTAAATGCAGGATGTCTAGAAAATTCAGATATTCAGTAGGTTTTGATACGTAATAATTTCCTTTAACTTTCGCATTTTAAGTAGCCGCCATGCTCCAATACATTCAAATTGTTTTAACATCACTTGCACTCCAAAATGTCAGAGCTGTAATCCAATTGCTTATGCTTCTCTTAAGGCTAGAAGAAAGAAAAAGGGAGATAAAAGCATTAATCATTTCATATATAACTTTTTTCATAACTGAAACTATCAAAGTCATTATTACACAGAATTAGTATTTCTAACAAATATGCTTTTAAATCTCGTTGATCATCATCTCAAAAATGCAGAGTTGTGTTATCTGGCGGTGAGGACTTTTCTAGATATTGTTGGTTTGCCTTCTGAAAAAATACTTTTACATTTGGATTCCACATCTAAATACAATTTTTTCCTTATGAACTGATTAGTGATACTTTTCAGTTGGGTTACTGGACAGTTATAAAGTACAAATAGGGAGCTAATCTCCTCAGCTGAAGGACACATATAGCATACATTTCCTGTAGAAACTATAGAGGAGCCAGATCAGGACTCCAAATTTTGTTTATAAACACTTTAAAGAATTTACCATTTACAAGTCATACATCCTTGGTTGCAATTAGGTATTAACAATGCCTATTCAGCTTTTCCATTAGTGTAAATAACTATGATATGCTAACAAAAAAAAGGAAGGAAGCTAATTAGCAAAAAGATTACAAAATGATAATAGAGAGAATGGCTGTCAGTAACATTTATTGTGTTTTGCACAGCCTTATTTGCAGATTAGCTGGATAGTCCAAAAAGCATGTATTACCTCTGCCTAGATTTCACAACATATAAAAAGACTAAAGCTAAACAGATAAACATACTTTTAAATAACTTGATATGGAAAGTTCCATTTATTTCCCTGGCTAACAACATATTGTCTGCCACAGCTCCTGTATAATCCAGCTTTACAAAGCATGGAAATTAAATGCTTTCCCATACCTCATCAGTACCGAAGTGATTACAAAGCATTTAGTATACTACCCTTTGAGGAGCTAAAAAAAAGAAATAATCCACAAGTGTATCCTTGCTGGTAAAAGACAAAAGCGTGAGACTGTCAAGATAAAAGCTTGCATTGCTGGGTATATCCTTTAACACAAAGTAGTTAATAATTTTCAAAGGCTGAACCAATTGCACAAAATGTGGCCTTTAAATATTTGCCAAATGTGTGCAGAGAGATGCTGCTGAACCAGCACTGCGTTGACAATACAGCATTGTCTGCGAATCAAGCCTCTCTGATGCTTCCAGGGAAACTAGGACTTTCTGCAGTCTCTTCTCAAAACTATGGAGTACTTTGCTCCACACTAATTAAATATCAAGCCAGGGCACTTTCTGCCTCCAAAGGCAGCATGTTTTAACTTCACTTGCCATAGACAGCACCTCTTTGAAACAGCTGCTATTTATATAGAGCCGAACACATAAGGAATGCTTAAAATGCAAGCTGACTGCATCATACATAACAAGAACGGTGCAAGTGATCTAACTTATTATTGTATTTGCACAGCCATTTACATAAGCGCAGTTACATTAGAATAACTTTAGAAAGGCAGTCTATCCATGCAGCTGTTGCAAAACTACTGAATTTTCAGCTGTAACTTTCTACATTTTTCAAACGCTCTCCAGTCTAAGAACTGACCAAGCTGGTGAAACAACTTTGTGCGCAACTCAGATCAAGGAAGGAAAAATGCAAACACTGTGCGCCATCACATAACCTAATGTTCTGTCTATGCTTTTCAACGGTGCCATAGCAAATATAGTTTATGTAATAAGCTCTATGAAATGGGAACACTGCAAAGCCGTTTCTAAAGAGCTATACAGGCTTGCTTTTATAGGCAGAATGGAAGGAAAACAGAATGAAAACTGCTAATGATTTAGGGCAGACAGGCTAAAAGGGACAGTGAAGGAAGAGTCAAGCTGAGGGTCGAACATAAACCAGGCAGAAGTCCAAGTGTCCACTACCACATGCTCCTCTTCATAGCCTGCAATGAAACCCAAGACTTTTGTCCCTCACCATTCCCCTTCCACCATCAATCTCTCTGAAAGCAAAGTATACATCTCCTCCCCCTCAAGTGCTGGTCTTCATAGAAACAGATAACCTATTAGTACAAGTTTCTCATTAACTTAAGGGCAGAAGTTCACGCAGCAGCTCTAAAAATTCCCAAGCTTGGTGTTAACCATATTAGCATCCAAATGCTACCAAGTTCCCCCCACCCCCCAGATTATTTTTTTTCCCTTTAAAAATTTCAAGGACAACAATCCTAAATAATTAAGGATACATAAATAAAAAATCCATATATATAAAATCCTGTATGAAAAAATATAACTAAGTGGTCTGTGGATCTTATTCTTGCCCTGTTGTATGTATGGTACAGTCATTAGTTACATGACCACACATTACATTTTCCAAAGGCAATACCTTCTCTGTTCCTGACTCAGCATTAAGGACGTCTCACTCTGGGGACAGCTGTTTCATAGTCTGCAGGCTTTTGCAACTGTCCTACTTCATCTGCTGTAGCAGCTGGAATATAGGCAATAAATGATTAAGGTAACGGTTAATATCACATTCTGAAGAACTGAACTCCACCCTTGCCTGTTTCTATCTTTCTATGAATTAAATCACTTGAGTCAAATTTTTTGGAGACTGTAACTACCTGTCTGTGGTTGTTTCCCTTGACCTTCCTGTCCCGGTGTCTAATTTGAGACCTAACAGCCTGATCTAAAAGGTTCAATTAGCTCCAATCAAAATAAAGTGAAAACATTACATTTAATAACATCAAAAACTCCGAAAGCATAGCTCCTGGGTACACTGGTCACCAGACCTAATGCAAAAGGAACAGCAACGGCAATCTGTACTTTAACATTTTCCCACATTCATTACTTGCAAAACATGATGACTTCAAAGACAAGGTGAACCATACTTGACTTAAATGACCATCAGTTACCAATAACCAGATGATATTATGAACTGGAAAACCTGCAGAAAGTTAAATATTAAGTAGCAGAATTGCTAACACAAAACATGTAATTACTAAAATTAGTTACAACTGCAAGATAGGCAGTGTTGTACCTACTTCTAAAGACAAGAGCAGTAATTGTGAAGAGTGATTCCATTTCGTTCCCATTTCAATACAGAAAAAATATAATTCAAGGTAGAGCTATGAATATCTATGTCAACAGAATATGGTGAGGACACACTAGCATAACCAAGAAAACATGCTTCTCCAATTCATCTGAACTTATTGAGGAGGTCAACAAAACACTCAGATGAACAGCTACATATAAAAAGCTGTAAATGAAAACCATATGCAAAAACTACAAAAAGACGTACATGAAAATTTAGTACTGATTATATCCATTAAAAAACAGTTAAGAGAACAAGCTTGGAAAACCAGTGATCTGCTTATCAGATTGCATGCAATAACTAGTAAGGAAGTCCAAGGATCTGTTCAAAATGGGTCTCAATCCTTAGCACAAAGTTTATTCATTTCTTTTTACCAGCACCAGAAGACGTTGTGTCTATTCTCAACTCAAAATGAGCTACAAACAAACCTGTTTTCATTCTTTCCCTTTCTATTTATACCTTTTTCATCACTTTGCTCCCTCCTCCAAAACTGGGGTTCCAGATGTAGGACAAAGGACCATTCTGATCAAACTTAAAAGGTCCTTGTAGATGAATCCCAAGATAGTTTTGCAGTCCTACGTCATTCTTACAAGGCAGGTAAGCCAAGGTATCCTGATTTCTTATTCCTCATGACTGAAGTTAGCTACCCGGAAAATAAAGACCTACCAGTCAAGATTTCATCCAGGGGCCTTTGGATTACAAAGCAGCAAAGAGCAGCAGTTGATTAAGAAGAAATGTCTTGCTCAAATCAGTTCAGGATAGCAAAAAAAACCTCAACTACAACACACTATGCAGTTTCTATCTTGGATTCAGGTAGCCAAATAAGATAATTCAACATAATTCTACTTGTTCAGATGAACGGAAAAAAGGAGATCAAGCCTGACGCATCAATTCAGAGACCTTCTATTACAGTTTTTCCTAGCTTTAGTTTATGCGGGATCTTACTCTTTTTCCTTACAAAGGAGTGACTTTACCCACAACAGAGTCTTACTTGAAGAGTCTTAATAATTACTCTGTTATCTGCTGGGAACATGCTGAGACTTCAAATTGTAGGATCACAGATGCTAATGATCCTAATACTCTGATGTTGACAGAGATAGATTTGGGGGCACCAAATTATTTATGATTCATAATGTTCCAGAGGAAAGACTTCATACTTCACCATCAGCCCTCATTAAAAAGTGGCATTTTATAATTAAAAATTAGGGAATGAGGGAATCAATTTCAAATTCTAGAAAACTCTTACTTTTGCCAAGCCTCCATACCACTCCCACGCCCCACCCCAAACAATAAAATGTAATAGAGGATGGTAAATGCAACATATTACCAGAGATATTTTGAAATACTGAAAGCTGTAGGATAAGGAGCTCAGAATAACATTTTACAGCAAGTAGTTTTTAAAAACATAAGTGAAATCATCTCTGTTCCACAGGGTTTAATGAAATTTAGCCAACTTAGGAAATACAGTGCAACACACGTTACTGGCAGTAACCCTTGTTAACTTTTACTGGGAAAAGAACGGGCATCGCCATAAAACCTGAAAACTAGCAGCTTCTTGAAACCAGAGCAATAAATGAGAACAGCAAAAAATATTTTATATGTGAAAGATTATCTATTTGTGTCACAAATTCTTACATCAATTATAACACAGATCAAATCTGGGGGGGGGGGATATATTCATTTATCAGCCAATTAAGTTATCATATGTATAAAATAATGTCTAATTTCATAAAATGAATTCCTCAGAGGAGAAAAATTCAATTTAATCTTTAGAAATACTTGGCTTTATGTGGTTACCTATTATTAACTTTATTTTTTTCTTCCCAGGATTACTTTTATCATTATAATTGAAGGAAAGTTAAAAACTTCCCCTGAAAGATGAACCTGTTATCAACTGAAAGGCTATTTCAAGAACATATTTTTGTTACACTTAGAGGAATTGCTGGTTTTGCGTTAACTGAATTCGTGACAATTGTCAGCTCTGCATAGGATGAAAGACAGATTCCCCTAACTTTTCTTTCTTCTCCCCTCACCTCCCCAATTTATATTTATCTACAAAATTTGCCACTGATCTACATTTCAGCAAGTCTGCGTTTCTGCCCTCTTCTCTGAATGTTTCCTTGCTCCCTAACCCTCAGAAGAAAACCTTTGCTCTAAGGAAACTGAGTGCCATCTGTTGCCATATACACAACGATCACCTGTACTGATCTGCTGAGATTTAATAGTGCTTTATTCTTAACGTCATTCTCTGCTCAAGTAGCTCATGCTAAAATGTATGAACTTAGGCAAGGTTACGTTGATTTTAAGATGTAATAGTAATTACTGTGAATTACGACCATCAGTTTCTGCACTCTTGCAGTATGCCTTTCTACAGGCAAACATGAGCCTGCTCTGCCACATGGTGAAACAACTGGAGGGTGTGCGGTCACTAGAGAAAGGTGCCAAGGTTGAGCTCACGTGCTGTGGCACTCGGCAGAATTTGCTCCCTCAGGTTTCCAGCCCTGCTAACCACGGTCATAAACCATCGGTCGGCTCAGAGCACACCGAACCAGCTGACCTCCCTGTGCAGAAGACCATGAAGTCACACTCAATAATCATACTCACTTGCAGTCAGTGGTAAAATGTTCATGATGTAACAGGATGGTAAATGAAACATAATAAAAGCTATTGAATTGAGATGGGTATAGGAAAACAGGGGACAGTAATCCCCTACCTGTGCATTTCAGCACATTTTGCTCCATTATGATCTCCCACTCATTATTCTCCACATAAACACTACAATATCTCAAGCCAGAATTGTGTCCTCTGTTTTCACATTGATTTTGTAACCATTAATCAGGACAAGGATATCACAATACTCAAGTGTACAAGTAACTGTTGCTGAAGCAAACCCTTTAAAACTCCTTTTAACTGAGACAGAGAAAAGGCACTGCACGTGGTCATTCCTACTTCAACATTCATGTTCCATTTTGATACCAGCATCACTCACTCAGTTAATTAAACACAGAATTGCTGTCCTGGAAGCTAACTTGCAAGATCTGAAAAAAGACGCTGACAAGTCTTACTGTATACTATACTGTATTCTATTCCTGGAATGAGATTTGTTAACAGCAATAGTTTATTTTTGATAGCAGTGCTTGCTCTCTAGGAAGCATATCTCTAAACCAGTGCCAAAACATGAGAGCAAAATATTCTAGCTCCTAGATACCATCTCTCAAGAACGTAAATTTTTAGCAACTACAAAAGAGAGTTCCACTTACCCCCCCCCCTTTCTTTTTTTAAAAGAGATGTTTCTCTTCTGTGTTTCTTTTTCAGTTTCTAGCTGTTGATATATTGCATCCCTAAGTAATGGTTCCAGAAACAGACAGACTGCTCTCTGAGGTGTGTGGACGCTTGTAAAAGTTACTTATCTGCAAAGTGCCCAAGTTAATCAACAACTCACTTCCGATACCATGAGACTCTGACCTATGAATAGTCACAAAGCAAAACCAAACACAAAAAAAACCCAGAAAAAACCCCGAAACTCCAAAGGAAATGGGCCGATACTTGCTGGTATGGGTACAGTTCAGCATAACTGCTGTACATTACAGTAAACACCATGGCCGCACTTTCCTGAGGTTTGCATCCTTGCTTGTACTTCCACAGCAGAAAGGCTCGTACGCTGCCCTCCTCCTCCAACCCGGCCGCAGGTCTGTTGCCAGCATAACTTTGGTACCAGTAGAAAGACGTTGCTCAGCCTGTGGTCGCCGGGCTGCACCGCCAGCTACGCTCCTGCCGGCCACACTTGGCGCGCTCCTGCCGGCGATCATCACCGCGTGTCTCTTGACATCCCACAAACATCAGAGTCCAGTGAGAGGCCTCAGTTTGGAAGAGGGGGAAGAGGGCGTTTAATCTACCACCTCTAAACTTCCAGTTGCTTCTAAGCAGTTTAGAGTGCAACTCAAAGCTAATTTTTTTATGACAGGTGTTAGACTGTGTCACTCATTTGATAATAGGATTATTAAAAAAAATAAACCCATCATTTTGATAGCGTTTAAAATATTTTTCCCAACACCATTTTATTCCTTTGCTCTCTTGCTGTAGTTGCTTCTCCCTAAACTCATGATTTGGCAAAAGAATTGCAAGGAGCTGTTCTGCTGTCTTCGTGAAAGTCATGCAGCTCCCAAACCTCCACAGAGTACCGTTCCTCCATAGGTTGATTGATCACACAGTCATGCGTTTAAGGGAGAAACAAAAGCAGCTTTTCAGAAGTGAAAGTTAAATTTTACCTAAAATTAACAGGCTTTATTCCCAGCAAACTCCGTATTAATCACCTAGAAAGCGTTTCATATTCACACACATTCCTGAACATGCTCCTCCAACTATTTCTCCTGCTTTAAAGGTACTGCTGCAGTGCTGGAGAGGAGAATTAGGAGCACAGAGACTATTACTAGATGCCCACGTGAGGTGTCCCCAATTCCTGCATCCCCATCACTCCCTCACCTGTGCCCCAGGCCTCCTCACATACTACCTTTTCACCCTAAGCCCAGCTGCTGGCACTCTCAGCTATTGCCCTCTACAAGCCTTCCTTCTCAACCCAGGGACTCTTCTGCCACGCAGTGGACCCCAGAGTAGAACAGACGCCATCGATTTGAATCTCAGACCTCACTTTCCTCCCTCAACAAAATCCACTCAAAAGACAGCTGAGCATCTCATCAAGCAAATGATCATTTTTACAAGCTTCCAAATAACTAATAGCTGTTCAATGAATTTGCTTCCTTATCTACTGGCCAGAAAACACAAAGCAGATTATTACTGAAGTCTATTACAGTTCCTGCATATTAGAAAAAACAACAGAAAGCAATTGGAAGTTACACAGATAAAAATCAAGCACTGTGTTTGTAAAGTGAAAACCAAGTTCAAACTACTATTGAAACACAATATTTTGAAAGCAGACAGCTAAAAAAGGGGGCTCCCCCTGCCCCACATAACCTACTGAAAATGTCCATTGGTCTATCTAAATGGTACCCTTTTGCAATAGCATACACAAAGTTGATTTCCCCTAAAAAAGGTGTTCTGCTTTTGTGTGTAGGTATATATACCATGTATATTTTTGTATGCATGTATCTACATCCATTTACACAAAAGATGTTAATGCTATCTCTCAAAAGCAAGTTTGAGTATACTATAGACAAAAGTACATAAATAACATAAGCAAATGTTGTCATTAATCCTGATGTCATTTAAACAATTGTTCCCGCAACTACTAATGGTTTACACAATTAATAATCTGCATTCACTACTTTTATATGAAGAAAAGCAAACAGATTTAAACTTAATGCCACTGAATTTTCATCATATGTTTCTACAAGCAATTTTGAATTACAGAACCTAACAACCTAGGATAGGCTCCACAGTAGAAATGTGTTAGGTATTCAGATTATTGAAACTTTGGTCAAGTAAAGACAGCATAAAAATAAAGGTACTGAAAATCGTAGTCCAGGCTATAAAGTCATACAAGGGCCACAGAGAGTAAGAGAGATCTTTTTAGCACTCCACATGTCCGAACAGATAGGGAAGCATGTAATCCTCAAATAATTCTTGCAAGAAGTGCAGCGGCTTCTGCTTCAAGAGACTGCCACATGCAGTCAAGTGTGCAACACCCAAAAAGGAAGTAAATTAAAAACCTTAAAGGAAGATACAGACTTGTAAGCAAAACTTGGACAATATTTTGGATTTTTTTTTTTTTTAAATGATTGTGGACAACTGGAACATTCAAATTGAAATGCACTCAGTTGAACCTTCCACAGCCTTCCACTATAAATCCTTTTGGGAAAAAAACCCTAAAAACTAAGTAATATTCTTTCCAACAATATGCCAAAAATAACAAGTTTTGTACTACTATACTTTCAAGCCTTCAAAAGAATACTGGTCTATCAGCGTAAAGAACATTATTTAAAAGTGTAGAATAAAAAAATCAAAAGAAATAAAACCCCCTTAATAATAAAGTAGGTTAAAAGAAAGGGTTTAAAGACAGAAGTTACAACTCTGTTCTTACTTAGACACTGATCTTCGAAAATAAAACCAAAAATTAGTAAGCAACAGATTATATATGAAAGCAAGAATAATTTCCTGCAACTCTTCACTTTCTCATGTTTTCCATTCTTTTCATTTTTCTCTTAGACCACCAGCTTCATACCTTGCCTGCAATCGTTTAACTCAAACATGCAATCCCATTTACAAGCCAGACTCCAGTGTCCTTTCACTGAAACAGGCTTCAAAATTAGTTATGTATTTAATTTGCAAAGGATTCTAAATCACTACCACTAGCAACCGTCTAGACCAGTATTTTACTGATGCGGATGGATTACTGTATGCTGAATTTCTCCAATATACTCCACCTCAAAGGGGGAACTGAACACTGGGCGCAATCTTCTTTCTGGAACCATGTTTCGCGTTTTCTGAAGCCTGCTTTATGCTGTATTGGGTCTGGCTGAGACGAAGTTAATTTTGCCCATAGCAGCCCGCATAGTGCTGGGCTTCGTATTGATAGCTGGAAGGGTGTTGATAACACACCAGTATTTTGGCCGCTGCTGAGTGGTGCTCGTGCAGCATCAAGGCCATCTCTTGGGAGGGGACAGAGCCAGGACAGCTGACCCAGACTGACCAAAGGGATATACCTTACCATGTGAGGTCCGCTCAGTAATAACAGCTAGGAGAAAGGAGGAGGCATTCGTCCTCCAGAGCAACCACTGCGCATGCTGGGGCCCTGCTTCCCTGGGCATCGCTGCTGATGGGAAGTAGAGAATGAAATCTTTTTGTTTTCCTTTTGCTTTTCCGCACACAGCCTTTGCTTCTGCTTTCATTAAACTGCCCTTATCTTGACGCACAAGCCTTTTGTTGTATTTCCTCTCCCCTGTCCAACTGAGGAGTGATAGAGCAGCTTTGGTGGGCACCTGGCATCCAGCCAAGGTCACACCACCACATATGCATACATGCAATTAGAAACTATAACCAGATGAAATAACGTTTTTCTTCAGACAATTAAACTGTTCACGTAGAAGGCATGGCAAGTGATTCAGTAAGTCACTACATATTCTTTGCACAGTGCTTATGGCAACCTCTCTCAGTCCTCCAATATAACAGATATTCCTAAACTAAAAAGGTTGTGATCTTTGTCCAAGGAATACCTTTATTTACTATGTTTAGTTTCATTCAGACCTAAGCATGGGATCATCCCACAGACCAAAAAGGAAAACCATCTCAGGATACCATTTGACACACATGCTGTGTATATCTAAACTTATGAGGCACCATAAATCCACCAGAAAAAAAAAGGTTTTAGGCTTCTAACTCTGATGTCATGCCTGCTTATGTTTTATAAGAGATCCCTGGGGATAATTCAGTTTGCTATTTTTGAGAACACACATATAAAGAGCTTTTTGTCCTTTGACAACCACATGTATTACACATTTTCCAAACTACCATCTTCACGGCTATAAAGAAATAAACAGCTCAACCTCCACACAGGACTCTATATAGCTTTTCTTGTTAATTTTCCTGTAGATACTTCCAATGTCCTTTAAAACTAACACTAAAAGAAACACTCTTTTAAGCAAGCGCTCACCAATTTTTTGGGTATGAAAATCTATCAGCAAGATATGGATGGGATCTGTAAACAACTGCAATGAGTTTCTGAGCCCGAGGCATCTGGTGATAAAGATGAATGTGTTGCATCCGTTAACGGTGTCACCTTAAAAACTGAAAGAGATGTCTGAAGCTTTCATTGTGAAATGCAAAAGACTGATGGATAAACCAGAAAACAGCTCTAAAAACCTAGCAGGGAACAGAGTACAACTACACAAGCCTTGTACTTTACTAAATGAATGAATATTCCAATGGCGCTCTCCTTTTGCATATGGGAATGCACACAAGAACACAAGACAGAAGCCAGACTTGCACATAAGTTATTATTCTACATTTAAAATGCTTCAAGTCCTAATAAAGGTGAATAAAACAATGTGGAAAGAGAAAAAAGTTACCTGCCAAAAAATGCAGTTACTCAGCGGAAATCTGCATACTGCATGATTGCAACATTTATGGTTTAGAACATAATAAAGCAAGATATAAATATTTTGGTTGATTCGTTTCTTGTGAGCACTGTGCTATGAGTGGGTGTTCAGGTTGGGTTTCTTAAGACTTAAATAGAGTCTCTGAGACTCTTTACATGTGGAAAACCAAGAAAGGGTTTTTCAATATTTAGAAATTCTCTCTCGTATAGTTATCTCGGTAGCAACCAACAGGTAGGTGACACTCTTTAGTTTGATGACGTAGGTACGTTACGTTCTATAGTTCTGACGTACGTTATATAATAAAGCAATTAAAATAATCTAAATAGGCAGTACTTAAATTTTAAAGATAGCAATACGAGTCACCTGCTGAAGGCACAGAGTTATCTCCAGTAACTACAAAGGGAAAATCATACCTAGCTGGCCATATACATCAACTCTTCAGGAGTGACTGTGAAAATTTATGCACAACCCATTATGTAAAGCGACCTACACCAAACTGTAATACCAAGGAGATGCAACATAAGCGATTCTGGTCACGAATCCAGACAGTCAAGCTGGCAAAGCAGGATACAAACTGAAAAGAGCAAACAAGGTGGCACTGACACCTAAAAAACACATTTTGCAATTTAAATAAGAATCAGCCTATTACAAGCACGCATATGCCAGCAGTACTGGCACTTCATCCAGACATCTTTAAACATAAGAGGCAAATTTAGATGGATGGTTGGATGTTGCTAGTTATCTCAAAGCATAAGTAAACTTGTGTGTCTGACCTGCCCACGTGTCCATGCAGGTACACCTCAGGTTTCACAACACTATAGATGTCTCTTATCAACTGCCCTTCCAGCCCAAACCAGCGAATTTATTCTTTAGAAGATTTACTGTCTTTTCTGTAAGTTGCGCTACAATATCTGGCAGAAACAAGAAAAAGAAACCCACCTCTTTCTAACTGAATCCCAAACATAGTCTAGTGTGTCTACTTGAGGTTTTTGCATTAAAACCTAAGGAAGTACGATGCAAAAGCCTTTTTGCCTTCTGTGATTTTTTTTTTTCCCCCCTGGCTATGGTCAGTAAAAGTAAATATCTACATCTGTTCCTGGTTTACATGCATGCAAAACATTTTATAAAATGAAAACAGATTTGACATCATTTAGATTCCAATACTAAGCCTTCAAAAGCAAATTACCTACAGAAAGTACATGTGTGGGTGTATTCCTGTTTCACTGCATCAACAGCCTTAATCAGCCTTGCATACTATTTCTGATTATGGTTCATTATATAAAATCACATTGATAACAGTTCAGCAAGAATGTTTCTTAACCCTTTCTGAAGAAGAGAAATACCATTCTTGCACCAGTTTTCACCCTTGAGGTGTGCATGGGGGGGGTGGGGGGGTGGACGACGACTTTCCCCAGCCGTGCACTACTTTGTAAAAGCCTTAAAAGCCAACTTTAAAGCACAGGAATTGGCTTGAACGATCCATCGGTATAAAGGCTGCAGCTTGTCCCTGCGCCGAGTATGGTGACACCTGCAGAATCCTCCTCAGCTCCGCTTGCCACCGCAACTCGCAGGTCCTTGCAGAGCCTCTACAGAAAGCAGACTGTGAAGGCTAATGCACCTCCCTGCTCACACAGAGTTGAAATGGTTCCCACTGCACCAGCTGGAGCCACATCTCCTGTTCACAAGCTGAAGGCCCTGCTAGGATTTCTCAGGAGTTTTTAGTAACACAAACAGTACTTTGAAGCCAAACGTGCCTCCTTCAATTCACAGGGCTGCATTTTCTTAAGCATGCACACTTTCTTCTTTGGTTTTTATATATTCTTCTATTACTTTGAAACGGAAATTTTAGCAATATCATGTATTATCTGTTAAGTAGATCAATATCTGAAAACTACTTGAGAACGTCAGCAATTGTGAAGCGTTGCAAATAATTTCTTGGTAGGATTTCTGATCAGAAAGGGATTGTATCTGTGCTCCGCAATCTGCTTGTTATATCTCAAGATAAATTAGGTCTTTATTTCACCCTGTAAAGACTAAATGATTTTATACCTTCTACCATTAAGGAAACTTTGCTCATCAGTGATACCATCGCTGTTGAAAGCAACTCATCTTTCTGTACTGGACCACAGAGTTTTTTCTGGGGACAAGCTTTAAGAAAAATGCCTGTCTTTTATGACAATTTCAGTAGCTGATTCAGTAACCAGTGTGATGTTGACACTGCTAAGTCTTCGTCATAAAGCAAAATTTTCCCTTGGTTATGACAGCAGCAGTTTAGGGTCTGTTCTGACAAGCATCCTTCGGCAAAACCTACTCCCAAAACAGGAGGTTTGAACACAGACAGATGTCAGCTTAAAAAAAGAAAAGAAAGAAAGAAAGAAAGAAAGAGTAATGTCACACTTAAATCGGTGCTTTGCAAGTGCACAGCGATACCACCAGCAGACCTCTAAAATTCAGATTCTACATACTTTTAAGAACACTGTTGTGTTACCGTTATTTCACTACTAAGCCACAGGGTGTCAAGCCACAGCCTTTGAATCTAAGCAGAAACATGAGAGGTGCCTCTCACAAGGTGAGACCAAACAAAAGCCCTTTGCTGCCAGCGGGGGCAATTTCTGAATTTCCACAGGCCTGTTGAGAAGGGAGATTTCCAACAGACAACGAACCCAAGCAGATAGGGAAACCAGAGCTCCCAAAACATAATTTATCCTCTCACTGAAGGAAATCCTCTTCAATATCTAAGTAAGTTTAAGTCTCTAGGATTTTACACAAAGATGCCAGTGTAACTAAGCTGACTTATGTGCACGGATGTGTTTGGGGGAGGCTGGGGCAGGGGGGGCTGGAAATCAGACCCCGTCAGCTCAATTTGGGTTGCAACCCTCACTAAACCTCCTCTAATCCTCAAGCCTACCACGAGCACAGCAATGAGATTACAGCAGACAAATCTATTTGGAGTAGGTCACACGCAGCAAGAAGCTGTTACACCTACAATCATTGTATGGCTAGTTCTACAGATACTTTTTTCTACTTTGTCCATCATCTTAACCATCCAGTCATCATTTACCAAATTCACTGAGCCAAAAAATTGGTTTCTGAGTAGTGAGAGAGAGCTCAAAATAAAAACACAGTTTTAAAACGGCTCGGTGAGCATGGATTCCTAAGATCACAGGAGTGCTTCAAAATACTAACTTTTATAATGAAAATATTTGGGTTTCTTCAAAGTAAAGCTTTTAGACAAATTTCTGCTCACCTGTACTTTAACACAGACTTGCCAGAAGTTCCACTGAGGATGACCGATCATTCTAGTTGCCAATTTCAAACATATAAACTGTGAGGAATGAATAAATAATCTCTCTCCGAAATTAAACGCATTAAATTTCTGATACTCGAGTAGTTCATTACCTCAGAAGAGGGAGTAAAGTTGAATTTTTATCCCCCCCCCCCCCAATGCAACGAAAAAAAGACAATTACTGGAAGGCAGAAATTCTGCAGTGGAGCAAAACAGATTTTGGCGTCTTTAGACTTCTTCACATACATAATGAAGTGCCCATTCTTTGTAAACTGTTGCTGTAAAAATATCACCAGAGAATTTTTACAGCCAGGCAAGATGTTTCCAATTCATTTTAATCTTTATGAAAGATGCAACAACTGCTCAGAGCAAATCACCCTATTGTATTTGGTTCATAGGCCAACAGTTGAAAGTCATCCTTTCTTACAGTCTAACAAGAATGACAAGAAGAATTCATAGTCCTGAGACAATTCGACTGTTTACATATAGTTCATACTCCTTTAAACAGCAAAGATAAGATTCATCAAGAAAGCGACTGAAAATATTACCGCTTCAGAATGTAACGTAACATAGGGTAAGATTTCTCACAAGACACTCGTACTGCCCAGGAGGTTCTTGACTGGTCAAAAATTCTTGCAAGTCTCCTATGTGATCATTTGTACTGGGTTTGCATGGCAAGGTTTTCGTAGCAGGGGGGGCTACAGGGGTGGCTTCTGTGAGAAGCTGCTAGAAGCTTTCCTGATGTCTGACAAAGCCCATGCTAGCTGGCTCCAAGACGGACCCGCCACTGGCCAAGGCTGAGCCCATCAGCGACAGTGGTAGCGCCTCTGGGATAACATATTTAAGAAGGGGGAAAAAACCTGGGCAATTGCAGCCAGAGAGAGGAGTGAGAATATGCGAGAGGAACAACTCTGCAGACACCAAGGTCAGTGAAGGAGGAGGGGAGGAGGTGCTCCAGGTGCCAGAGCACAGATTCCCCTGCAGCCCGTGGTGAAGACCATGGTGAGGCAGGCTGTCCCCCTGCAGCCCATGGAGGTCCATGGTAGAGCAGATATCAACCTGCAGCCCGTGGAGGACTCCACACCGGAGCAGGTGGATGCCGAAAGGAGGCTGTGACCCCATGGGAAGCCCACACTGGAGCAGGTTTCCTGGCAGGACTTGTGACCCCACGGGGGACCCACGCTGGAGCAGTCTGCTCCTGAAGGGTTGCACCCCGTGGAAGGGACCCATGCTGGAGCAGTTTGTGAAGAACTGCAGCCTGTGGGAAGGACTCCCGTTGGAGAAGTTCATGGAGGACTGTCTCCTGTGGGAGGGACCCCATGCTGGAGCAGGGGAAGAGCGTGAGGAGTCCTCCCCAAGGAGGAAGGAGCGGCAGAGACAACATGCGATGAACTGACTGCAACCCCCATTCCTGTCCCCCTGCGCCGCTCGGGGGGAGAAGGCAGAGAAAATCAGGGTAAAGTTGAGCCCGGGAAAAAGGGAGGGGTGGGGAGAAAGTGTTTTAAGATTCAGTTTTTATTTTCTCATTATCCTACTCTGATTTGATTGCTAATAAATTAAACTAATTTTCCCAAGTCAAGTCTGTTTTGCCTGTGACAGTAATTGGTGAATGATGTCTCCCTCTTCTTATCCCGACCCAAGAGCCTTTAATTGTATTTTCTCTCCTGTCCAGCTGAGGAGGGGGAGTGGTAGAGAGACTTTGGCAGGCACCTGGCATCCAGCCAGGTTCAACCCACCACATCATTAAACTAAACATAAGTAAAATAAATACAATAATTTATTTCACCAAAATTAGTAGATCAAAACAGAATGATGCAATGGGGAGAGAAGTCCTGCCTTGCAGATCTATTACAATTCTTTCAAGGAATCATCCAGTATGAGACACATCTGTTTCATATGTGACTGATTTCCTAAATCCTCTAATAAGATAACTTGCTAAAACTGTGAAAGAAAAAAAGGACCATTAGAAGATGAAAGGGGAAGTCCTCATGAATGACTAAATGAATAAGGACAAGATATTAGGGAAAGGACTTTCACACGATCACTTCCACAGAGGAGAGTGGTTACCAACAGTGGGGAATGTGCAGTTCAACACTGTTGTGTATGATCTGGAAAAGACAGGAAGACACCAAAGTCTGCTGATGATATACGGTTATATGAGCTGCTAACAAAAGATTCAACAGCAAAGAGATTCAACACCAGCCAGAATGCAAAGAGTTGCAGAGATATCTCTTGATAACAACTGAATTGCATATATCACTATTGCTGCTTCAATGTTGATAAATACAAAGAGGAGAAAGAGACATTCCCTAACTAAACACATGGAATGGCAAGTCCTAATCAGCTTTTTGTGACTTAAGAAAACATTTGCAGATATTGCAGACAGATCCCTGAAAACCTTAGTTCAATGTTCCTGGGCACCGAAAAGCAAAAAGAACCTTAGAAATTCTGAAAGGAAAGGGGGGAGGGGAGTTCTATGCCACGAAGTCATGGTGTGTCTACTGAAATACTACAAGCAGTTCTGTTACCCTAGAAACAGAAAATTTCTACAAAGCAACGAACAAGTATGCATAATTCAACTATGAATCTCATAACCATGACTATGGATGCCAAAACTTAAGAGAACTGAAAAAGCAGTCAGATAGATTCATATAAGAAAAATCTCATCAAGGGCTTCAAGTGCAAATAGTTCAACGTGCAGTTGAGGAAGTTCTTCAGACTCCTAGAAACTAGGAAGACATACCATGAGAGGTAGAACTATTTGCTTGCTCCCACCTTTCTCTTCCATACAAAGAAATACTGCAGTTGCCTCAGAACAGCTATTTTTACGTTCTTACCTAAGATTTATCAAACTATCAAGTTTTAGTAATATGAGAAACTAGCTTAAAGGAATAGATGCTATTTATATTACCACCTCAGATGAAAAGCAGTAGTAAAGCCCTTAAAGACTGTTACACTTGCATTGGTTGTAAGTTTGAATTAAAAAATTGGTTACTACTTCTGTCTTGCAAATTTATCTCCCAAAATCAACGCACTACTCTATTGAAATGGCTTGAACAAAAAAAAAAAAAGGGTCATTAGGTCAGAGCAGCCAATGAACTGAGGAAGGAAAAAAAAATACCCCAAGGTAAGGAGCATATTAGGAAAGTGTGCCAACAGCAGGTTTGGGGAGGTACAGACTAATGCAGCTTCTGGAAACTAAATTACTTTCAGAACTAAGTTGACTTCAAATTACTCATTTAAGACCTATTACTCAGATGTCACCTATTCACAAGACTGACTGTCAAATCACAAAAAATAAGCATTTTTCATGTTTTGGCAATTTGCAAATGTATGTAATCACAGTAAGAGGACCACATCTAACGGTATTTTAAAAGCTAGTTTAAGGACTTTTCCTATCACAGCAACTGCTCTGACAAAAAGCTCTTTCCCTGAAAACCTTGTCTGTCTTTACCCTATTGAATCTAAAACACGAGCAACTAAATCAGGTCTTCTCTGAATTGCCCCCCTAGAGGAGACTTTGGCTTTGTCGCTCTCCTCACTGATTACAGACAAAGTCTACAAAACCACACGCACTAGGCTAACATTAGCTAGTGTAAGTGGCCCTCTCCACCCACGGCTCCCAAACAGATGACCTTTTTGCAAAGCCATGTGAGATAATGGGAAGATGTAAATCAAAAACAGAGGAGTGGAAAGGTACAAGATTATTTTAACAGTCTGAGAGGATCTGGATAAAAAGAAAATAACCAGAGAACAAAAAGGATGTGCCTGGGGAAGACAAACACAATAGCTTTTTTTTCTTAATGTTATTTATCCCATCCATTCATTTATCACAGCTAGTAGCGAAGCTACTAAAAGCTTCCTTTCTAAAGCAGAAAGGAAAGCTTTGATTTCAGGGCAAAAGTACATTATAGACCAAGCTACATCATCAACAGTACCTGTCTTGAAAAATTTGCATACACAAGATGTTAGAGCTATGCACTGTTACTATGCCACAGTACTGTAAAGCTGATTAAGTTTTTTAAAAATCAGTTTGTGATGCTGACATATTATAAACGAACTGTGCAAACAGTTCACTGAGAACAGACTGATATTGCCATTTTTCAGACCACATTGTTTTAGAATTGATATCATAACTTCCCACTCTTATAAAGTCATTGCATCAACCCCCACTAACTCTATTTTACTTAACTTCAAGGAGAAAAGTCCTCAGTTCTAAGTACAGAATGAGAAAATATTTTAGTCATAAGTATATGTGGAATGTGAACAAAGGAAGACAGTGCAGTGAGAGAAAAAAAAGTAGAAGATAAGCTGAATACAAGTCACATGGAAAAAAAACTGGGATGCTGCATTAGTGCTAATACATGTGAAAATAAAGTCAATGGATCTTCCACTGATCCTGCAAATGATCACTGAGAGATTACAGCATCTGGGAATCATGGAAGAACATCCTCTTGAATATATGTAATAATCTCAGTTACACGATGCTAAAATTTTCTAGTTCATTACATTTCATAGACTGAACATGATGATTATTGCTCCTGTGAGAATTAAGTTTCATTGAGCTTGGTTACATCTGAAATCTTTGTGAAAACTATTCATGTTGCTAGTACAGATTAAAAAAAAAAAATGAGGTATAGAAGAATATTTTATTTCTTCAGCTCTTAGCACTGTGTTTTCATCTAAATTACATATTCAAAGTAAATTAAGGCAATCCTATCCGACTAAAGAATTTGTAGAAGGGATCAAATTGACTTTGAAAAAGAATGCTTATTTTAAAGTACAATAATTCAAAAGTTTCATTTATTTCCATTGTTCGGACACTATTTTCATTTTGATACACTTTCTGCTGCAGTCCATTAACCGCACCGCTAGTGATCCTTGCAGAACCCAACTCACATCCGCAGTAACACATCCACACCTACCTCACGTGTCCTCAAACAAGAGGTCAGAGGTCCCTTAAGATTTTTCCACAGAAGAAAACAAAAGCATCAAGAACACAGACCAGAGACCTAAAATTGAACTTTACAAAGATGGAAGGCAACCCAGAGTGCAGAGATTAAGTAAATGTTCAAGAAACAGAAACAATGATGAGAATTAATTGTGAAGGAGTGTGAGCACATGCAGAAAGATTAGCCTCCAGTTTTCAAACCTAGCATGAAAAGTTAAGTTCCTAAATAGAAAACTAAAGTATTAATAAATAAGAAAAATATTTCTTAACTGAAATAGTTATATATCGGCACAGCAGCTAAAAAGTATGTACTTAAAATACCATAAAAATACACCTTTATCATCATTCCTATACAGGAATTCCTATACAACCAGGCCAAAAAATTACACCTGCATTTGTGAGAAACAGAATCAGTGGATAACGAATTACTATATTGTTTTTTGAGTTGCTAGTAATATATAATGGTGTAACAATCCGGTGAGTAGTCTGAACAGATGCTGACTGATAATGAGAAGAAATGGCAGCAGTGAAGTGCTGTATTTCTAGGGTATTGATCCTAACAAATATTATTTTAGGTCAACAGCCTAACTTCCAGCAGAGAGGCTGTACTAGCACATAATTCCTGCAGCTAATGATCAATAGTTAATCAGCAGAGGAGAAAATGAGCAGAGAGAAGCCTTTGGTACATACAGAGAATATCAGGTCTCTTGAAATACTTGTGCGAAATTAAACATGTTGGCAACAAGAGTGGGGGAGAAAAGAGCACTTTAGTAAAAAACACATAACCTGGCAATGTAAATAATTTATTATTACCCATACCCCATTCAAACCAGAACATAAGTAAGCAGACAGTAGAGTACTACAATATTTTGCGGTTAAAATCAGTTCACATACAGTGGAAACTCCTGAAAAGACTCCTCTGCGAGATTAAGTCTTTTTCAAACGCTCCCATGCTGTCAGGTAAAAGGGTTATGACTGCAAAACTGAGGGACACTACAAAAACGCTGAGTTCCTACAAGTGGCTTTAAAAGCCTTGATTTGGGTGAGAAAAAGATACAAAAGACTCTTTTTTTCTTCTCCTTGTACTCGTAATTGCATTATGACTTGGTGATCCTTTTAAGCAACCTCATTTATCACACACTGCCAACAACTGGGAATGTCTTTTTTTGAGAGCAGTCTAGGAACTAGTAGGTTAAGAAGTTCAAATCAAATTTCAGGCTCGTAAGCACTTGGCTTTAAAAAAGTGGATTGATTTGATTTCAACTCATACTCACTCTACTCTTCTGCATAAAAAAGCCTTATTGGTAGAACCTGAATTAATATAATTCATCCCCTAACTTATTAAACCTTTAAAATATAAATGTGGGGATAGGATGAAGATTACAGGTCTTCTACTGTTAAAAAAAAAAATCTTTGTTTGTTTGTTTGTTTTTTTAGTATAACAAAGATGACTTTTAAGTCAAATAATTACTTGAAATAACCACTTTGTACACAACCAAACCAAGCAGTACGCCGGGCTGTGCCACAGAAGAAGTGCAATAGATAGGTATTAAATTCTTTAAGCAAATGGAAAAAAAAAAAAAATGTTCATCACTAAGGAGCTCCCATCATCAACAGGCTATGTTTCTGGCCAGAGAACGCACTACTGTGGTATGCAGCATGCTATGCATTGCTTCTCTCTCTGATGAAGTCATTAGCAAAAATAAAAATAGCCGCCTTAGCAGTATGGGTTTCTCTTCAAGATAGGGATCCCTTCTGTATCTTTTTACTTTATAAATAGGAAGAAAGTAAAGCACAGTCAACCATTCATACAAGATTGAGAAAAATCTAGCATGAAACAATTCACAAGTTCATCTTCCATTTAAGAAAAAAGCGTGCAGGTATATTCAATGTAAGTACATACATTTATTTTCAATAATCTCCCCATTACCTCAAACCCACAGTGTTATTTCCTTTTTCTCCAAAATCAAGGGCCAAAGTGGACTTCTATATTAGTTGTAATCCTCAGTAGAAGAAGCAAAACAATCAAGTCCTAGAAATGCAATTTGCATATACAAGTGTTCAGGCAGCATTAATAAACCGAGAATACTATGGGGTTTCTTGTGAAGTACAGACAGAAACTTTAGTCAGTGGCTCTGACGACCTGCACAGCAACTGGTTTTCTTTCCATGCTCCTTCCTCAGGATGCACCCTGGAAAGTATCACAGCTTTTCACAATAGACAAGAGAATGACTCTGATTCACTTATCAAGTAAAAAACCAAAATAGAAACATGACAACCATGTATTTGAAAGATGGAGTAATGAGGTGCAAATCTACCCTCCTCCTCTAAGATTTCCAAATTATGAGATTAATTCTACTAAGTAAGGCACTGCAATGGACTAGAAATGAAAACAGAAAACACTGGTTGTCCAGTAACCTCCTACTAAACCATCTAAAGAAACCTCAAGAATAGGGTATGTCTCAACTGTGAAACTGGGTATTTTGATATATTGCAATAGATAAACATTGTCAATATTAATATCTCTGCCTGATTACTCACATTATTTGACAAACCTGACAAGGTTCAAAACCAACTTGTAACCTGTTTCAGAAAAAAAAAAAATCCCAATGAAATGTGTATTTTCATCCTTAATGTGTCATTAGAACTAAATAAAAACAATATAAAAATCCTATTACAGCAATAGGGGCATTAATCATCCTGCGTATCATGCCACCTTCATTTTTCGGTTCAATTTTTAGTACCCATGTACTGTGTTTTCATCACTGTGTATCCACTATTTCAGTGGCAGGAGACAAGAAAGTTCTTAAAAGGCAGTGGTATTTCAAACATTTATGGCTACGTGCATGAAGAACTTAAAGTAAGAGGAAAAAACCCATCTGAAACTGGAGAAGAACATCATGGAACTAAAATTTTTCTCTGCCTTTTGCAGAAATATATTATTTGCCCTGGTTTAGTAACCAAGAGAATTTGCTACAGAGATTCAGGAGACTGAAGCACAAGTCCTGTGCACCGTTAAAATCCTACTCAGAACATTCACATGTAAAATCCCAGTAATGCACAGAACTTGTGCTGGCCGTCCAATTTAATATCTAAGTTTACAACACAATAACAGCTTTATCAACCCCATTTTTACCTGATACCCATAGCTCTGCCAACCAGACGGTGGGGGCAAGTACTAACATTACCTACACTTCCAGATTTCTCCAAACTGTAAAGAATTGTAGAAACAGAATTTACACTGAAACCTTACAGAATTTCATAATTCACAAGGTCCTGGATCTGGCTCCACAGGCCAATTATTTAACAAATGTTTACAGTGCTTTAACAGCTGCTTTTCATTTACAGAAGTTGAGGCAGTTATGATCTGGAGGAGAGCATTAATCCTAATTAGCTCTGATCCCATCACCAAAAAGAGCTGGATCATCACTCTGCAGAAGATTTCTCAACTTAGTGTTTGATTAAGAGTTCTCCTGCTGGGAACTGTGTTTATTTGGAGTTGTTGTCTTGTGCTGCCATAAGCTTCCTGAATATCCAGGTGTGTGTAACAAGCTTCTCAGAGAGGAAGGAATAAAGGAATCAATAAAGTTACAGAAGTCTCCTGTCAAATATTAATTGGTCATGATTGCAGTACTCACAAAAGGAGGAGCGGTCTGGGCAAACAGCAGGACTGGGAGCAGCTATACGCAAAGCAAGGAGCCTGCATTCTGCTTTGTACGATATTTTCCTCTCTTATCTTGCCTTTCTTAAACACTGTGGGTTTTATGTTTTTGTTTTTGTTTTTTTTTTTTTAATTGGACTCCAATGATGATAAACCAAAGATTACTGAGGAGTTTCTACGCAACCACAGCTTTTTTTTGTTTTAACAAAGCTTTAGGCTACAACTTTCAAGATAATTGAAGGAACAAACTCCTCAAACACCACTGGCTTCAGAAGAGCAAGGCAGACTGAAAGAGACGGACAAAGCAAGCGTTGGTATGAAGAGAACGCGCGCCTCCCTCCCTGCAGGCCTGACTCACGTCACCAATGGCTGCTGAGACCAACAGGCCCCATTTATTTGCACAGTCCTAGCATCCTCCTCTCCCCAGTTCATACATCCGTACATCCTTTCCATACCATGAGACACTACAATTACAACCAAGCCTGCAGATGCACATTGCTTGGCAAAGCGAGGGGCAGCAGCCGCAGCTTCTGTGGCCACCCAGGATAGGTAAGGTCTAGATTTTAGCTAGCTGTTTCTCAGTGAACAAGTCTGGACTTGTCTCCTCTACTTAACCGCCAGTTTTCACAACAATTTACACCTCTATCACTGACAGAAATCAGCAGCCAGTTAACATTCAAAATGTTCCTGGATTTTTTTTTTCCTTTTGGAGTGAGGGAGGAGGGGTAAAAGAAAGGGATTGATGGATGGGCAAGGCTAGTCACAAAAGCCTCACTTCCTTAGCAAACCCAGGCTAAACGCAATCCCTTACAAAAGATGCCCTCAAAAAAATGAACTAAAAGACTAGGGAAAGGATTTACATAGCACATATTCTTGTATGTTGGCAAAGAACAAAAACTTCGAAAGGAATACTTATCAAAAGACCCAATCTCACAATGCCGAAAGGAAGGCCAGGAAATCTTTGCATGACAGGGCTGCTTTTCACGTCTTGTGAAATGTGAAGCCACTAGTTGCTAATTGATAAGAGCGAAGGAGATCCCACCCAACACCTGCTACAGCAATTCGGTTTAATAGCAGTCCTTCACCAGCTTTGACAATTACTCCCACACTCCCCTGTGAGAGACTAATGGTTTGCTAAAAATAAAACAGAGATTAGCATCTACAGCGAGCTGCCTGAGAGATACGCTATTTGACAGAAGTTGATATTAATCAACCTTGTGGTGTGCTGGTATCCGGACTTCACTTCAAAGGATTTCATCTCATATCCAGAGACTTGGGTGTCTGGTTAAAATGGCAGCATGCAATGTTACTTTTTGTTCATTTTATTATTTTCTACAGCCTGCATCTTAGCATGCAGTAATAACGTTCATACTTACGTAGTGGGGAACAATTCAGTACCAACATCAAATCTTTGTGTACAGCAGCTGCTAAAAGCTGAAGTTGTCGAGAAACACGAGATGACAAAGCATAACACAAAACCCCCCAAACGTACCAGCAATTCATGACATTTTCCCTACTATGTGAATCTTGCCTTTACCAAGCAGACCAAGACTTACCAAGTCAGGATGGGGAAAAGAGCAGAAAATACCTTTTTATTTTTTTCTGAATGTGATATATAATACAGTTGTTGAAAACATCACTCAGTAGCTTGTATGTAGGATGCAAGTAACTAAGATAGTATCAGCCTTCCAAGAGAATTGTTCTTGCCCATTTTAAAGCTGAATAACCTTTAAGTAACTAACAGACCATAAAAGCAGCCGATATATGAGAGAAAGTATTTTAAAAAAAAAATGTACTGAATTAGTTCTGTAAGAAAAAGTCTAACTTTAAGATAAAAAAAATTATACAGATTTTAAGGTTTGCCTTATGTTAAATACTAAGAAAAGGGTCTAAATTTACAGTGGGAAAACTCTCATCTTTTCTCAAATACAGAAAAAAAAAAATGGGCTCCATGTGATGAGTCAGATACTGTATACAAAAAAGACCAACCCACCCAAACCCCACAACCAACGTTGTGCTTGTTTTATGGAGGAAAGCCAAACGAGCTCCATACTTCAGATCTACAAGATAGCTAACCTATGTCACACAGAAGAAACACTTTACATTAATTACAGTTTCTCTTAAAAGAGAGTGGCCATCATACAAAATGATTACTGGCCTACCTGGTCAAGTGGGTTAGGATTAAGAAAAAACACAAATAACTACAGGTCTGGATTTCCCCCTCAAAAATAACAAGGAAATTTCTGTCTGCCTAGGAAGACAAAACCAGCCAAAACTCCATTTTTTACTCAGCTGTATGAAAAACTTACATTTTCAACAGAAAAAGAGACACCATAGATCAGACCACTGGCAACAAATACATCTTCCTATACAACTAGAATACCACCAGATCATAGGTGGTGGTGTCAGAAGGTGAAATCAGATAGAAGACCTGAAGAAAATACAGGCAACTCCGTAAGAAGAGAATGGAGGTCTGACAGTAGCTAAGAGGCAAGGGAACTGCAGCCCAAAAGCTGCCTCTTAACTCAGGCTCACTTCTGCCACACATTCACCTCCAACAGGTGATGTATAGGTTAAATGAGTGATACTACAGCATTTCACAGTTCTTCCCCTGCCAGCCTTGAGATGTCATGCCCAACATCTTGATTTAATAATCATTGCTTGGGAAAAATATCCATCACTTTCAAGTCACATTTTCTCTAATGCCTTTTATTTAGTCTCAGAACTAGCAAATATTTTTAACTGTATCTCCAATATAAATATTTATTAAACAGAAAACTTTTCAAAAATTATCAGAAACAAGATAATTAATATTCAACATTAATGCATCATAGAGAGAGGATCTTTCATCATGGGCAAGCTTCAATTGAAAGACCAAGGTATCACACGATAAGGATATTTAACCTATGTAGGTTTCAATCCCACAGAAACTATTAGGTTATTTATTTATACCTCAGCATTTACACTTAGGCAAGAACCACCAAATAAACTTCATTAGTATGATGGTAACACCTCTTGGCAGTGAGCCCTTTATTGATCTCTCCAGCCTCCATTAAAACATCATTGAGTTGAAAATGTGAACCACAGATCACACAATTCTCATGTAAACTCTGCAGTAAGCTGAAGAGGTAAAATAATCAAGTTTTAAAGCTAAATTTTGTTTCATGATTTTCCTCTTCAAACCCTTTCCATTGAAAGGGCAGAGATTAAAAAAAATAGGAAGCCCACCAGAACAACAGAAAAACACGACTTAAATGGCCTTCCAGGCTAACATTCATCTCTCTATAAAAAGATTATCTATAGAATCACTGTGTAATCCCTATTGGGACAAACCACATTTTAGCAGAGCGGAAGAGGTAATTTAAGACCAAATTGGCAAATGTTACTGTTACTGCAGAAATTTCTTTTGAGAATTGTGTGGAGAAAAATATTACCAGCTTGTTCACAATGAATGTCTCCCACATGATTATTTAGCACACATGAAAAATAATTTGTTGATTCTAAAGCTTGTATTGATTCCAGATAATCTGCCTCTGCTTCTGCCTCATAAAATAGCGATGATATGTGCAAAGAAATTCCCTTTATTGTATTTTACCACCATCTAAGAGGTGTCCCCAATTTCTATTTTACACAGAAAAGCAAATGGCTACAGAATATACCAATTTATATTCACTTTTGTATACAATATCACATTTTCTTTTAATCAACTGGGATTCATTTCAGTATCTAACACAGTGGAAGAACGTTTTTATTTCAAACTTGATTGCAAAATTACAGAGCAACAGGGATAAGCTTTTGATGTAGGTACTGGATGGGCCAACCAGGGTTGCTGGACAGCTGGATCTGCTGTTCACAAACCAGTACGACCTGGCTGGGGATGTGAACCCCAATGGCAGCCTTGGCTGCCATGACCACAAACAGAGGTGGTTAAGAGCTTGAGGGGAGTGAGGAAGAGGAGCAGTAGAGCACAGGATCCTGGACTTCGGAAGAGGTGACTTCAGCTTACTCAGGGAACTAGTAGGTGGGACCCCATAGAAAACAGAAAGACCACCTCTGGAGGTATTTAAGATGTGTAGATGTGGCACTTAGGGGCATGGTTTAGTGGGACTTGGCAGTGTTAGGTTTACGGTTGGACTTGATCATAAAGGTCTTTTCCACCCTAAATGATTCTGTGATTCTAAATAGAAAAGTCCTGACTGAGCTCCAAGGCAAAACAAAACAGTGTAGAGGAGGCAGAAGCAGGCAGATGCTAGCTAGCAATTTGGAAGCACTGCCCAGGCACAGAGGTAGTGTCAGGAAATTCATATATGGTACCACCACCACATGCAACCATCAGTAATTTAAGACATCTAAATAAATTGAGATGAAAACAGAATCACTGTAGTAAGTGAAATAAGAAATAAACCAAAATGCCATCAGGGCTAAAAGAACTTAAAAGCAAGCTTGTATCTTGAGCCTTATTGCTAGCATTTCCTCCAAATTGTTTTTTTTTTTCCCCCATATTTGTTTTGTTTTTAAAAACGTGATGGAAACACAACAAGCAAATTCCTACACGGGAGATTCCAAATCTCAAACCACTGAATCACCCTCCCTCGTTTCCCTCAGCCACCCAGATTTCAAGAGTATTCCATACATCCAACATCATGCCCTAACTGTTCCTCTAACAGATCCTGATGTACAACGATACTACATAATCCACTTCAGAAACAGCTGACTAACAGGTATTGTATCTCAAAGAATAAGGCTCAGAAACAGGTCTTCCTCCTCCCAAATTGATTATCCAGTCATTTAGAGACATGGGTGTACCTTGTTTCAGGCAAAAATCAAACACCCTGAAACTTGGCTCCACCTTATATTACTGCCCTGCAGCAAAATACGAATGTTGAATAAAATATGTATTTGCTTAAAATACTAAAAAAAAAAAAAAAAAAAAAATCACAGAATGAAAAAAAAAAAAAAATCAAAAATCGACATTACTGTTTAACCTCAAAGTGACTGTAACTGATCCACAAAGAGAAAATGTTCATTTGGACTTTGATGAGCTGGAATTAGCTACCAATCAAGCTTGCTAAGAGGAAAAGCATGAAGTTCATAAGGAACTGGAATAGTAACAGAGAGAAAAAGTGGCATTGTGGATGTTTAGATGCAAGTTGTTGGCAAGTTGCTAGAAAAACTATGTACACTTTCCTCTTTTACAAAAAGAAAAACAAAACCCAAACAAAACCAGAAAAGCCAGCCAAAACTGTTGCAATTACACTGGCAAATATGGTATAACTAAGTTTTCAGAGTGGGCTGGCAGCAATGAAAAATTTTATGTACAGCAGATTAATTTTAAGTTTTGAAGCTGAAGATTACATGACTCAGCCTGTACTCATCATCTCTATGAAGACATCACTCTGCTGCTGAAATGTCAGCTCCTCAGCTTCAGCACCCAGCAGAAATGGAAGGGCAACGTTTGCTTTCTTTCAAAACTTAGCATTTTGGCTTGAATTCTCAATAGCTATGTTCTTTCTGGAAGTTTGAAGTTAAGCCAATGCAGCACTCTACCCACTACCGAGTCACACAAAGAAGAACAGATGTATTTCCTACCGTCACATTCTGCTCCATTCAGCTACGTGGTGGATTGCTCTAACTACTGGTAAGTCTGGTAACCAGTTGTGCTCCCCTCACCTTCACAAGCCAGTGCCAAAGGAGCTCAGCATGTAAATACAAGCGTTTCCTCATCAGCAACAATATGCTTACTGTTGTTAAAGACAACTATTTGCAGTTTCTACCCTAACACACTAAAAGGCAGCGTGCACCGGAAACCAGAACAAATGTAGAAGTCCATTTCATCACTTTTTTGGGGGGTAGGTATTTCTGACCGGCAGTTTTCACTACCGGCTGAAAAGCAGTCAGGGAGATAAGTATTCAAGTTGCAATATATCACAATGCCACACTTGTGTAAGCCCTAGTAACATCTCAGATGGTTTAAGACTTTACTTTTTTGAAAGACTAACAACAGACATGGTATTTTGTACATCCTTTTTTAGCCTCAATCCAGATTTACACATTAATAAGCACTACATCACAAGTTAGCTTCAAAGTATAAAAAACAAGGTGCCATTCCTAAATATTTCACCATGTTTATCAAGTCAATATTTTAGTTTCAGAATAAAAGCCATTAACAGAATTATCATATTGCTCCTGAGTGACTGAGGAGGTTTTATTCTACATATAATACATTTTCAAACATAAGCAGCAAAAGAAACTTAAAAAAAAAAAGCCCTCAGCATGCATTCAACAATTACCTTGTGTTGTTATGGTAACTAAGTATCTCTGAAGAAGCAAGAACAAAAGGGGAAAATATCCCACTGCAAATCCTCCTATAAGTTCTGTAGATATATATATTTTCTCCATTGTAGATTCAAATGAATGCAGTGCAGTATTGCTCCAAGCATCACATCCCACCCTGAGGTGTAGGTAAATATTTCAAAATGCTGATGGAGATGCTGAAGCAGGAAGCTGAAGCAAAATTTGATTCCTCTACAAGGACGGCTGCTCAAATCGGCTGTTCCATGAAACAATTAAATTCCCAAATCCAGGTGTCCTATAAGGGGGTCCCAAGGAATCTTTGTGCAATATCTCTGGAGCCTACAGCTGGAAAATGCCAGAAAACCTTAGCACAGCTAAAAGGGGGCAAAACTATTCTGTTACAGGATACTACACAGAAGAAAGAGGGACAAGCCAAGACCTCTCTTCCCACCCTCTGTGTCCCCACTTCCCAAAGTTTTAGTGACATTATCCTCATAACTGATATCCAAGAAAACAGAAAACCTAATGAACAAAACACAAAGCAAAGCAAGAGTCTGTTTCGCAAGAACTGAGATGAAGTATCAAGGAGATTTATTTGAATGTATGTGTTTATGAACAGTTTATGGATGGGGATAGGAATTTATGGTTTTAAGCAACAACCGTAGCCTCAAATATTCACTTTACCCAATCCAGAATAATTTTGAGAGTTTAAGAGGGTTGAGGAGGGTATCCTTTTTTGGAATCAGAAGTCTTCAGTTTTAAGTTTACTATCTCTAAAGCAAGTTACAGAAAGTTGCTCAATTTTCCTGCAGAGGGGAAATCAGGTTAATAGTACAGTCAATAGTAGGAATCAAAGAGAGAATCTGTGGAGACTGTATCTGCAGATATACTGTTTCAACTCTCAGAGAGTCTCTCTGGGTAAATGCAAGCAAATTTTAAGTTCCTACTTCAGATTATAAACAACTATATAGTCTAGGTTCAAAGAACAGCACATACATTTTTTTTAAACTTACACCAAAAAAAACCCCAAACCCCTGAGGTTCATTCTTGGCACTTGCTGGATCATATCTGGAGTCAGTTGAAACACTTAAGGGACTGCAGTCAGGCACAGTGGGGACTCTCAAATAAACTTCATTGCAAAACGCAACGTTACTAACCTTGTCAAAAATGCAATGGTAAATCATTTGTACTGTCTACCAAGTGCTGTTTCAGTTACTTAACCTGGTACCTAGCATGTGCTTTACAAACCGGCAATGTAATTCATTGGGCGGGGGGAGCTATCATCTTTAACATTCTCAGCCTGTGTCATCATCCAGCCTAGTCAGGATTTTAGTAAAGTTACAACATATTTGCAACTTACACATTTTGTGCTGTCACTCAGTGACCTGACTATAGAGCCATCACTTTAGGTACAGCTTCAGCCAACTTTTTCCAAAACGCTTAGTATAATGTCACACGCTGTAGATAAATTATACCATAGAAAGTATATTTAAAACAATGAAAAAGGTAAGACAGCATCCGTAATTGTGACCCTTAAGATACTTTAGCAACTGGAGCTCAGACAGAAAAATGCTAATGACAAATATAACCTTGAAACATGAGAATAAGAGACAACTATTAATAGAAGGCTAAAGTCTCACTTTACATAATACACAAAATTGCAGTAAAGTCAAAGTTCACTAACATCAACAATGTACTTCAGAGCTCCATCTAGGCTGATGATGACAAGCATAAAAAAATTCTCAGAATTTGTAAAGCATTTCATATCTAGAAGAGTTTATTCTTCAGGCCCTTGAAAGCAACATTTAATGACAATTTGACATTATCAAAGGGAAGTTTCTCCTGACCACTCATGAAACTGCTATGGTTTGCCTTTTTCCTCCTCTTCCTGAGGACCACAGTGAAAACATAAACCTTGTGTCTTCATGGCAGAACATCTGACCCAAATCCCGATCAAAATGTACAAATTCTGGGGTACAGCCATTTTGCTAAACTCACCGAGATTACAAATACACTCACACTTTACATTCACTATGATGCAAATTATTTTTCAAGGGGATGCTTGAGGAAAAGGATAGTGACTCAGGTGTGAGTAATAGCAGAGGTGCAGAGAGCAAGGTTTATGAATACATTTATAAATATCTTTCAACTGCGAGGTCAATCTTTTGGCCAAGATGTTGAGTTATTGGACCCAGAACTGAGGGACAGAAAGCATCAGATATTCTCCATCTCTGGGGCTCACCAGATTACAAACACTGCCTCAGCTGTAAAGCCAGACACGCTTTTTGACCATCAACATATACGTACCTATGTATTGTCAGCATTCCTCTCAAATTTTGTTAAAAAACTACAAATTAGGCAGAGTTCTGGAAACCCTTTTAGATCTGCTAGATAGGGCCTTCTACACCTTGTAAAAACTACTATTTCAATTTTTTTTTTTCGGTAGCACAGCCAGATTTCAAAAGGCCTATTAAGTGAAGGATGGAGGGAAGCTAGTGTTTAACCTGACACCAGTTTGGTGGTCCAGGCAATTATACGCATATGAAATCACACAGGGTAAATTAAGCAAAGCTCACTGACTATTAAAGTTTTAACTCAAATCTATTAAACTGTTACTTGGTAACCTTAATATTCTTTCAAATTACTACTACTGACCCAAGCTCCCCAAAGGCACAATCTTACAAAGCAATTATTTTCGAAGAACTAAGGGGGTTCTCAAAGCTCTGTGAAATCAGTATACCAAGAAAATGACACCAAGCAATGAAATGGTTTCTGCCCATCACTGAATCATGGAAGATACCATCCTGCCTGTCTGCTTACCGTCAGTGCAGTTCCACATTACACGTAAACACTTTACTACCTCCCCTATCACTTGGAAAGGGATAGGATTTTTCATTTAATCACATTTCAAACATGAGCTCTTCACTCTGACCATTTAATTTTTTTTCTTCAGCAAAACATTATGACAAAGACTATTTTCAAAAAGTAGTGACATAACAGTTTCATCACTATTACCTACTTCTCAATACAACAACAATCAGCAAAAAAGGGTTAACCCATTTAAACTCTGAACAGCACCATACAGCTTTCCCCAAATCACTGGAGCTGGATTGAAAATTGAAACAGTGCTAACCTCAGTGAATCTTACTTTATCCCATTAAGTGATCAAAAAACCAAGACAACTCTAAAGAGATCATGAAATGATTAACAGAGCATACAACTCAAGGGTATAAATAGATTTTTGTCCAGGAAAAAAGTATTTAGTAAAACCCCAAAGGACTCATGTATCAGATTAGGAGAGTCATTTCAGCCACAACTCCCAGGTGAGTCCTGAGTTTTCTTAATTTGCTGGAATACCTTTCATAGAAATTTGAAGAGTGCTGTCCATTGCCTAATGCAATGAAAGCTGGAAAAAGCCATGAAGTTCAGCCACACTTGTTAGTCAAATATTAGCATTGAATTTGCTATACAAAAATCTGCAACAATTTTTGCTCTTCTGTCAAAAACGTAAAAGCTAGAACAACTCATCAATTTTTATTGACTCTAGTAATTTCCCCAGTGATCAGAAAAAACAGTGGTTTATTTTAATTCGCACAATATGAAACAGCCTGGCTGATTTACTTTGCTAGCAGAATAGATAAGGAGGATCTTCTCCAAGAAAAGTCACACCTTAGAAATGGAGAGTGAAGTCATTGCTGAATGACAAAACAAACTGATTTCCTGTGGCAGACAAATCTCATCTAGGCATGCCATTTAATTTCTCTTCATGAGATATTGAAAGGGTTATCTATGATGATCAAATAAAGATATGCTTCCAAGAACATTAATGTCTCACATGCTTTAAGGAGATAAACAACAGATTTTCTGGTGCTGTATTAAGAAAGCAATAGTTGCATAACTGACTTGGCTATACCAGGGCAGAAATGTAGGATTCAGGTAGGCTTAGAGCACATCAAAAAGATGAGAGAGAAATCCTTGGGAGACAGAAAGAAGGTAAAATTTCCTATGATTCACTTGAGGGAAAGGAAATTTCTTTGAACTACAAAAGAAGAGTCAATAAGCCTCTGTAAACTCCAAGTCATTCTTCTGAATTAAGACCAGCCTCACTAATCCAGCAATCCTGAAGCAAAAATTTCAGACCAGCTAGAAAGGAAAGAGTTAAATGGATGTTTCAGCCAGCATTGTGCAACTACACTATCATCCTGTGAGGTACTGGAGAAGTTATGACAGCTCCTACCCTGCAAAAATAAAGTCCTGAGGAGACAGGGCAAACTCTTCCCATCAGGCCGTGATCTGGAACAGAGACAGATGGCTCCATAGGGTTCCCAGGAAATTTCTGAGACGCTCATCTACTGGAATACCAGTTCAAAGCCAGAAACTTCAGCAAACCACCAACCCTAAGGACCCTGAAACTTGAGACACACAAAAATGGGCTGACTTGAGGCATGTAAAAATATTCATAATGGGTCTCTTCCTGGGACATTAAGAGCAGTAACAGCCCTGCATAGAAAACTCAGTCCTGACTCTGCTCTACATCCTTTTGGACATGTCAAAGACTCGACAACCCAGATCACGCAGAATTCCTGCATCAAATTGGTATATTTGGGAATATTTTTAGCCGATACAGTCCTGGACAGGAATGAGCAGATTCACTGAAAGCGAAAGAAAAATTGTAACAGATCGCAGCCAAGTGAATTGTTAAGAAAACCCTAAAAATATAGAAATACCCACCAAAAAAAAAAAAAAAAAAAAAAAAGGCCTGAGCAATGACATTAGCTCAGAGAACATTTCACAGGCTCTTTCTCCTCCTGAGCACTTCAGACATTTGGTGCAGACATTTCTACTCAAGTCTGGTCTTTTTTTCCTGACGTTAAATGATACGCAAGGAAACCCAGGGAAGAAAAACACTAAAAATGGTGCATACTTGAGATGCATTTTCAAGCTTTTAACGGTTTGCTAGATTTACTACCATCCTGGCTAAGACCACACCACTGTAGACTGGGTGCGTACAGGTGTATGTTTGTGCAGGCCATAGTTCTGTTTATCACAGCAGCAGCACGAAGTGGTGATGCTGAGGGTAACCGTACTCTAGCCGAGGAAGAACCGCAGGTGGCTCCTTCCCCTCCTCTTTCCTGACAGTACATGCTTATGTGCCTTAGGTATCTAAGCTCCAAGTGCAGGTCCATTTACTCATGTCAGGCCACTGCTTTCTAGCTGGATGCAGAACTCCAGGTTCCAGATGGGACCCCAAAAGGTCATTTTCAGACACCAAGTACATATCACAGTTTGAAGACCAAATTAAGGATTCAGAAATCGACAGCATCCTCTTTTTCAACAAGCAATTATATACAGACAACTAAAGGATTTTTAACGTTCAAAAAAGACAATCCATATTTTTAGAACAATGCTCAAGTTGAGCACAGCAAGGCAGGAATAGAAATTGCTTTTAACTCCAGCAGCACAAATGTTTGTTTTAACTGATGACAAAATTACCAACAGTTTACATCAACAGAAGAAGTAACTTCATAAAAAAAAAAGCTGAGCACAAAACAAAAACTATACAACCTACACTTGAAATATAACAGAGCATACCATTCACTAGTTTACTGATTTTCAAAACGTGCAGACACAAGCACAGCACAGACCAATCCTTTCAGGAAAGCCATCACAGATCACAGACAGCTGATGTTCCAAGTGAGCAGCTGAATCCATTCAAACAGTGAGTAAGTATCGGGGTGAGTAACTCTACACCCTGCAGAAGTACTGACCAGCAGCAAGAGATGAAGTACAAAAAGCAGAGAAACAAGCAGGGTGTTTCAAAAAGAAATGCAGAAAGCCATGGTAAAGGCAAGACGAGATCAACATGGTAACACAGAGAACAGGGTAGAACTGCATCCAAAGCAGCAAACTTCACCAGGGATACTCACTCTGTTCTAGCCAGCGTAGCTACCACACGGGAGAAAATGATAAATGACCTGGGTGCGTATTTATTTAGCAGATACAGCATTACTTTCATGGCAACATAAAATACTCCACCCTGTCTGTAGCTGCCTTCCAAGGCTTTTCCATGCAATATGAGCTACTCTGAAAAAATCCATATGCATCACAACAAGAGTGGCAACGGGAACCTGAAAGTGAGACACGTTCAGTTTAATTGTGAAGCTCCACAAGTGATTAGTACAGCAGAAGAGAAAATTAGGTAGATGTGTTATAGTTATTTTCAGCCTCTGAATCTCAAACCCATAAAATTAATTTAATCAAGGAAGTTAACTCTTTGAAGTAACCAAAACTTCTAATATGCTCTACTTTTTGAACTGGAGGAATCTTAGTTTTAAAATCCAGGAATGTGAAACATTGGCATGCCCATCCACTGTTGTGAACTGCCAAACATATCAATATCTTAAACAAGGATAAACCATTTTAAGGATAACTCATCATGAAAGGTATTCTGAAAAATACATCTGCAGCACTAAAAGCTGGGACCATCAACACCATCTATCATGAAGACCGTCAAAAACTTCTATTACAGAACCTCATTTTAGTTGACTTCAACTTCCAGTCTGAGCAGATGTACTTGTAAATTCTGGTTCGTTAAAGGAACATGGCACAGTAATAGCAGTTAAAAATATCCTTCTCTATACATTATTCTTGTCATTTCCCATCTTCCTGCACACCAGATACTGACATTTATTGCAACTCCTGGGAAAAGATTGGGCAGGTAAGAAACAAACCTAATAATTGAAGATGTCAATTAGAGAAGCTTCAGAAAAAATTTTAAGATATTTATATTAGACCTAGGAAATCTATAATATGTACAACTATATTTCTGCACAGATATATCAACGTAGATAAGATATATAGATACAGATAAAAAGACAGATCAACTATTTACATGCAGGTAGAAATCCTACATAGCTCACTGGACACCTGAAAGAAAATTTTGGCCAGGAAGAATGACTTAGACAAACATCACTGTGCAGCAACAGTTCTATAACAATTTCAGTACAGTATAGTACTGGCAAAAACTCCACGAAAAGTAATGAATAATATATTGCCAAAGGGGAAAAATGTGGAAGATTTTACCAAATATAAAACCATATGCACAAAGCCAATTTAAGAACCACTCTAATAAATCGATAAATACATATATGTAAAACCATAGCTTTGTAAATATATTAACATATATTTAGATATTTAAATAAAAGGAGAATCCCAAAAATCTGGTAAGCATCTTTAAATTCAGCCTTCTACAGAAGCGTTGTTTTAGGGAGAAGGATATGAGAAATAAATCCATACATTTAACTAACAATCTTAGTAATTTCATTCATATTAACCTTCATTTTGGTAGTATTTCAGGATAATTATTAACACTTATGTATAAAAATATCAATTAAAAGTTCTGGCACGGATCATAATTTTTTATTATGCCATTTACCCTGGAACAAGCAACTGTCACTTTTCATTTTTCCACTGTGCTATGAATTTTACTGTGCATAATGACTGCTGGAACAGTGTTATAACACTGGTACTACTGAACTAAATTTCCTCGCAAAAAGACTGCCTATGCAGTATCATCATTAAAGCCATCACTGAATTTATTACTAAACCGCATATCTTCAGAGATTCAACTACTTACTCCAAGACTCCTCATGACTGCCAATGAGAAAGACAGCAACAGAGAATCAGGACATCGATTTTTTTTTTTTAAAGATACCTTTGTGTTAAATTAATAGCTCATTGGATCTCAAAAAAAATTGGAGTCAAACACATCACAAGAGAACTTCAATGTAAGTAACAAGCTTTACTACAGAATAGTGTTTAAGATAAAAGCAAAAAAAAACCCAAAAAAGGAGCTATTTTATTTTGCAGAAAACTTTTTTGAATGCCCTAAGCTCCACAAGGAAACTGCACATACACAACCCTGAAGACAGTAACCGCTTTTGTGGTTTGTTTTTCGGATACAGAGGAACTACGTTAGAAAAAGGATTATCCCATAGGAAGATGTGTCAGAAGAAGTTCTGTAGTAGATCAAAAAGAAACGGGTGGACTTTTTGATTGTTACTACTGTTTTTTCTTTTAACTTTACCATCTATTTTAAAAAAGGACTCAGACCAAACAATTCTAAAGCAATACAGCCCAGCAAGAAGTATCAAATTCTTTTTTTAGTCCAAGATGCCTAAAATACACCGAAGTCCACCTTCCCTATTACCACAAATACTTTCCAAGCAATTTGGGCGTGAAGCATAAGGGAAGCAGCAGCTGGAGGCTAGGAGACAGCTGAGCATCTGGTGGAATCGATTTCCTTAACGCCATGACATAACACGTGCCACCCATTACAGAGACTATTCACTTTACAGAAGTAGTGCGTTTTGTTTGCTAGAATGTACAGTTTCAAATGCTGAAAACTCTCGTGGATGAAGCACATGGTATCTTTGGGAAGAAAAAAACAAAACAAAACAAAACAAAAACCCAAACCTGAAACATGCTCTCAAGCAGCTTCTTTAAGATGCAGTACTGCAAACACACTTTCACCAGAGCAGCCTACGGGGCTAACAGTGAGTAATCATTACAGCAGCATGACACTGAGCTAAAAGCAGAAAATGAAAATGCCATTTCCCTACGGAGAAATTTTTTCAAAACTTTGTGAAATACAAAGATAGATCTTAACACTTCTCTACAGGTAAAGAAAAGAATAGATGTACAACAGGGGAGATGTTTTCTTCATTGTCTGTTCATATTAGCAGCTGAAAGACCATAGCAAATGGAGAACTGATGACAAACAAGACAAGGGTGAACACTAAATAGCCAAGGGAGAAGTGTTAGGGGGAAAAAAAATCTTGGGTCTTTTTCAGTAACATTTTGTTGAAAGATTTGTTTTGACGAATTAGATAAGACTCAGTCAAATACTTCCCTAATTTTGCTGTAAAGATGAGAAAAAAGAACGAGAGTAATATGTGGCATGCCTCTTGTACATCATAAAGCAGCTAAAATTAGCCCTTTGCAGGTTAAACAGCCATGAAAAGCTGTAAGCATCTGATTAACTTAACAGGAAAGGGACTACTGGAACCAGTGCACAAATATTACAAGGCTCTCAGAGCCCCATCAATATGCCTCAGTTCTGTCCTGCATACAGTCACCTTCTGGATTTGGCATCAATCATTAACTTACTTTAGCCTCCCAAAACTGCCGAAGGTTTGTACTGCTAGAATACTCGTTTTCTTCTTAACACCACTCCATGAGGAAATTGTTAAACAGCTTTCTGCTGCAGTCATTTTTTTTCTTTAAATCTATGGGTGACAGCATCAGTAACAAAATACATTTTATTAACAAGACCTCTTAAAACACATTAAAGATTAGTTTTAGAGCTGTATAAAATGTTTACAAAGATTCTTGTTAAAAGCTTAAAATGCACATTTCATTTAGCCATTAACAAAGCAAATAGTATTTATTACACATTAAGCACTACTATGCCCCAAGGTTTCTGCTTAGAGCTCTCACATGTAAATGCGAATGATAAAATGGATATGACTTGTTAGCCAAAGCAGAAGCAGCAGTTAGGGAAATGCTTCATCCTCTCCGGGATGCAGCACAGTATCATGCTTCTGCTGTTTCGGCTTACCGAGAATTGGTCCCTGGGAGGACGACGTTTAATTAGCTCCGAAGACATCCACGAGGTACTCGTTTTACAAACTGAATCATAATGCAAACAAGGCAGGTAACGCTATACATAGAGCACCATAAAGGTGACTTCTTCACTGCACAGTAATGAAAAGGCTCAAGGAGAATGGCAAGGAAAAAATGCAGATGTAGATGCTGTGCCACCACAGGTAGGTCCAAATTCAAGATCTCCAGGGGACAATGTCCTTTTACTTAAAGCAATATTGCTTTACCAGTATTTTTATATGCATTAATTCACACCACTGCATTTTCCATTCATTCTGTATTATTATATCATACTACTTCACATGACATATTTTTGTCATGGCAGGTACGTTTCCCTCTTCCTTCCTCTTAATCCATTGGCCTTTTCTTTTTAAGCCAGTAGCTAGTAAAGTCCAGCCTTAAAGATCTTACTGGAAATGGGAAAGTTTATAAGGTGCCCCAACTAAATATTTCTTTCCCAGTGACAAGCTTATGCACGATAACACATATCAAATAGCCAGATTCACAGTCCTTTCAAAACGGGAGCTTTCCAAGAGGGAAAACAATTTCCTCGGTGCCACGTCTATCAGGGCCAGAGATGCACAGGACTCAGGGCCATCAGACAGACTGGGGTTACATCTTTGCTTGTAAACACACGAAAAATCACATCAGACATCAGGAAAGCAAAAAAAGATTGATATTTTGTTCTTAGCCTGCCTTTGGCCCTTTCTCATAGTTCTTGCTCCTTCAAGTAAAAAAAAGTAAGTATAAATAAGTGAGTAATTTTTGTAAACAATTACTGTTTTGTCTGGGCTAAGCACAATACACAAAGGTTCACACTAGAAGGACAGCAGCAAAGGAAAAGAAGTGGGAGAAGGGAAGACAAAACCAACTACGCATTCAATATAGCATTTTTCATAAAAAGAGCATTATTCTATCATGTTTCTACAGCTGATGAGTGTTTAGAACAAAACACCAGTCCCAAGTAAAGAGCTGGACATTGCTGCAGTAAGTTTACAACAACTAGGAAGGAAAAAAGAGGATTTCACTGACAGAAAGACAGTAAGAGAATGATCACCACTTGCACAACCGTAATCCCCAAATTCCAGTAAATGGAGGTGACGCAAAAGAGTACGGTTTTCTCCAAATTCTCCATTTTTTTTTTTTTTTACAGTTATATCTACAAAGGCTCCGAAACTGACCAAACATTGACAAACTCCAAGCTGCTTTAAGTTTTCCAGTATCTTGGCTGGACTTCATTGCTAACAATCCTGCTTGGCCCAGCAAAACTTCGTTCACCAGAACCAAAGTACCAAGGAGTATATGCTATACCTGCTTAACAGCTGCCACTTAACAGCTCCACAGGACACAGTGATCAGTGGACATCGCTATTCTACCTTCCCGAGATATGACAGCACCGCATTTCATCAGCCACTATCAAGGAGGCAATACGGCACCTGCATGCTGCCGCCCCACAAGCCCTTCAAACCAGCACAGGCCAGCGTTACCACCAAAAGCAACAGCCAGATAATATGCTCCCTCTCCCCTACTGTCAGCCATACGGGCAGCCGGATTGAAGAACTGCTCCGGATTTAAAGTATGCACCTAATTAATGGCTTTATGAAGGCATATTTGAGCTCATTTCTTATCCAACTCAACTAACCACTGACCACATTTCAGGGGAGAAGACAGAGCTGGAGATGAGAAGTGACCGTACAAGAGCGACAGCTGCAGTGCAGCTCTGAAATGCTCCTGGAGGTACAGCATGAAACGAAAGTCCCTGTGGTAAAGTATAAAATGTAACTAGCTGGAAAGCGTGCTGCCTTCCCTCTTCTCTCAACTGAAAACAAAGATGAAAGCTTGCGCAAAGGTACACAGTACCTTCTGCAAAAGACAGATGGGAAAAGCATTAAGCCTATACTCTTACAGCTACTGTGCATGTTAAAAATACCACTTATAGAGAGGCCTCCTTTCTGCTCTGTTTTATAGGGGGAGTGCATAATGACCTTCCTAAGCTCAGGGGTTAAATCATAGAATCATAGAATACCAGGTTGGAAGGCACCTCAGGGATCATCTGGTCCAACCTTTCTAGCACAATCTAGATGAGATGGCCCAGCACCCTGTCCAGCTGAGTCTTACACGTGTTCAGCGTAGCAGAGTTAACCACTTCCCTGGGGAGATTATTCCAATGACTCACTGTTCTCACTGTGAAAAATTTACCTCTCGTGTCCAATCGGAATCTCCCTGCGAGTAACTTGTACCCGTTACCCCTTGTCCTCACCATGTGACTCCTTGTAAAAAGGGACTCTCCATCTTCTTTGTAGTTCCCCTTTAAGTACGGGTACATGGTGATGAGATCACCTCTACGCCTTCTTTTTCTCTAGGCTGAACAAACCCAGCTCTCTCAGCCTATTGACATACGGCAGGCTTCATTGCCCTTCTTTGGACACGCTCCAAAGCACCTCGATGTCCTTCTTGTAGTGAGGGGCCCAAAACTGAACACAGTACTCGAGGTGTGGCCTCACCAGTGCCGAGTACAGGGGCACTATCACCTCCCTGGTCCTGCTGGCCACACTATTTCTGATACATGCCAGGATGCCATTGGCCCTCTTGGCCACCTGAGCATGCTGCTGGCTCATGTTCAGGTGGCTGTCAACCAACACCCCCAGGTCCTTTTCCGCCGGACAGCTCTCCAGCCACTCCTCCCCCATGACGACTTCATCTCTGCTGGTGATGCCCTTTTTGATGCAACCCCGCATCCTATTGGCCGCCTTGGCCACAGCAGCACACTGTTCCCTCATGTTGAGCTTCCTGTCCACCAGGACCTCCAGGTCCCTTTCCACAGAGCTGCTCTCCAGCCAGGTGGATCCTAGTCTGAGCTGCACTCCTGGATTATGTTTTCCCAGGTGCAAGACCTTACACTTGTCTTTGTTAAACTTCATAAGGTTCTTGTTAGCCCAGTCTACCAGCCTATCCAGATCTTCCTGCAGGGTGGCTCTCCCTTCCAGAGTGTCTACTTCCCCACTTGATTTGGTGTCATCTGCGAACTTTATCAGGCTACACTTGATCCCGTTATCCAGATCACTTATGAAGATATTGAACAGCGTCGGGCCCAATATCGATCCCTGGGGGACCCCACTTGTGACGGGTTGCCTGTTTGAAAAAGAGCCATTTACCACCACCCTTTGGGTGCGGCTCGTCCGCCAATTCCTCACCCACTTGCACAGACCTCTTGTCCAGGCCATAACACATCAGTTTCTCCAGGAGGAGGCCGTGGGGTACCGTACCGAAGGCCTTGGAGAAGTAGACAATGTCGACTGCTCACCCCATGTCAACCGAGCAGGTCACTTTATCATAGAAGGCCACCAGATTTGTCAGGCACGATCTGCCTTTTGTGAAGCAGTGTTGGCTTTTCCCAATCACGTGCTTCACTTGACTCATGATGGCCCCCAGGAGGATCCGTTCCATGACTTTCCCAGGGACTGAAGTAAGACTGATGGGCCTATAATTTCCCAGATCCTCCCTTGAGCCCTTCTTGTAGATAGGGGTAACATTTACCTTCCTCAAGGAAGGCAAAATAATTTACTTGAGAATTGTACTGCATTCCCTGAACTTCCCTGGACACAGCTCTGTCACCAGAGGGCAGGTGTGCATGCCTACCTGCATCCAGACGGGAGGCAGCACCTACCATGGGTCGGTACCGGCAGATTTGGGGGCAGCTGATATATTACGACACAAGTAGCATTCATTATTCTGCACACCAGTTTTCATTCACCTATGGCACGTGCTGAGTTTTCTCTCCCATCGAAGGAGAAGCATGTCAGAAGATCTACTTGACACACGCCCTTTGTGGGGAACGCAGGAATTTGCTCTAGCCTAGCAATTAGTACTGCAATCCACCTTCAGTCTTCTCTAAAACAAACGATCAAGTAAAAAATTCTAAAACATCACGATCAAAAGACTAACCTGGAAAAGCCATTATATTGTTAGACAACTTCTTTCATATATATATAGATTGTTACTATACAAATGCTCAATTAATTCTTCAAATAGCCACTTTTTGCTGCAAAATCTCTGCTTTGTTCACCACATCAACTTCGATAGTGAATAAAAGCATTTGGCAGAATTACATTTAATATTTTCATTACTAAATCTGATGTAGACAATAGTTCTTCCGACTTTATATCAAAATACATGCCATAATCAAGACCTTTGCTTGGACAAGGCGTGTGCAATTTGAGATGCCCCATGCACTGATCCTCAAGGATAAAATTATTGAAGAACTACATTTAGGAAGGGCTATCCTCACGTACTTTAACAAGCGAGATGTTCACAGCAGCAAACCATACTTCTAATGAAACTTGATGTCGGTTTTATATGGGACATAACTGAAGAGACAAGAACTTATCACCTACACAAAGTAATTGCGTTTATAGCTTCTTTAGCATAAAACTGATTTTCAGAAAAAGCATATGTTTTCTTTCAGAAAAGTTTTAAATGTAAAGTGGGCGTTAACCAACTACAATCATGCCTAAATCAAAATGATTTAGGCATGCCCTGTTATGCATGCAAGGAAAAAAACCCAACATATTCATATTCATTTAGCTGGCCACAAGCATTTTGTACAGTTTTGTTCTGAATAGCAGCCAATGAATCTCTCCTGACAGATGATCATTTTATTTTCATTCTGAAATTCCTCTCAGCTTTGAGGTTTCACTGGAGCTTCATTTACTTAAAAAATCTTCACTTTGGTATCTACGGTGAAGTTAGGAAAGCAGGCCTGCACAAATTGAAGTGCTGACTGAAGTTCACTCTGCACTAGGTAAAACTCAGGTGCCAAAACCAATAGAATAAAAGACACTTCTCACCAGTTGGTCCCTATATAATCATATCCCCCCCTGCTTCACCATTTCTCCACATATAAAGCCAAACTCATGAGAAACAACTGAGTAATTGCCCCTTGTGCTGGTTTTGGCTGAGTTAATTTTCTTCATAGTAGCTAGTATGGGGCTATGTTTTGGATTTGTGCCGAAAACAGCATTGATAATACAGGGATGTTGTCATTACTGCTGAGCAGTGCTTACACAGAGTCAAGGCCTTTTCTGCTTCTCACCCCACCCCACCAGCCAGCAGGCTGGGGGTGCACAAGAAGCTGGGAGGGGACGCACCTGGGACAGCTGACGCCAACTGACCAAAGGGATATCCCACACCATATGACATCATGCTCGGCATATAAAGCTGGGGGAAGGAGGAAGGGGCGCACGTTCGGAGTGATGGCGTTTGCCTTCCCAAGTAACTGTTACGTGTGATGGAGCCCTGCTTTCCTGGAGATGGCTGAACACCTGCCTGCCGAGGGGAAGCAGGGAATTAATTCCTTGTTTTGCTTTGCTTGCGTGCGTGGCTTTTGCTTTACCTATTAAACTGCCTTTATCTGAACCCATGAGTTTTCTCACTTCTACTCTTCCGATTCTCTTCTCCATCCCACCGGGGGGGGAGTGAGCGAGCAGCTGTGTGGTGCTTAGTTGCCAGCTGTGGTTAAACCACAACACCCCTATACACGAGGTAATGTAACCTTCAGTAATATTTGTTAGTACTTCCCAAAGCTTTTGCATTTTCAATTCTTTTTTGAAGTTATTCAAGCTTTTTTCCTATAATCTCACAAAACTCACACCACCATTTTTGTAGCTCAGAGGCATGCTACTTCAAAAAAATCAGTATGTGCACATGAAAACTGCAATCATAGAAAGCTGGTAAAGATGTCTTTTCTGCATCAATAAAATATCCTTTAACTTTTTCATAATCTTCAAAACTTCCACAATTCATTGTGTTTGATGATTTTCCAAGAACAACAGTATTTTCAAATATGATTATTACAAATATTTTCATTAATGCAAACAAAAGTTTTCAGCTCACTTGTTTGTTTACGTAAACATTCAAATATCTTAGTGGGTGACAGGATGAAATTAAGGTTTGACATATTACAAAGTAAATGTAGGTGAACTCTTCTTCCTACTACATTCAGTTAAACAAAACTTAAGTAAAATCAGCATGAAACCACCATAGATATGCCAACTAAAAGCATTTCACAGAATGGAGATTTTAAACATACAAAAATGGAGAATAGGACTCTACTTCTACCAAAAAGTTTAAGACAGTGGTTTGCATTTTGGTTTTTCTTACATAGTAATGTTCTAAATTTTTTTTTTTTTTTAAATAAATCAGTTATTCCATATATCTTTAAAAGTCACATTATTGTCTGCTTGAAAAGAAAACTTACTAGCCTATGGAATAAACAAGAAGCAGAACTGTGACAGTTGAGGATCCAACACCACCATGGTTGCTGGCTCCTCTAAACAACTAATACTAAGGAAGACTAATTTCCAATAGACATAGAGCATGTTGTTGATTGATTTTCTACGTTAATTATATTTGAACTGGAGCCAAAGTTCTTCTCATGTCCATTAGAACTCCTCTTTTTTTCCCCACCAATACTACTTAAGAGTCCCTACTGCAGTCCCCCCAGGCTTCCAGCTCAAATTCTAACCCAAATGTATTTTTAGTTTCCACTTACCCTTCTCCTACTGAATTTTCAGAGATTCATACTGAATCTCCTGATGATTTCTTGCTACATGCCCTGTCTGCTCAACCTGTCGGGCATACAAGAGGTGCATGAATAGTATTGTAACTGGAGTGATAAAGATGCTGATCGGCCCATTTAGTGACAGTGCTCAGGTGCAGAAGTGAAACCACAAGAGAATCAAAATAAAAAGATGAAATAGAAATAAAGTGAGGAGAACCACAACAAATCTACAGCAATGTATGACTAGAAAAAAAAAAAATCTTATGACCAAACAGGCCATACAGCAAGTCCGTAATTTGCATTATGTAAGCACAGATGCTACTGAGTCTCTCCTTTTGTTGATAAGACTGCCATAGACTCATTTATCTAATCTTAACAATGCTGCACTACAATATTCTATAACATAAAAATTGTCATGCCACCACCAATACAGAAGTCCATCTCTTGATTATTAATTCATGAGGTCTTTCACAAAACATGGCCTGTGTTCACAATTAGCAAAATTAGCCCACTATCCTAGCAGCTTCACAGGACTCACTGCAACTACCCAGAACTCCTAAGCATAAGCCTGCACCCGAGTACTTTTTGCATGCAAAATATAATAGCATGCAACACACATGCTGCTGTCACCTGAAAATTTCCAGTTTCCTCAAGAAGTTGACTTAAGCACTTCCTATAGTCTTATGTAGCTCTTAACGTCCTAGACACAGAACATTCCTGGGTTGCTTAATCTGTAAGATCTATTCATTAAACACTCTCAACCCAAACAGCTAGCTCAAGAATTCCATCTCCAGCATTTTTAAACAAACTTAATTTCTTAGTAACATTTTAGGGGTTTTGATCCCAAGTAAAGAATTCCTGCAGACTTTGGAATAAACAGCATCTATTACTGGGCACTTAGTGTCCCCTCCAAGCAGTTAAAAATGAAAAGAATGTTGTTTATCATCCTAAAATAGCTCTCAGTTAAACACTAATCATTACCATTGGTGAAAAAGACGATTTCAGTCGTACGGCATTTAAGTTCTACCCTTAAAATACTGTGTATTACAGGTCCTCCCTGGCACTGTATTTTGTGGTTTGACATGCATTTTAAAATTCCTCTTCCCATGATTTCTCAATTTCTCAGTTTCACAAAAATATCTCGCATCTCCTTGGAAACCTGAACACAACACAACAAAGACTGCTGGCTCTAATGCTTAGAAGCAGGTTAGAAAAAGAACTGCATTCCCTTGCTAGTTAGAATGGGGTTCAACACTTCATTTCTCTTTACTAATATACCTAATAAGAATCTCTCTCCCCCCCATTAATTTTCTTACTTGCCTTCACAGCTGTTCACTCAAATCCTGTTGACTCCTTCACTACTAACTTGCACTCACCTTGAGGCTTAATGAGTTTTCTCAGCATCTCTGTAGAAAAATGTAAGCAATTTAAGGAGGCTGGAAATACCCAAGCAATACTCCACTAAGAAGTAAGCCTGCCCCTGCAAAACTGGCAAGAATGAAGAGAACTAAGACACCTTTTGCAGATAGATTAATAATCTTCATCTACATCAACTGGTTTCTATACCAATTACTCTTGATCAGCACAGGATACCAAAAACCAGCAAACTAATTTCTTTTGGGTTCCGTGCCCATCCGTAGCTGCCATAACCCCTAGTTTGGGAATTGCTGTTTAGATATTAATGTTGCTGCTAGTACCAGCAAACAACATCTGCCCCCCACTTGATCAATCCTTTAAATACCACTCTAGTTGCAGTAAGAAAAAAAAAGTGCTGCTTCATTTTGGATGTAGGACTGCCAAGGGAAGCACAGACACCCCTCTATCCCCAAAAAAGGGCTGTTCCCCAGCATTGTAGTCCTGTGCCACGTTCTGCTCAGAGCAGCACTTTGCTGCAGGGCTGCTGCAGGTTCAGTCCTCTTGCAAAGCCACCTTCATCATTACAATAAAGCATACATTCCTCAATTAAAAGCTAAAATTCTGAAGGTATTTCCTATGAATTATACATCTTCAGTGGCACAAGATGAGAAAAAATTCCCTCTCACAGGAATCAACGGCGTTTTCTCAACTGAAGCACGGTGGGAAATTTGAATCCTCCAGGTAGCGCAAGGCTGAAAGCCTTGCAGAGACAGGAACCAAGAGTAACAAGCAGCATGGAAATATCAATATGAAGGGGAAAATCAGGAAGAATAAGATCACCACCACCACCGCTCTGAAAAGGATAGAAAACGGCAAATGAAAGGCAGAGCAAGAATTTGCTTCCCAGAAGACTACAAGAGCAAGAAAATGTGTTCAACTAAATTGAAAGCTGACAAGTTCACCATCAACAAAAAGGGATACTTCATACCTCTACCTAAGGAATGCACTGCTGAGGGATACAGGATTGCAAAGCCAAAAGCTTAGCAGTATTAAAAGGGGAGAACAAAAGATAAAATTACATTGTAATAGAAAATATTTAAAAACAAAGAGCTGGAAAAGATACAAATGTCTGAGTTTTAAGACACAAGCCGAACTAACAAGATCTCAGAGAGATATACCCTGGAGTATATTATTGTCATAACTGCCTATTGTAGATTTTTTTTTTTTTGCATCATCATCATCCCAAGCATCTGTTACTACTCCTAATTAAAGAACAGATGGTCTGACCCAATATGGCAATTCCTATGACCCTATATTTATCAGCAGGTGGGGAAATTAAGTTTTGAGGTCTCAAGCAAGCAAAGGAAGATTAACAAAAACAGATAGCTAAATAGGTCTCAAAGCCATCTGGTGTATGACACTTACTGCAAATGATATTCTTGAAGATTATGTACAGTGTATTTTCCACGGTCTCTGTACTGAGAAAACAGCCTTCCACAAACTCCACCAGATGCAAATATGTCTTAACTCCAGAAACACAGAGATTATCAAGCTAATAAATGAATTCTTTTTCATGTTAAACTAGTGAAGCACAGCTATTCCAGCTGTACAGTGAAATTTGTAGAAGTGGAAGAAGTCAGCATGTTCAGATAAAAGCTAGAGGCCGTTTTCAGTAAAAACTTCTGATAAGGTCATCACACACCAGTAAAAGAAACAAAGAAAACAACATAGGCAAAGGGAATAAAAAGCATAAGAAGGTATACTTTTGCCTGTATGTTCTAAGTGCAGGTTGAAAACGTGCAGGTGCACTGTGGAAACCTGCATTCCCAAATCTGATAATAGATGGAGATGACAGCTTGAAGTTAATTAATCCGCACAAGAAGAGAACGTGAGACAGGTATTAACCAATAAGGCAGCAGTAGCATAGGAAAGCAAGTACACTTCTTTAAGTGAGTCATGTCCCTCCCTCCTCCTTCAAGAAGTCTTTCAAGCTTTACTGGTAAAAAGGGCACTTCTGGTAGCATGCACCTGTATGGATATTTTTTTAGTACTCTGTTGGGAAAAAAAAAAATTAAAATGGATGAAAAGTTGTATGTTCATGAGTCACAGGAGCTTCTGATGAGCCTATGTTCTGAAAATGTGCATACCAACCTCATTAATTAAGTTGCCAGGAAATAGTATTATTGTAACAAAATAAATAAAAATTGCCCTTTCCACTTTGAAACAGTCACAGGGAATGAGTTAATACACGTTCTTAAATTAAGAATCACCTGAAGGAGACCAAAGCAACAAGGAGGCTGGGTACCAGGGCATTCTGTGTGAAAGATGCTCTTCAGCCTAACTTGGAAGCAGCATTCAATTGGTACCAGCAAAAGCAGAAAACTAGCCAAAACAAGAGAGCCTCCTTGCAGTACATGCCAACAAAGCACCTCTCCTATGGCTAATACAATTTTATGATACCATTACCAAGGAGAGTAAAGTACTTCAAGCATTCTATACAAACCTTATTAATTTTCTCTAAGTAAACCAGACAGATGAGCTGATTTCTTGCACGTGGAGAATTTAATGAAAAATCTCCAGATAATTCCTCAAAAGGAAAGCTTAAGTCTCCAAGACAGTCCTATGTTGCAGATCTCCAAGATGCAGAGAGGAAGGCTACTCTCATGCTCATCACCCCTTCCCTACTAGAAACATAGACATCATTAACCTGCTTCACAGAAAAACTGGCCACAACTTTCTGCATTTGTTAAATCATAAAAATTTCAGCACTTGGGAGCGGGAGGTGGAGTCAAGCCACTCAGTGTTTAATTCAATTTATCTGCCCTTTTTTTTTTTTTTTTTAAAGTAATTTTCACCACAATCTTGGAAGTGATTTATAGATACACAGTTTTAAGGCTGTATATTAACAAAGCCTTAAAAGACACTACTGAAAGGTTTTTCTTCTCAGACCATTGTACCAGTCATTTACTTTGTCAAGCATTATTCTCCTAATATTTAAAACCTACTTCTAACATAACTAGTAAGCTGTGACGTGCTCAACTTTTGTATGGCTGCCACTTAAAGTGTACTCTCACTCACCATTAGATGTGACTGGTTCAAGTCAAACTCCCCATCATTTGGTTGTCTGACACTTAACTAGAGCTACAAATTCCGTGTCGGGGATAGTAACTCGCCAGGGTCTCAGTTAAAAAGCACATTTCACGCAATCATTTACCACTGAAGAGTAACTTTTCTATTGTATATAGAAGTTAAACCCCCCTGATCCTAACAAAAAATTCATTCCACTGTACGAAGCCAAGCATCACTTTTGTGTGCGTGTGATGAGGGGCACACACAGGGGGAGGAACAGAACAGAAATAACTACGTTTGGCTTGAATCCATTATTTAATTCCATTAACTGAAAAATATTCAAAGATATTCTTAAACATGGAAAAATTGACATAGAAAAAACAGATCGAATGGTTGTCCAAAAGTACCTTGGGGAAAGTGAGTTCAATACATACAAATGACAGCGATTGAATATATGAAGTCATGCTGTACTGACTTAGTTAAACCAATGTCATCCCTGCGCATGAATGCTCTTATATAAGGTTAAGCCCATTTTTCACCAATCTACCTTGTTATTTACCAGCAATATTTCTACTTCAGGACTCATCTCACCTTTTACTAGACTGTGGGAAAAAAGACACTAGACATTCCTATGTATTTTTTTGAGTAGATTTATGATTTGACATTCCACAGCACGGACACCAAATTAAACATGCACATATACGAGCTGAAGAAAATAGTACGCAGAAATCAATTGGTTGTCTACAAATTTCTGTATCAATCTAAATATACCTACATTAAGTATTGAATTATTGGATTATATTAGAAAAACAAGTCTGATCTAATAATGCCACTTTTCTGAAATTTTCCACTTGTTCCCAGTGAGTTTAAAAATAGAAAGTAAGCAAGCTTAATGCATCCATAACAGAAAATGTTACTGAAACTGCTAAAAAGGGGACTAGAGTGAAAAAGCAAAAGCTGTGATGGCACGTTTCACGCAGTCTGGTGCAGACAGTTGTAAGAAAGGGGGGGGGGGGGGGGGGGCGGGGGGAGAAGACCTGCAACCATCACAGACTCGCCTTGAACCCAAGCACCTTTTGGAGAGCAGACTACGCTCTCACCCCGTAATGAGGTTTTCCAAACTGACACTGCACATGCCAATAACGCCGTACTCTACTGTGGTTAAGTTCTGAGGACATTATGCCACTCGCAACATCTTCACCCCCTGCTCTCTCCTTTGAGGGCGTCAATATTAAAGAGAAACAGGGCAACAGACAACTCAAAAGAGTTAGAAAACACAGTTAGGAAAAGATGAGGTTTAACAGTTCTTAAGTTATTCAGGACACAAGAAAGCCCTTTAGAATCAAGGAAAATAAAACATCTGCAAAGGGGAGAAAAGTCTGCAGCATGCTCTCTAAGGCAATGCTTAAGTGTTTAACAATAAAATTAAATATGAATCCATAAGGCAATAACAAACTAATAATAAAATGCAACACCAGCCTCATTTATAAATCTTCCATTTAATGTACAAGTCACTGTGGCCCAACTCTTCTTTTTTAAAGCTTTCTGAGGTCCTTCTCTTGTACCCACTGAATACATACTATGTCATTTAAAATGCACTGTTATGCTGATGCAGAAATTGTGCTATAAAACTTGCATTTGAAAGGTCTTGGTTTTGCTCAGATTTCTGTTTGCCACAGAAGGTAAATTCTATATACATTTTACAGCACAGTAAGATCTAAACATTGTGACTGGATGCCCAGGTGAACTACACCCACATTTCTGATTTAGCCTACATGTTATTGCATTTGCTGTTTTTAAGGAGGGAACAATTTATGGGTGCATTTTTACACATAAAAATTTAAAAGCAAGTTCCCCAATTAAAATATTTTCCCTGTGGATAGAGTAACTTTGAATGTGCGCACATGAAAAGAGCTATGGTGACACCTTGACAGGCATCTGAAAGACACTGACAGCCAGCAGACCTTTATAAAGAAGAAAATATTTTACAATTACAACTTGGAATCACTGTAAACTTGACTGGTATAATACAATGCTGAAGCTGTTTTCATTTTCCGTAACAATTTAAAGTGCTGCTACTAAGCATCAAGGAGGCACCTGAGGTGCAAATGTTCTTATTGAACCCTGCTTTGAAAGTTTGATATAAAGCTATCATACCCAACTTCTGTAAATATTAAACATGGCTGTAAGCACTACAACTTTATTGACAGGTAAATCAGATCCACTCCATAGTTTCTGAAGAGTTTCAAAACTTAATAGGATGCTGACTGGGGAAAAAAAAAATCTTATCAAAATAAACTTTACAGCAGTGATTTTTCACTGGCTGTTGTTTCAGATGGGTGTTTGTATATTATTTGTTACAGAAAAACCTTCAAATTCCTACACTTACGAATACATCCCCACTGGAATACGTTTGTTTCTATATTCTTGAACACACAGCAATTTTAAGTATCCTTAACATATATTCGATGTCTCAGCTAACACTACCTGGAAAGCAGAATTACCAATATCCATGATTCATACTAATCTTTAAAAAAACCTCTTCTGTATCTTCACACACAAGGCAGTTTCCACTAGCGTGTACATGAGCTTAGCAAAAGGAAAAGTCTTCTCAGGACTCATAAGAGCTCCTAAAGTGCTCTTCACTCAGCTACTCAATTTCTGCAAAACCGTTTTACTGTCAGAAACTTCAGAAGGTGGGGACTCTCTCCCCCAGGAAAATTCTTGGAGGAAACAGGCAGTTAGCAGCAGCTCACAAAAAACCACCTGCCTTCCTTCAAGACAATTTTTCCATGAAGCCCCAATGCAACACCCTTGGCCTCATTAATCAGACACACAAGTCTAAGGGCAGAGCCCTGAAAAGCATCATGGAGACACATGCAGTTGGGGTGGGAGGGGAACATTCGCAACCCTCCGCACCTTCTGCGACCAGAGCACCAGGAGCTCTACACAATACGATGCAAAAATACAAACAAGGAAGGAGGCTGATGACTACAGTTAAATGGGGGCAGCCCCACTGATGAGAAGTCAGAGAGATCAACTATCATCCTGCCTAGTCTGGGAACCACCAAGACGACTATCAGATGCTTCCAAGTTGACCCTGAGGTTTTTATTTTCTAATTATTTTGTTCACCATTTTGTAAGACATATTGAATTATTCCTATCCTATTGTTCAATTGCATGGTTATCAAAAATATTTTGGTCTACAGATGATGGATAGGCTCTAAATTCCGCTGCTGGTTCAAACACCACAACCTGCGAACAACCATTGGTAAACCATATTAAAGCAATAGATTTTCTTTAATGATTCTTTTCAAGTAAACTTTGGGGTGTAATCCATCAAATTGATAAGCTGTTGGCTGCCCTCACTTCTCTTCAAGTTGCTCCAGCTAAGCTCATTGCTAACCCATCAAATAATTTGCTTATTTCCTTATGTCTCCAGTTTTTTTAAACTGAAATGCGACAGCACAAGCTCTTAGCCATTCTTCCGTTGCTCCATACTTTGCACTGTTTATGGCCGTTTGCCCAATCACTGGCCTACTCCTTTGATGTCTTCAAGTTCGTAAGTCTGAACTTTAAAAAATAAATTTAGTGTATTTTTTAAAAACTAAAAATAACACTGGGTGATTAGATGAAATTGCAGGCAAGACAATTATACTCATGAAACCAAAATAGATTTGGTACCAGTACATAGTGTTTACATAAAGCAGGTGGAAGAAAAAGGACACTCTGCAGTTTTTGTTGGATGCACTGAAATCAAACCTTTTGTCAAATCCTCTCCTAGATCAAGGTCCTTCATAGAAATTATTCCCTATACTTTTACATTTGAAAACCAGATCATCTGAAATACTATGAAATCCTTTTTTATAAAATATGAGCAATTAAGTCAATAACTAAGGCTTCAACTTTTTGTCACTCTGGCATAGGGTGGGTTTTTTTAAGATGAGACAAAAGGTCAAAGGCTTCTGTGTTGGAGGCTTCAGTAATCTCGCTATTATTTGCTGTTTTTACCATTGAGAGGTTTATGCAGTAAGCCATCTATATTTGTCATTCATTCCATATACCAAAAATTTGATGAAAATTTTAAAATTTGAATTCTGTAGAAAGCAATAGAGGTCACAACTGGCATTTTTATGGTACCACTACTACGACTACTGAATTAATACACATGCTTTCATAACTATGGGCCAGCTCCCTCTCAAAGGATCGCTAGTAGAGGTAGTCCATTTTTTTTTTCCTGTTTTGAGTAGTCCGCAAACTGATTCTGATTTTTAGAGAGGCGAGTCCTATTACTTAACTATTCTCTAGGCCACCTGGATGCAGTTTTCAGCTACAGATGCTGCACAAACTGTTCAGTTTAATTATTTTTCTTATTTACATTATAGTAGATGAAAATCCTTCCTATTAGCAGATGAATACAAGGGCCTGTTTTTAGCACGAGACAAACAAACACTCTTCCGTTCTTTTCCTACATGAAACTTCAAATAAAGAACAGCCACTATTCATTTAGTTAAGGAAAAACTCATTCACACAATTCTTTCCAAACTGTAGCACATATACAAACACACAATTGGGTAGAAGTTGTCAGTGAAAGGTAGGAACAAAAACATAGTACACAACCACAGATGTTTCAATCCAAGTAAGAAGCAGCACAACATCAGTCCATTACCAACTCAGTTCCCAAGACCTTCACATTGAGACCTGTCTTCCCTCTCACACCGTAGCAGATGGGGAAGCAGGGCTGTTTCTGGCTTGCCCCAAACCTTTGCAACCCCCAGCCACCCAATTCCTCCCCCCCCCCCCCCCCCCCCCCAGTTTAACAAGCCAAACAGCCTTCTACACCCCTTTTCTCTCTCCCACCCCAATTCCTGTAACTCCAGCTGAAGCAGCTCCCGTTCTGTCTAACCCAACTCCCCCCTTCCAAACTTTGCCCCTACTTGTCTCCTGCTCCCCTCAGCATCATTTTTCTGGCTTCCCGAAAGGAGAAAACCAAGAGCTGAAGAGGAGAGAAGGGAAAATCCTTCTCCAGTGCATGTTGCATGTCCTCAGTAAGCCTGTCCTATCATAAAGGAATTGCTGTTTTATCAGATAAACACTGTATTATTTTCAAGAGACAACAATGGGGTCCTAACGGGAAGACTCTTCCATGAGCTTATGCAGCTGGAGAAACACGAGATACCTACATCACAACACACGCACGCAAGAGGAAATAATTATGGTACTGCACACAATCTTAACTTTTAATAGCCATGATTCCAGAGAATTCAATGTGTCATCTGAACAGTCTCCTAAATGTGCTGCAGCACAGGATTTCTGAGAATTAGAGTGGGAAAACACTCAGCTGTATTCTCCTAGACTTTCATATTTTTCTGCACTGCAAAACAATGTCAATTGTATGTGTCTGTAGTCTCGAGCTGCCTAAACGCCACCCCATTGATCTATCCAATCTGCATTAGGGACAAAACAGATATTGATATCTATGAGGGCCGCAGGGGCTGAGCTGGGGCCCCACGCCGAGCCTGGGGCTGCAGTTTAACACCACGGCTCCAGCTCAGTTCACGGCCTACCACTGCCAGGAACAGGAAGGCTGAATCCTCCCGTCTCTTCCATTCCTCCCTTCTCTATTTCTGGCCTACAGTCATCTCCTCGCATTACAGACACATTCAGCTTCCAAACCAATAGAAAACTAATCCAGTAACAAAAACTAAATCAGTCTCTTTTTCCTGAGACGATGCAGCAGATCAACTTATGGTAAGCGTGAGAACTAGGGAGAGGAACAGAAGAGAGGGGAGAAGCAGAAACTAGACTTCAAACTTTCAGGGTACTGCTTACCTGTAATGCAAAACCACCAACCCTAATTTAAGTCTACAGACATTTTCAATAAACTTTAGTATATCTGAAAGACTTTAAGAACTTGTGTATGCCTTCCAAGTTAGAGGAGAAAAAGCAAAATATAGCACATGTATATGGAAAACTCATGGCTCAACTAAATTGAAATTAACCCGCATTATAGCACTCAAAGGAATGTCTCTTTGTGAGGGCAAAATACACCTAAGGGTCAACTTACCCCACAAATTCCTATTGCATAGCTACTTGTGAAGCTGTTTATTTCCCTGAAAATGTACGTTTCTAAATTGGGGAGAAAACTCTCACAATTCCTTTTACTCAAGCTGAAACAAGCTTTGTTACAAGCATGCATAGTCCTTTATCCATACTGTACCACATACTGCAAACACCATCTCAGTAGCCACTGACAACTGCTGACCTTACACTATGAGCTTCAGAACAAAGTTAAGACAAAATACAATGTTTAAGGAACTCATTAACATATACAATGCATTCAGAGCGTAAAAATCAGTATTTCTAGAAGAAAGAAGCTTTGAAGGCTGGCCTTCACAGTATTCATATCTAAAGAAGCACATACGCAGTTCTTCAGCAATCCCAGTAAACCCCTACTTCCACAATTCCATGTTAATAATGGATCTAAGTGCAAATGAAGATCTCGCTGGGTGCTTATCTTCATACACCTAGATATTTGCACAGATCTGGTTAGCCATATTCCTGTGACGATCTAACTAGTTCTGAGACTGCTGGCAAACCAAGTTAAGTAGGCAGCTCAAGTCCCTCCCTTTTCCTCCTGCTCAAAATTTCTAAACCAGAAAAATAAATCAATCCCTTAGTTCTTCTGCAATATGGTTCTTACAATCCAGAGTGGAGCTTTTGGCTTTCATTCCAGCACTTATTCCCAAAACACAGCTGTAAAGTATAAAAATCAATTAATAATGTTTGGATATAAGACAGCTCACCCAGACACTACGCAGGACAGATTTACTATTCTCATCATTAAATAAAACATTCAGAAATCTCCAGAGACTTGTTTTTCACAAATGTTGACAGAGACAAGTTCTGCTTTTACTATCACTGTCTAAGCTTATAATAGGAGTATACTATTCATTTCAAATGACCAAAGCCAAAGAAAAGGAGCTTCCCTTGAGCATCGATCATTATTCTCAATTATGAATCACAAAAACCATGTTATGTACTAAAACTATCCAGTTTTTAAACTGTTCAGACTTCCCTGCACACCCACATTCCTATTAACACATTCAACTAATTCATATTATGAATTTTATTTTCATAGAAAAGACCTCCACTTACAGAAAAACGGTTGCTCTTGGAAATATCACAGGCATTTGAAGAAGGGCACAGGAAATCTCTCTTCAAAGATGCAGCACCTGGTAAAATAAAGACAAAACTAAACCAAATATACAGATAGAATATTCTTGTTCAGAGTTAACTAATTCAAGATCTAGATAGCCAATGAGTTGGAGAACGATATTCCTGAAAAAAAGAACCTTCTACTGAGAGCATCTGCCACAAAATCTCAGCAGTATCAAACAGCAGTACTTTCACAGAATGGTCCAAACCATCCAGGACTTTTTAGAACCAAACAAGTAATTATCTGCATTTTCCCTATCGTCAGAACCTCCTCTTGTTACTCATCCCTGCTCACTGCTTATAAGTCAACTCCTCCCACCCTTCCTTGTCCTGTTCCCTCTCTCTTCTTTCCCTTTTATTTTTTTTAAACAGTCTCCAGCTCTTACGGTCTTTCCTTCCTCCAGCCCTGTCTCCCAGCCTAGCATCTTCTCCTTTCTTTGTGTTCTTCAGCCCTCTGGTATTTGAATCACAATCTTTTCCTCCCTCCGCTCTGCACTGGATGCCAACACTGACAGCACTACCAGTACCGAACAGATTGTCCCTGCACTCTCATTTTGGAGACCCACTGCTCATGGAGGCTGATATTTCAGAGGAAAGCGATGCGAGGAGAAGACACGCTCAGGCACTGCGGCCATGCACCAGGGTAAGCTCAGGTGCCCCGCCAGACCCTGCCCGGACAGCATTACAAACAGTGAGTGAAGCAAAAATGGGGGTCCTTCAGCAAACTTAGCTGCCAGCACAGTAAATGTAAACTTAGCGTGTGAAATCCGTCCAAGCTAAAAGTCTTTGACAAAAAGGGCTTAAATTGGGGCAGGTTTTGTTTTGTTGGGTTTTTTTTGGTTTGTTTTTTTTTTTTTTTTAACAGTACAACAACCTCCCTTTAAGTTCCAAACAATGGGACTGCTAGAGCTACTCATTTAAATAACTGCAGGTTAAGCTAAACAAAATAATGTTTTTTTTCCCCTGCTCTACAGGTCCCAGAGCTCTGACCAATGAGTCAAGACAGGTCAGCACTATCTCCTCCAGAATGGCATTTAAGGCAAACGATCAGCAATGCAGACTTGCCTTACAACACCAGGCTGTGAAACTCAGCAGATTAAGGTCTGCATTCTGTTCAGCAGGGCAGGAGAAGGCACGCAGCTGTAGGCAGCCAACTCAAGATACACTACCCTCACTCATTAGAGTCACTCAGAAAGGATCACTTTAAGTAGTAAAAAACCGCAAGCAAACCCTGACATAACAGTTTCAAGAACTAAACTGTACAGCTTCATACTGTGCAGGACAGTTTTATCCAAATGCATCAGAACCTGTGCTGAAACACAACCCACCATGAAGTATTTGATTAGCTGAACTAAGCAAGGAATCTAAGAGATGCCCCCTGTGCTTAACAAGGCAATACAAGCACATGTGCTGTGCACTGGAGTTCAGACTTCCACACCCATCCTCTCTCACTATTCCTGGGTGAAACACCCTCAACCAACCATCAAATGATCAGATGGGGGAAGCCAGGAGCACCCCTTCCAAAGGGGGCACCAGCGTAAAAGCATTCAGTGAATTAACAGGTAGACCAAACTCAAGGGTATTCTATTTAACTTAGTAATTTTTTTCTATTTGCAACTTCTATTGTGTAAGCTGCCTACTTTATCCTCTGATGGCTTTACCAGCTGAGGTTTTTGGTTTTCCTTTTTAAATCTGCTTGGGACTTTTAAGAAAACAGAACAACTATAACTACAATTTGAGTAGCAGGCTTTATTATTTCAACAGCTGTTCACAAGTGAGATTAATTCCACTAACGATGCAGAAAAGAAGATAAATAGAAAAAAAAAAAATCAACCTTCACTCAGAAGTGTAACATTTTCCTAAGGTCAGTAATGTAATTCTGTTGTTTTAGGTCTTACAACTTTTATTTTTAGCAAATATCCTTAAATTTTCTTTCCGGTTAAAAAAGGCAAACTAATGTAAAACTCTGCTGCATTTTCAGTCCTCCAGCCATTTGGAATTATTTTCTACTTGTTGTGCACTTGAAATGCCTTCCCAGACATGACAGATTAAACAGAAGCCCATGCGTCAAGTAGAAGTTATCAGAAAACCTACATGGAAAAAAATACTAAACCAGATTGAATTTGCATCTGTTTTGTCTTCCATTGCACTTTAATGTCTTGATTTTACCAGTATAGCCTATTTCATAGAATTAAATAGAGGAAGAGAGACAGTATTTTCTTGGTGTAGGGGTTTTGGTGTGCTGTTTGAGCAGTGTAAATTGGTAGGACCAGCAAAGAATGTTCAATATCGGTTCAGTAATCCACAGAAGAAATTTGTCAAACAGCAACCGTTTAGGAAAAGAGCCATTAGAGATTTCTGGATAGTCTCCAGTTGCCATGGCTTCAGCTTTCAGCACATGTAGCTGTGCTACAGCTATTTGAACAGACTTTTTGAACTGTGGTCCTTTACTAAGTGTTTCCAGTCATCACAGGGAGAGACCTATCAGCCAGGCAGTCCTGAGATGTATAGTACAGTGTACATTTATAAGATACCTAGCAATAGTGTATGTTGCTGAAGTTACAGCAAGTCTGCTCAAATGACAGATACAGTACAACAAAAATAGTCACACAGGCCACTCACTTGTCTGGCTTTTTATATCTTTGCAAGCCAAGAACCTCCTTCTCTGAGCTCTTTTATACCGTTCTGACTCAGGCAAGAAGACCTTTAAGTCGGTCCTAGTCTTGCCCAGATAGGAACTGCAGAAAAACATCATACATGCCAGTAGGTGGTTAGCAATACCAACAGAATTAGTTATTCCTTCCAAATCTTCCTGAGTGAAATACCAGTCCAGTAAAACTCTGCAAGACAGTTTTGGGGGTGGTGGGCTACAAATCTCACTCACATACAACAAAAAAATATATTGGGTTTGCGTGGCAAGGTTTTGGTAGCAGGGGGGACTGCAGGGGAGGCTTCTGTGAGAAGCTGCTAGAAGCATCCCCTATGTCTGACAGAGCCAGTGCCAGCCAGCTCCAAGATGGACCCACCACTGGCCAAGGCTGAGCCCATCAGCGATGGTGGTAACACCTCTGGGATAACATATTTAAGAAGGGGGAAAAAACCTGGGCAATTGCAGCCAGAAAGAGGAGTGAGAATATGCGAGAGGAACAACTCTGCAGACACCAAGGTCAGTGAAGAAGGAGGGGAGGAGGTGCTCCAGGCACCAGAGCAGAGATTCCCCTGCAGCCCATGGTGAACACCATGGTGAGGCAGGCTGTGCCCCTGCAGCCCATGGATGTTAATGGTAGAGCAGATCTCCACCTCCAGCCTGTGGAAGACCCCATACCAGAGCAGGGGGATGCCCAAAGGAGGCTGTGACCCCATGGGAAGCCTGTGCTGGAGCAGGCTCCTGGCAGGACCTGTGGACCCGGGGTGAGAGGAGCCCACGCTGGAGCAGGTTTACTGGCAGGACTTGTGACCCCACGAGGGACCCACGCTGGAGCAGTCTGTTCCTGAAGGGCTGCACCCCATGGAAGGGACCCACGCTGGAGCAGTTTGTGAAGAACTGCAGCCCATGAGGACTCCCGTTGGAGAAGTTCGTGGAGGACTGTCTCCTGTGGGAGGGACCCCATGCTGGAGCAGGGGAAGAGTGTGAGGAGTCCTCCCCAAGGAGGAAGGAGCGGCAGAGACAACATGTGATGAACGGACCACAACACCCATTCCCCGTCCCCCTGCACCACTCAGGGGGAGGAGGTAAAGAAAATCAGGAGTGAAGTTGAGCCTGAGAAGAAGGGAGGGGTGGGGGGAAGGTGTTTTAAGATTCAGTTTCTATTTTCTCATTACCCTACTCTGATTTGATTGCTAATAAATTAAGCTGATTTCCCCAAGTCAAGTCTGTTTTGCCCATGACAGTAATTGGTGAGTGATCTCTCCCTGCCCTTATCTCGACCCACAAGCCTTTCATTATATTTTCTCTCCCCTGTCCAGCTGACGACAGGGAGTGATAGTGCAGCTTTGGCGGACACTTGACATTTTTAATTTTGACAAATACCAATACTGCTCTCAAATTCATTAAGAATCAGTTACTTAATAGTGGCTTTTCAATAGCATGCTGGCTTGGACAGTCCACATTGATTCTGGATCTCACCCAGGCCATCAAAGCCTACAGAGAAGGCTAAACCTGCGGTGGCACATAGCATCAGCAGCCAAGTTTAGAATCTGATCTAGATAATGAGGGACCCCAATACTCTAGGGCTCCACAAGGAAGTGGCCAAGAACATTAGCAAAAGTAGCACTCAAAATACATTCTCAAAAAAAAAAAACCAAACAAAAAACAAAAAAAACCAAACCACACAACCAAACAAAAAAAAAAACCAAACCAAAACACCACCAACTGATCTTTGAATTGGAAAAATTAACACACCATATAATCCACCTACTTACAATAATGTGTAGTAGAGTACATAAAGAACGAGTCTCAATAATTCCTAAGCTATTACTGATTTGCTTTGAGAACTAGTAAAGCATAGGAGAGATCCCAGAACAATATGAAACAGGGTGCGTGTCCTTTAACAATAGTGAAGTAGTAAGAAAAGACTTAAGAAGCAGTAAGACAAATAACATAATTCTAATGCTTAGAAAGATTTGGATATATTGCTGGGGAAAAAGAAGAGGGGTAAAAATCAGTTTAAGTTAGAGGAGAAAGATAAATTAGTCAGGAAGCCACATCAAACCAATATAATATTCTCCCTTGGGTAAATGTCTTAGTGAAGCAGCAGGTGTAGTTTATGTAAATGATGCTTCTGACACTGTTCAACATGACCTGGAGACCGTAGATCCAAAATAATCAGTGTAGATAAGCATAACTACTGGAAAATTTGCTTTCAGAGAACTAAAGCAGTGGCTCAGTATAAAAAACGGAAGGCATTTCAGGTCGGTCCAGCTAGAACTTGACCTGCAGGAGGTTTTGCTTATAATTTTCATTATTAATGTGGGTGACCAAACAGAAGCCCCCTTGAAGAATCTGCAAATGCCACCAAACTGGGGGGCAGGAGTTGCAAGGAGTATGGAGGAGACCATCCCAGTTCCAGGTGAGCTTGAGAACTCAGGGATTCTAAAGCTGACCAGATAAAAGTACATGCAGGTAAAAGCAAAACAAAATACTGTATGTCTGAAAGAAAGAATTAAAGTAATAATAAAAAAAAAACCCAAACCACACACACGCGCGCGCGCAGAATTAGCCATCTGAACAGTAATAAAGCAGAAAAGAACCTGGGGAGCTGTATTGGATCACACACTAATTAAGAGTCATAAACCTGATGTTGTTGCAGAAAGGCAAATATTATTCTGGAAGGTATTAAGACAACTGAGCACAAGAAGTTAAAAGCATTTCAAGTCTACTCAACACCACTGTCTGAGCTTTGAAATACCACGTAGATCATTCTTATGTATTCTAAGGAATAGATCATAAAATCTGGTTCCAAGGTTACTAAAAACAGTTGGACAGCAACTGAGAACAAAACCTCATCTTAATACAGTTATATATATTTGGTTTTCCGAGAGGTGTTTACAGTAAATGAAAAAAATATGAGTGGTCTTTATGTATAAATTCATTTTCGTCACTTATTTTAAGTGACAACACACATGAACGGATTTCTCTTCCCCTTCACCTCCCCTCTGCAAACAGAAAAATTCCTTCCAGCTTCAGTCTCCTCTTTTCTTGGTCTTCTTGTAAAACTAAAATGAAATCCTTTAAATAGAATTAATCAGTGCTGTTACCAAAAAAGTTACACACTCAGCACTAATGCTGATATCCATACCAATTCTATTGCTTTTTCACATTTGGCAATTCATCTCCAAGCAGTCACAATTTTAACCCAAGTTTCAATGAGAGGGTTTTTCCTTTTAGAAAGTGGTTACATTCTGACTCTAGCTGATGTCATACACTATGTTTACACCTTTAACATAAAACGATTCAGACTTTCTGGTTGTGTACGCACACATTTATTTTAGCTCTGATTACACATGTGTTTTAGCTCTGATTTTATTTTTTAGCTTTGCTGTGAAACACCAATAATATTCCAACTCATACTTCACCAAAGCCCGACATGTATTTACATCGGTACAGACAGACTCAGAGCACCTATCACAGCCGAAGTGTCAACAGCACATACCAAAGCATGACACCACCTTTCAGCCTTCTAAAGAATTCAGACTTTCAGCAACTCTTGTTTAGATTTTACACCACCACCACCCCAATTCCTTCATCAACATTCCTTGCTGCCAGCAATTTAATAATAGTAAGTTATTCACATACACAAGTTAGTTTCTATGAACCGTCAGATCGAAACAAAGTGTCAAACACACAATTGCAACGGCCATAAAACTAGAAACGGAGAGCATTCCCCTTTTCCTTTAAAAATATGTGTGCATATTTGCTAGTTCAGAGATCTAAAAGCCAGAATAACATAAAAAAAGCAGTTTGAAAACCCAAGGCCTCTTATATATCATGTGAAAATATTTGCTGAAGGCCAGAACAAGACTTTGATTACATCTCCAGGACTATTCTAAATCATCTGTGAAACTAGACCATGAAGTCTGGGTCCAACAGACACGCAACGGGAAGGAATGCAAAACTCCTCCACTTACAGAAAGAGTACCTGCAGTACTGCAAGGGGAAAGAAGGTAACCACTGGCATATGTACAAAAAGTGCTATTTCTCTGATACTATGGACAGAATACAGCGTTTTCAGATACACTAGCACCCATTTTCAGAAACAGAACTCAACACTCCATTTATCTATTTGGTGTGTGCAACAGATTTTGTAAAGTTTTAAAAACAAACCTTCTTAACATCTCTCGTTTGCCTTACATCTGCACTGACAGAAAAAACATCAGGAATCTGGCAAACAAGTTGGAGAAAAACATAAAACAACATGGTAAAAGAAAACAACTTACCACCACAAGTTACCACATCCACCTGAACAGGGCGGCACCATTATACCTGAAGGGAGATAAAAGCTATGGGAAATAGGGAATAGTGATGATATCGTTGCCCTACAGAAGGCTGATCCTTCTCCTAACATAGGATTTTTCATTAGGGAACAATTCTCAACCTATTTGTCTCCTGCATTTTGTTATTGTTTGGGAACTTGTGAGTCTGAGCAAACAGTGGTGAGCTCTTAAATATTGCAACACCAATCTCACTCACCAACAAGTCTTCACCACCAACTGCCAAGTATAAGAAAGAAATTTGTGAAGCCTCAATGCCTCTAAAAGGCAGAAACCCACTTTACATGAGGAGACTGATGATTAAGAGAGACAGTAGTAGTATTAACCTGTGGCAAATCAGCAGTACAATTCAAAGCTCATGGCTCCTGGTCCAATATTTCCATTTTTAGACAACAGTTTTTCTACATACCAGGTAAATCTTTAAGAATCCACCCAAAACACAAAGAAAAAAAGAAAAAGAAAAAAAATCACATTAGAGAATAAACAGCTGTCTAAACATCCACTGAAGTCCAGAAAAGAAATCCTTCATCATTGTGAGGGATTTCAGTCTTGAAAAGATTAGCCAGAGGCCTCACAGTATCGTCAATAGAACTCCCTAGGATTGGAGTTTGCTTTTTGTTTTGTGGGTGGGGGAAGGGGTAGTTAAGCTTCTTTTTCAAAGTATTTTGTCAGGATAAAGATGATTTTATATTAGACCCCATTCCAACAAATGAAAGTTAGTTTATTACTGGATTTAGAATTCTGTACCTGTCCAAATACAAGAAAGCACCATCTGGTTTATATGAAAGCCACGAACTATTGGCCTGTGTTACATTCTGTATCATTTGTACTGTTATAATAAAGGTAAACAAGGCTGAGGTTTCTTCTGTTCTTGCCTGCAACAGATCTATCATTACCCTATATACTCATCAGTATAATTCATGCACTAAAACACACACTGTAAAAACTCTCAGACTAGTAAAAGGGACTTAAAAAATACTTAGGAAATCTAGTTGATAATACAAAATATTTTCCCTGACTAACAAAGGAATTTACAGCGCTATCTTGCACTCAGGGTCATCTTTGATTCATGTAAACTCACAACATAGAGTGTTACGTTAAAGACGAAAAGTAAAACCATTGCTTTTGTTTAAAAAGCATCAGCTCTGCATAACGTGCAGAAGGCATATAAGTATCTTTCTAAATAGTCTCTATACTTCTCTACTACCTGACAAATCTATAGCCTCTGCAGCTTCAACACGATTTGCAGTTTCTTTGTATGTATTTTTTCTTCAAATCAACATCCAATCCAACTCTTGTCCCCAAAACTTGAGGGAACTTTATCTATTGGTAAAGAGTATCCTATATTACCTCCAAGATCATCCAGGTGTACATTTACGACTAATAAAAATACTAATTACACAGCTATCCTAGAGCAATGCTAGATTACAAGCAGAGCCAAATTATTTGGTGAATATGGGATAAAAGTAAAAACAAGTTAATAAAAGTGAGTCTATCACGATTAACAAAGACTAGCAAAGCTCAGTTTCTTACTGATTTGTGCCATGCTCCACAGCGTCTTCCATCTCCACAACTTAATACTTTTACCTCCATTCCCTGAGAACTGCTCACGCTGCACACCCCACCAGGGCAATACACTGGATTTCTCTCCTATCAAGCTACCACTCTGCACAAACCATTTGGAACTTAACATCATTGAGACTTGTATCTATCCATCAAACTGACAGAGATCGGCAGGTTCGAAAGCTGTTAGGAAAGCCTAGACAACATGAAAGCAGGTTTGAAAAACATCACATACATACAAAGTAAGAATATTTCTGTCCAGTACAGAAATTAGGGTTTTTATTTTAAACTTCCTCTATCAAAAATATCTCAACCAAATAAGAGAACAAATCAAAGCATGTTTTATTTGTTCACCTTTGTGACAATGTACTCCTGAACCCTGAAGCTACATAGGGAAGCATCTTCCAAGTACTACTACTTCTGATTTGAACTCTCTATATCTACAAAGTCAAACAACACATACTGGACATTCATCCTGAATATACACTAGAACACAGACACATTTTTACATGTACAATCAACTGCTCTGCAGGAAAAAAACATTTTACAGAATTACTTTCTCATAAATTCTTAAGTGGCGGTAAGCGTTGAATTAGAGATGCACAGAAGTCAGTAGCATGGCAAGCAGGATACTTTCATGATAAAAGAGCCACATGGAAAAATGCAGAAATGTGAGTTTATTGTTTCCCTGACCATACAAATGAAGAGCTACTGTAAAACTATGAGACGGTGTGCAACATTTCTCATTTTGCAAAGCAAAGACTGAAACGGCAAGCTGTGCCTGGCAGTAACTGAACTGCATCAGCAAAAAAGTACTAACAGCAGTATGAATTTTCACAAACACAAGCACCTCTGCACTATGCCACTGTAACCAACACTGAAAAGACACCACCGCCACAAAACATGACACCTGCCACGTTGCTTTCTAAGCAGCACCTCGTAAAACAGATCTCTGCAATGTTTTGGTTTTTTTTCCAGTTAATAGATGCCCTTTTTTCCCCACCCCCGCTTTCACAAACACTGCTTTGTTGAAAGGAATTCTTTGTTATTTTAAATAAAAAATAAAATAGTTGATTCAGAAGAAAAAAAAACCCACCCCACAGGAATAAAAGCTCCAGGCTCAAAATCTACAATAAATACTTTAAATAAACAAGCTTAAACTTACCTAACAGTACATTACCTCCAATGTTTTCATCATTATTTTAAAGTGCTAGAAGATTCCCCTACTTCTGAGCAGTGAAGGAAAAAAAGGCGGGGGGGGGGTGGGGGGGGTGGGGGCAGGGAGGGATTGGAGATACAAATGAGCTTATCAGCTGCTCAAACCAGGAACAAGACTTTTCCAAACACCACCTTCTTGTGTAATACGAAGGATAGTATTTTAGGAACACAAGCTACAAGGTAACATCTCTGTACCCTCTATGCTTTAATATACTTTCCATTTTGGTCCTATAAAACTGAAAAGAAATCAAATGTACTCATGTATGCTCCTCTATCACAAAGTGCTATAACATTTTGACATAGTTGTTTCTGATTTCTGATAATACTTACTACTAAAAACATTTCAATATAGTTCTGCAATTCCTTGTCAGAAGTACTTACTGTACAAACACTGTTTTTCAAACACGAAATCTGAAATTGCAGGTCTGGTGCATTTGTGCTAAAAATAAACTAATACTGTAAGCCACAAAGCTAAACTGTAAAAAAGCAAGCAAATACAAATTAAATAAGATGAAAACTACGTTTTATGCCTAGACAGATCAGCTGAAATAAAAAGCATGAAAGAAAGGTATTTTTAAATTCATATTGGCCATGATTAGGATGATCCTGAGCTGCACTGACAATCCGAAAGCCAAGCAAGAGGTACTATTTCAATGCCTCACCGATCAATTTGGAATTGGAGCATAATCACTGCATAGGTATTAACACAAAATAAAAGTATTATAGGTAAACTGTTTTTGCAGTTGAGACGACAGAACAGTCAGCCGTCTCTATAAGGCTCATAGCTGGACTACCAAACCCAATCCCCAGCCTTAAGGGTTCGTTCTATTTGAGAAAGGAAAGAGAAAGGTGTCAGTACTCTATGGCTTACCAAAGGAAAAGGAAGAAAATTTCTCATGTTTTTGCTATAATGGAATTATGCTGAAAAAGTGTCTGACAGGAAACAGCAAAACCAGTAACTGTAGTTCTTTGGGTATAAAAGACTCAGCCGCTTTTGTAGGACCTTGAAATTTTGTCTAATGTTGATGTTTGTTGACACCTTCCGTACCAGAATTTCAAAGTATGTATTAATACACTCTGGCAATTTCCCACATGCACGGTAAAGCTCTGCGAGTCTGAAAAGGTTTCTTACATTGATTTGCTTCAGAATTCACTCACCTAAGGGAAAGGCTAAATCTCTGTTTTCATTTAATAGGCAAAATTAGAAAACAGCTTAAATCCTGATTATATAAAAACGTTAGAAGAAGGTCAGCCACAACCCTCTTTGCTCTGTAGATGAACAATTCCAGAAGTTACCTCAGAGCACCGAGACCATTTTGTTCATTGTCTGGGGTCTCCTATGGACTGAAGGTATGTAACTGCACAGCTATCCTGGAAAAATGCAGAGCCGTATTATTTGGTGAACATGGAGGAACAGTAAAAATAGGCAATGAAAATGCAGAAGGCATGCCTTTGAGCATATCAGTGGTAAGCATAGGAAAGTTTAAGCCCTAACCATGAATATAGGGGCCCAGAACCTGGAAAATTTTACATGCTGCAACGATTCACAGATCTGAAGCACCCACTGTTAGGTAATTTTACCAAGCAGATAATCATATATGACAAGCAGACCCATTACCAGTACTACCTGGCATTTCTCAATTCCTTGCAGAATTCATTACACTGAAGACTACGAAGCTATCTGTATCCATTAGTTTATACTCTCAACACTCGCCATGGGACAAAAAACCCAACAACTACGCCATAGACTGCATTAGGAATTTTTCGAAAAAGAACACCAGTCCTTTGTCATACCAATATATAAAATTTCTACATTCAGTACCAAATGCAATTCTGCTCTTCCCAAGTTAAAAAAAAAAAAAAAACAAGCTATAGCAGAATTAGAAAGAGCAAGAGGAAGGCAACAGAGAGCAAAAGGTACTGGGCTTCCCGATCTAGAAAGTCCTGAGCCAGAAGTCACCAGACATTAAGCCTAAAGCTACAAAGCTGTCTTATATTCCTCCATTTGCATCTGTTGCTATGCTCTGTCAGAGGCAGCACCACTAGTCTAGAGGGTACTTTGATTTCACCAAATACTGTAATCTAACTGTAACACTGGATTTCTGGATGAAAGACAACAGTTAATATTTTAATGTATGAAAAAATGCATCCAACTTGTCCAAATATTTAAAGTGCTCTTTTGAATATCTTTTAAGTATCTACAAAGACAGCCGTGAGCCTCAACATTCCTTTCTACATCCAAGCCATTTTAATAAAAACAAAGCTAAAAAAACCCAGATTAGCCTTAACTAATGAAGAAATGACAAATGCTTTGCAGAATAATCCAAGAAGGAGCACTTGGCCCGCAACTTAATTTCCCAGCAAAAATATTAAATAGCCACTGCCTTTACCTGCTCTTTTCTCTCAAATTTCCAGTCTTACTAAATTGACCCCTGCTTCCCTTTTATAGTCAAGGACAGATGCAAGGAGCAAAGATTTGCAAGGAACACACGTCTGTCCTCCTTCCCTCCCTCACAGCCGAGCATGTAAATGTTTAAAGAATGCCATAAACTTCTGATTCTAAATTAATCCCGGCTGGGAAGGCGCTCAGGCCCCAGTCATTTTGCAGCTCAGCCTCTTTCCAAACAACCTCCTCCCAACAGCCACTTGTTTTCAGAGAGGCTAAAGCAGCAGTTACCCCTTCTCAAGGAAGGAAGGGTGCACTGGTTCTCAACTTCAGCCTTTCTCCTCAGCCAGCTTCTGCAAAGAGCTCTAGCGTGGGTGCTAGAAGGGAGGAAAAGAGGAATAAAAAGGGGAAATTATGCTGAAGAAAATGAATGCCTAAAAGCAGTAGAGAAAATAAAGGGAAAAGAACAGAGTAAGAAAATAAAAGAAGAGCGAGCACAAAGAAAAAATATTAAACTTAACTTGGAGTTTAAACAATGATTATTCAGTGCTTCCTCATATCCTGAAAGATCATATCTATACTACTACACATACACACACACTGCACCTCTGGGCTATGGGCTTTACAAACACGTTACCAAGAGCACAGCAGCATGAGGAAGGGAGAACAGCAGTGGCTGTTCCCCTAAGGTATGACTGGCACACAAAGAAATCAAGGTCTTTAGGAGCCACGCTACACCAACACTGACAAGGCTGGTTAAAAAAAAAAAAAAAAAAAAAGGCAAAAAAAGAAAAAGATGCTGTCTTCTCCACTGTTTCTTGTGTTGCAGCTGCACAACTAGAAGCTTCCAAACAATTCCAAGCGTGCAGGACCAAGTAAAGAGGCCAATCCAACAAACGGATGAGGAAGCAGCTTTCCTGCTGTTATTTTGGTGCATACAGAGCAGAGGAACTAAAGGCACTAAAGGCTGGCCAGGCCAGCGCTGCTCTAGGCGCAGCCTAAAGAAGTTGACACGTCCAGACACTCAGCTTCACAAACGACAGGACACTGATGTGGATGAGGGAGAGGACCATCCTCACACGATCTGGGAAGGTCTGCACACACACAAAACACCCAACAGCAATAAAACCAAAAAAATCCACCACACCACATCCTAATTTAATTCTATCCAATCGATTTCTGAACTTTAAAAGAGTTTGCCACCCTGGGTTTCACAGTTCAGAGAAACTTCTCCTCTTGTATATTTTGTAATATATATAGGTGCAAAAATGTAATGAGATTTAATAGGAAATCTTGCTCCTCCCCCTTCCTATTCCTATTGGAGGTATACAGGCATGGGAGAGGTTGCAGCTCAAGCACATGTTAAGACATTCAGCTTACTCCTGTAAAAATACCATATATAAAGCCAAAGCTGAGTTTTCAGCTACCCTGAGTTAGAAAACTGTTTTCAACTTCTGCAAATTATAAGCTTCCTTTGCTTAAAAAAAAATGATTATTTATATACATTTAAAAAGACTCAGTAAAATGAAATATTAGTGGTATTAAAGGTCAATGTAATCAATAGCACAGCTTCGAGGTACCAAAGAACCATACCAAACCTTCAAATATGGAAATAATGGGATGAACTAGTGACTGATTACATAAATTCATCTAAACATATACAAGGCATAAAACTAAAAAGACCAACATGCTAAAAAAACCTATACAAATTAAGAGTAACAGGAAGCACTATTTATTAATTGCATTACTACTAATGCAAAAGCTACACAGCATCATTCACATTATGACGTGTATATACATGTACGCTATGTTATATACATAAAAAGACATGACTAATGCCTCATGCTGATGGGATCTGTAAAGCTAGCATCACACTGTCTAGTAGACACTGATCTTTATCTTTCATCAAATGGAGCAGAGTTAAGTTGTGGTCCTGCATTATGCATTAGCAGTGAATACAATTAGACTGAAGAGCAAGCTGATCTTCTCTGATCTCGAGCACAAAGCGTGAACTCTGATCTTCACAGGTGACAGCTTTGTGCATTACTTCAGTTTACTAGTTAGCTTCCTTGAATCTGTGTACGCAATAGAAAACTCACAACACATAGTTGTGGCTAATCTTATGCAATCCACTAATGTTTAAACAAACATGAACATCAAATGAGAGAGCAAAGCAGGTATGTTACTTTGTCTGGCACAGAGAAACTGCAATTAGTTCTTGGTTTTACAGTTCAAGAAGGATGCTGAAAACTGGAGGAAAAAATTAAAATGTCTATAGCAAGAACACAGAGAGCAGGAGAAAGAAGGAATCTGATCTCTTGTCAAGCAGAGTTATAAAAGAACCACCAGTGACTGGAAACACCACCTAAACAAATTCAGGCTAGAAATGAGGTTTCTTTTGTTTTCAGGTGGATGGAATCATTTAAGAATTGCTCATTTCCAAATTCTGAGAAAAAAGTTTTCATTGAAACTATGCTTTCCAAATAAATGCGTATTTCACCTTGGTGTTCTGAAGCATGAATTTAGGAAATCTAAAAGTCAATGCAGTTGTAGCAGTAGCAGTTGCATATGTTCTCAAAACACTTTACAAAAGAACCAAGCATTTTCCCTCTACAGGAAGAAAACAAAGCAGAGAAATAACACTACCAGTCAAGGGCAGCACAGGAAAGAAGTTCACAGCTCCCGATTCCAATTATGCTACTCTATGATCCCTTCTGTTGGGTTTTTGAGTTGGTTTTTTGTTTTGGGGGGTTTTGTTGTTGTTGGTTTGGTTTGGTTTTGGGGGTCCTGAGGGGAGGGTCCTTTTGTTGTTTTGTTTTTAAATTCAGTCCACGAACTTACTATTTTTCCTGCTTCACAGATTCCAATTCTGTTCAGTGTCTCGGATTTAAATGCCAATTCTTATTACTAACCTGCAAAAATTAAAAATATTTTAACTGGGGAAATCTGTTGCCATGAAGTTTAAGAAGCACAGCACGTTGTACTTTAGTAATACGCAAGCTGACTCATGCAGAAACTCAAAATACCAGGGTTGCTCATGCTTCACCAGCCAGTCCCACAAAACATTAATATAGCAGGATCAACGACAGAAAAGATCTTGTTTGTTAATCAGTGTACGTTTGTATCATAGACGGTATAAGTACATAGTTACTAGCTCTAAGTTTAGTACATTCCACATTTTAAAGGTAAAACTAGGAAAAATTCATACACAGAATACATGTATTTAATCTACCAACAGCTCTCCACATTTATACAAGCTACAGAACTCAATAATGAGTTTTACAAAACCCACTCAATTTCCAGGGCATAGGATTTCGGTGATTAAGCACCCAGACTCCTTGACAGCCTCAAACAGGCTATGCTAAAATCCGTGTTGTTAAATCCTTGCAATCTTTTTTAATCCAGGCTAGCTAGATTAAAGCTAACTTGGGTGTGTCTAACCACTCTGAAATCAGGAAGTTTGCAGACGTAGCATAGGCACCCTCGTTCTTGGCCTGCCTAGTCAACAGGCACCCACCACAGGAAAGAGCATGGATCATTACAATCCGTACCACTAAATCTTCAGTCGTTCCGGACTAAGAAAACAGCGATCAAAGCATAAAACCCTTGCCAGCTTATGGATAGTCAAAAATTAATGGGATCCAGGCTTTTCTCTTTGCATTCACTCATATACACTTAGTTTCTGAATATGCAACTCTTTCAGTCTCATACACAATGAAATGAAGGTAAACTTCTCTCATGAACAACCATTTCCTATTATAATGGACATATTTAGCTATTAAGAATATTATCCAGTTTTGTTGAATGGTTCAATTGCAATTCTCCACTTCTAGAGTACATTAAACAATCTCCCAACTACCACATGCCAACTTCTGGTAATTCATCACACTGTTTTTAAACATAAAAGAAGGTAAAAATACACTAAGCACTTTCTATTTCTTTTCCATTTAAAGATAATAACTGTAGTTGTCATTGCAATACCACAGTACAAAGACATTATGGAAGGCAATTGCTAACTTGGGAACATAAATGCATCAATGAGAGTATCTAATACCCATACTCCCTTTCTCTCAGGTGCATGCGTGCACAGGTACATGCATGCATACAAAATACATACATGCACTCCTCAAGTAACACCCTTCCTTTCTTTACAAGGAGACCAAGACTGTAAGCACTATTTGCACGGAGTTTTCCTAGCTTTCTTCAGACTCCTCATGGAAACAGCTTGAAATACAGACCTACACAATCCTAATAAGGGAAACCCTTTGTACAACCACCAACTAAACCTTGGGGAAATTTCGGGGGGGAGGGGGGGGGGGAATACGACAAAATACGAAAACCTGCTAAATGTACAGAGTTGTATTCCTTTCTTACATCTCCTGGCCATTCAGAGAAACAGTGCCTATACAGGTGCCATCTCCCATTACAGGGAACACAGCACTATGTACTCTTAAACACATTCCTAGGAAAGAGCAAGGATCACTGAGGCAAAACCTTTCCCACCTCACGCAACCAGGCCTTGTTACCAATGATAAATGAAGCTGCGTGGCTTCAACCTGTCAACAGGAAAATAATAGTACAGATAAAAACAGCAGCTTTAAACACTATCCTACAAAATATAACTTAAGGTCAACATCAGCCACTTAGGCACAGTGACCATCCCTTCCTCTTCCTTTCCCCCAGTCCTCCTCTTCATTTTAAGTGCAGGTCAAGGAGAAATAAGCAGTCTTAGGTTAACTTGTGTGCAGAATTCTACAAGTTTTATTCTGTCATTATTAACAGAAGAATGTGGGGAATCTAACAAAACTAATTTTATGCTGCTGAATGTCTTGCACCTAAGTATCTTTACAAATCTAACTAGATTCCATATTTGAAAAATAAGAAAAAAATCAGCTTTATTGGAGCATGTTACTATTTCTAAAAAAACCTACCTATTAACATGGATATGCTTCACTAAAACATTTAACTCCCAACCATAAAACTTGTTCATGAATTTCAGTACACAAGACTGGGTCTATGTTTATGAGCTCATAAGCTCATGGCCCTAACCAGAACTGCTTCTAGTGAAACAAATTAAGTTTTAAATATAACTTTGTATAAATAGATTTGTTACGAGCTGGAATTTAGCAATTTAAAAAATTCCACTGGGAAACAATTTCCATTAGTGAACAAAAATTGCATGTGTATAATAAAAAGGAATTTACCACCTACAGTGAGTATTTCAGTGGTATAACATGGTGACACTGTCACTGGCAAAATTAATTACTTTGGTATTCTTTATGGAAAGTATATGATAAAAAAAACCAAACAAACAGTGGAATCCAAATATAGCGGGGGGGAAAACTGTTCATTACTTTCCACTAGTAAGTTAAATTAATGGCTAAGAGACTGCTTTTACTTCATCACTCAAGACAGCCCTTTTTTACTGTCCATGCCCCACTACACAATGTTTAGGATCAAAATGTGTCTTGGGACCACAAACTTCAAAAACAAAACAAAAAGTTTTGTATGGTGTGGTGGGAAAGAGATGGACACAACGTTTTCTCCTCTGTCTGTAACTTTTGAGAGCTACATATCAAAGAAAACCACAATAATGATTGCATGTGAAAATCAACACTACAGATACCGCCAAGTGAAAAGGTATGATGATTCAAGGGGAAAGACAAAATAATTAAACAGCCTTTTCCAAGGGCTCCTCTAAATCTGGGAACAAACACGTTTGTTTCCAGTATCTATGTCCTCTGAAGGAAAGGGTTTGTTGCTACAATAAATCAAACCTCAGAGGCTAAGCAGTCCTCTGTTGACACGACGCAGCTTTGCTGACAGTATTTCAGAAGAACAGATTTAAATTGACACTTTCAATACAACAACATTGTCCAAAACAACTGCAACAACAACTACACGGCAGATTCTCTCAAATAAGGAACGTATTAAACGTTTCTTTAGGCATCCCACAGACTGATGAACTGATGTTACAAGGGAGGGGTTTTTCTTCAGTAGCAATGTTTATTAAATTGCTCGTCACTTCCAGGCTGGACTTCCTTTGCATATCCTACATCTATAGCTTTCAACATTCATTAATAAACAGATCATTAAAATCTGTTTGGGGGAGGGGGCTGTGTTTTTACCGTCTGGTTGCAAATCAGCTTAAACTGATCGAAGTTCAGATCTCAGTGCTGTTCTCCCTGCGGTCCCTAGCAAGTATTCTGGTCACCTCCCTTCAGGCTGCACTACGGCTTGTGCAACATGTTGACTTAATTCAGGAAGCCAGTCCACCTGAAAGCTAATCCACCCCTGGCCACCTTTGCAAAACCAACACCACTGCTCCCCATCCCTCCTGCCCTCACCCCCCAAAACCACATGCTGCAATTTTCCAGCCTTCTTGAAGCAGGTCATTACAAACCCACAAAGGACTTGCATTTGATACAAGGCAGAGGGCACAGCTGCATGGGCAGAACTGCAGCATCTGATGTTTGCAGCATCCTTTTTATCTTTTCACAAACTCCCTAAAAGTATATTATATTTCTCTGTGAAAGGATACATCATGTACTAAAAGTCAGACCTTTTCAAGAACTGGGCACATTCAGAATAATCATCCCTTTCTTCCTTACCACATGAGTTTAGTTTTGCAAGTAGATTTAAAGAAACCACCTACAAGAACTACCGTGTTTGAGAACATGTGACAAAACCAGGCATTCTGTCACAGCCTGAACAGAGTCCAACCTGCTTTTTAGGAACACTTCTACAAATACCTAGTAGAAAGGGGGGAGGGAGTAGCCATCTAGTCCCCTTGCATCTCCCTCCTGAAAAAAACTCTCACGTATAGAGGATGTATTCAGCAACAGAGTGGGATACAGTCTGGCACTCGGCGGCAGCCAGCCTACCCGGGTAAACCATCCTGCTGGAGACCATCCCTTCTGCATTGTATGAAACACTGTGCTATCAGCAGTCAAAGCCAACACTGATTTTGTAGCATCTAGCACTACTCCAAAGGGTGACTGTCAGGCAGTATGGAAACTGGAACATGCATTCTTACCTATCCAAATTCCCGAGAAGGCCAGCGCATGCAGCTTTAGCAAAAATTCCCAGTGGCTGTCACAACCAGCTTCACATGAATCATAGCATGGTGAAACCTAGAAGCAGAAAGACCATGGGTATGAACAAACTTTGAATGGGAGATGAGCGGGTGAAATCTTTTCAAAAGGCAAATGGTACTGTGGAAACTGTGTTTGTAAGAAGCCAGAAGCAACAATGCGAGGCTTATAAAACCGTGAACCTATGAAGCTTTTGTAGCTAAACTTACTCATCTCAGAGAGTCTGCATGAGAAGTTTCTCACTATAACAATCCCAGCCTTTCTTTTATCACCCTTTCTCTGAATCAAGTTTTTTTCTTCCAGAACACATTCTGTGAGGCATTTGGAGATTAAACAAACACAGGTTACACCTGAAAGAAAGGGAACATTTAGCAGTGTTGTGGCCCACTTTTTTTCCTCACTACTCATCATAAAGCCTATCACACATGTCAAACACAAGGTAGAGCAAGAGTGAGTTTATCTAAGTCACCAAATGCAGTCCTCTAAGAAGTCACCAAGAGTAGCAAGTAAAAAAAAAAGTTTCAAAGTTGGTTCTTCCTATTTACCAGGCCCTGTAATAAAATCATTATTGTTTCAGCATTAGCCTTAACATCTGACCTCTGTCTATTGCTACAAAAGGCTTGCATCTGTAGATGATAGGATCCCTCTAAAATTAGACTGGGCAAACAGATGTAACCATGGAGATTTATGCTGCAGTCCCAAGAACGCTGCAGAGGCACAAGCTGGAGGTAGAGCGCATACCGCCAACGAATTTTTGTCCTCCTCTACTCCCACCAAGCTCACGTGTTACAGGAGATGTGCAGTGAATCATATCAAAGAGAGAGATTAAAATCCAGCTCTAAATAAGGAGACTGGAGGAGAAGACCTAGATAATTTCTCCAACCTCATTTTCCCCAATCTAGTTCACTGCACGGCTACATAAGCACTTGTGCTGACATGAGGCAGAAAAGGCACAGGACAGGATAAACAGACAAGGACGGCTGCTTTCAGCTGCAATGCCAGCATAAGCTGCACATAAAACCATGGTACAAGCGCTATTTATTTCATTATAGTGATCTTTGAAACTTGATAGGTTGATAAGCAAATAATTTTCAGTCACCTCTTGCTATTCTCCCAACAGTTCTTTCTAGACAGAATTGAATAAAGTTTGAACACATGGTGGCAAGAACATTAGCATCAACCAAAATTCTTTAAAGAGTGCCAGACAGAATTAGCAACAGAGCTCAAGAAAGTAATTATTGCCATCTTCCTTTAAGCAATTAATAATATAGCTTTCACAGTTGGGTTTTTTCCTGCAAGTTCAGTTTAGGCTTATTTACAAAATAGTGTGTGACATTAAGACTTTGGAAAAACAAGAAGCATCATCAAAAGAGCTGCAATAAAAAAAAAAAAAAAAAAAGAGCAAGTCCAACAAAAGCAGTTTCCAAAAGGTAGAGAGAACTAAATTCCTGTTTAAAATAACATAACATTCCAGGAGGAACTGCATTTTAACTTTCATCTCACCAACAAACTGAGCCTGTCTCTCTCAAGCAGAATCACATTCTAATTTTGGGGTAGAAACGTTTAGTTATAACTCAGTCTAATGAAGCAAGTAAAAGGTTTAAAACCTATTTGCCTGTGATTGCTACTGACATTTTGGCAAGTCATTTGGGCAGCAGGTAAATAAATAATTTCTGCAGGCAGTGGCCTTCTGGTCAAGAAAATTTTCCTTGTTTTCTTTAGGGCAAAATTCTTCACCTATTCCAGCATTACTAAGATGCATCATAATTCTAACCCATAACTCTCCATTTTCTTTGGTGTTAAATTATAGACCTGCTGTGTAAAGATAACTTTTTTTTTTTTTTTAAAAGATTGCCTGTGAAGCTCAATTGTGATTGGGAAGGCCGCCTACACAGCAGAGAGAGTGAGAAAAAACACACTTGCAGAGCTGAAAACACATTGGTGTAGGCGTACGTTAAGGGGGAAGGGAAGAACGAACTTGGTTCTACTGAAAAAGGCTATTTTCTTACATCACCCTTGGAAGAATTAAAATGTGTTACTTGAAGAGAATTCAAAGGATTGTTTGCTATGTTCCAGATGTCAATGTGCAGTACTACAAGCAAGATGAGGAATCCTTGCAGATTCATCCCCCTGATTTCAGAATCTGCCACCTACCCAAGGAATGCTTCACTTCCCCCACTTCTCTGCCGCATCCTGAAGAAGCTGTTCTCACAGAGCAGCACGTCACCTGCAGAACAGCAGTTCAAAGCTTTAGAAGACTTCTATAATTAATAACATTAGGAAGTACTGAAATTGAAGCCAAAACCTTTTCAAAAAAAGAAGGGGAAAGCAAATGCTCTCTAGAAACACTGAGAACAATTAGCATTTATTCTCAGTAGAATCTAACAGTATTCAAAACTGCTGAAAAAATAGCTACAAGAAGTTCAGATGTTTCTTTCTCGTAGACACTTTAAAAAAAAAAAAACAAAACAGAACAAAACAAACATTTTCCTCCCTAGCCTACACAGCCTTCAGTCCATTCATCTCCCAAGGAAAGTAAGCAGGCCTTTCGTGATGTCCTATTAACTAATCCAGATTTTCAAAAGAAAGAAGAAATGAGCATCAGTGGAAAATATGCTTCTCAGTTTTCTTTAGGAAGGCACCACTTATACACATTACAATTTCTAAATAAAGAAGTCTACATAAAGTGTTCTCGTGCCATCATAAAGCTATGAAAATATTTTTAATAGGTCTGTCTTTCCCTTCGTAATAAAAACAAAAGGCTTTTGATGTACGTGCATTGGCTGATTATTACTGTAATTACTACCAGAAGAATGAAGACAGCCAGGACAAGTTTCACCATGAACTTCAACAAACATGAGATGATGCACTGCAGGGAAAAGAAGATGCTGCTGCTCCCATGGCGTTGGACACCAGCCTGCAACCTATTTTGCAAACCCCAGCCACAGGGAGATCAGACTTCAGCACCTAACCCCCTTGAGTGTTCAGGCTGGTATTTTCAAAACCCTGTGCCTAGCAGATGACTGAATTCCTGCACCCACAGTACACTGCCACATCTGAGAACAGCTTACAGAGCAGTACTGCTGGAAGGCCACCTCCAACGAAAGCTTTCACTAGTTTCACTCTAAGTTTCATTTCCAAACGTATGCTGTCACTGAAGATGCTGAATGCCAGAAACTGATAAATTATATCACTACAAAGTAAGCTCCGTTTTTATACATCTTTTCAACTATATGATTGCTAAGCACTAATGGCTATTACTCATACACATCACAAACACAGGTAAGACAGGGTTTTACAAAGCACCAAGCCAGCTGACTCGCACAAACCTATATAGCAAGCGAAAGCAGCACACTTAGAAGTGACAGCTAAGCTCCTAAAATTACTCTTAAAACACAGGACAGTTGCTCCTGAAGCTCACTGAGGCACAAATTCTTCTGGGTCAGAAAGGCAGGAAAAGATGAAGTATCAAAGGGAGGTATAAAACTCAGCAGTAGTAAAACCTCCAGAAAAAAGGAGGATCTGAAACAATGAATATGAAATGGTGAAAAACACAGAAGCAAGAAAAGAAGTAAGGCAACACAGAAACAAGTACAAAAAAAGGTGTATAAGAAGTAGTAAGACTTGAAATCCCTTATTCTAGGAAAATTGGAGTCATTTACTATAAATGAAGATATGTAGACTCCTACTAAACTTTGAAATTACAGCCATCTTGACTTTCACCCTGGTGAACAGTGAAATGCTGTTTCTGACACATTAATAAAGCCTCTCTACATACCAATACACATATAATTCTAATAAACCAAAAGTGCATGAAAATATTACACAACAAATGAATCACATATATAGAATCTGCATCCTAATAAAGCGTATCCTTTCATGCTCAGCTCGTCAAGCTAAAGAACATTTGCTTCAAGAGTCGCTGCCAGAATAACCTGCTCTCTTGTGTTCTTCCATAAATTTCACTTTTAGGTAAAATGAAGTTTTATTTCTTCTTAGTGAGAAAACAGCTCAGAGTAGTTTGGAAGGCTGCCTTTTACTGTCAGGCTCTAAGATCTCCAGTCAGACTAAGGCTATTAGGAAAGAAAAAACCCTAGAAGAGCCCGGAGGGCTGTCAGGAGATTCTCTGCTGCTGCTGACATCAAAATTCAGAGAGAATATTTACCTTTTGCTTTTCAGACACTAAAACCTTCAGGAATTTCTCACAGATGTGCTACAAGGAAGAAAACTGAACTACTGAAACGTTTTTACATTCTCATACCTATTTGTAAAATAGAAGTATTAAAAAGAGAGAGATTTGAAATGGATTCAATTTTTGAATGAAGGGAAATTCAGCTCAGGTTGGGGGGGTGTCTGGGTTTTCTCATTTTGTGTGTTGGTTTTTTCCTCTCATCAATGGTAAACTAGAAGTCTGATGCAGATTTACAGCCTGAGACAAATTCGAATACCTTTGACATCATAATTATACAGTATCAATCAAAATTAATAACATTGCATTTAATTCATTAACTCCTTTGCTGCCCTGTCAAGAGGTGTCAATTAGTGTAATTCTTAACATTTTTCTCAAGAGGGGTAATGGAACAAAATCTCATTTCACCTGAAAAGGCTTCTTCTGATGTTCACAACATCATCTTAGTGCAGTAAGCCATAACCTTTCCTGATTATCCACAACCACCATGGCTTACACGCTTTCACACCGAGGCCAGTTTTTCTAGCCACAGAGTGTATGACTGTAATAGCATATAAATGGCTTTATGTTTACCTTTAACATAACTGCACATCCTACAAGTAAAATACCTGTACCAAGAAGATACTGCTGACTGGAAAGAGCTTCTCATCTATGAGCTAATGCTTTTGTCCAGTGCTGAACTAACCTAAGTGAAACATGAAGGAATTTATAGAGCACAACCATGAAAACTTTCGAGTTATTCCCAACAATAAGTAAGCACTTTAAAGTTAGGAATGCAAATACTTTAGTCTGAAATGAAGAAAATCAACAACAAATGCAAACAGAGTCCACTTTCCCCCTGCTCCCCTTACATGAAGTAGTGACCCATCCTTTTTGCTGTCCAATATTCCTTCTTTAAAAGTTAGTTTTTTCTCTTTGGAAACTTGTTCTATTGCTCGTTTTTCAGGCTAGCTTTCTGTCACAGCTAAGCTATAAGAGAAGGACAGGATTTTCCACCCTAAAAGGAGTTACTGCTGCCAAGCACAGAACTAGTAATCTGTCTATGGCAGAAAATACTGGAGGAGAAAGGATAAAGGGCAAATTGAGCAAAGAATTTGCAAATTCACAACTTCAAAGCTCACTCCTTTTCCATTTTGCTCTTCTCACCCCTTTCTTTCATATATGATTTCAATCCATTCGACTGCTGTTAAAAGAAATGAGAAACTGTGCTGGCATCTTGACTGACTTCTGTATTTGGAATTTTAAAGCTGTTTGTCCATGAAAACAAAGGAAAGACCATAGAGAATATGCAGCTGTTAGGAAGCTTTCCACTGATAAGGGATCAGAGTGCCTTGCAGATAAGGTAAATATCATTAAACTAAATACAAAGAAAGGGAAATCAAGGCAAGAGAAAGAAAAGGAGTTGCTGAAGGTCATCCAGCAGCCAACTGGCATTCAGAAATACTAGTCTTCTAACTTATAGCACCTGTGGCAAAGGACCATAACGACTTCTCTTTATATGAAGGCTTTCATCAGCACTTTGATGAACTGATAATACACATAATGTAAGCAACAATACATTAGCTAGACAAATTAGATGCCCTATACAAGAAGGCAAAGAACTGCCTAACAGTGAACAAACTAAAAGCCATGAAGCACTGTTACTGAATGACATCCCTGCACAGCCATCAACCAGTGGGCTTCCATTGGCAGGTACTAACATCTGTCAACAAACAAAACATGAAATCACATTTCCCCAATCTTTCACAATACACTGGCATATTGCATAAACTCCACTACTTTACCCTTTACCACAAAAAGTGTTTAAGCCAGGAATATCCAAATGCAAATTTCGGTTAACTGCATATATGCTGTGAGCACCACTTCTACAAGCCTCCAGTCCCCTTCACAGCACAACAAAAATGTACACCGTACATCTGCTACAGAAGGAAGCTTCACAATAAAAGTTGTATAGATGTATACTGCCTGTAAAATTCATTAAAAGAGGCATTAACTACATCACTATGGTTTCAAAATATCCAAGAGAATATGAAAAATTCCACTCCATTGAGCAGAATTTATTCAGTCTTCAAAAGCTTTGAAACTATGTAGAACCGAAAATCCTAGTAATCTCTAAGAAGTTTCACACTCCATAAATCGTATCTTCTTCTACCCCTAATTCAAAATTCAACTATAATAAAAAGACAATTCTTTAGCTAGAAAGTTCTTTTGCATACGTAACCAAACTTCTGCTTTTTATGTTACAAGCCTTCCTTCAAGGAAAAGAAAACATTCATCCACACCGCCCTTCAGATAAAGCAGAACTCATTATTTCCATGCTACTGAAAGAGGCAAAAATAATTCAAGATATTCTCTCCTGCCACACCCAAGGTTTCCATTTTCAGTGGAGAAGCCCCTTTTACACTTGCATTTCATGGGAACCGATAATCTGTTATTCCATAACACACAAGCATCTTAAATCTCCATCCCCATTTGACTCACTTGGCAGACCTGGTAATTTGCATTACAGTGGGGGTTTCTCTGCCCATTCAAGGACCTTCATGCTCTTTGCCAGGTTAAGATAAAATTTAAAAGGGTTCTTTGCCTGTTTTCCCAGGAAAATTACAAATGATTTTGTACTCTTCTCAGTAGACAGCTCATTTTTCCACATTTCAAGATATACTGTTCTATAAACAATAGTTCACAGTTATCCTCTTGGTCACGCAACTCTTCAGGAAACAAAAAAAGCATTTTTCTGTCTGCTTAGACGGCATCAATATTATTACAGCTTACAGAAAGAAAGCTTTGTAAAGAATTTATTGAAAACAGGCACAGTCTAGCAAATTGACCACATGTCTAAGAGCTCTGCATAATTCAAACAAGCAATTTTACTTGTCTGTTCTGCAATTTTCCCATTAATGAAAATAATATTTACTTCACAGGGGTCAGAATGATTAATTTCCATGAAGAGCTTGAATCTAAAACAGAGGGTAATTTGATAGATCTCTGAGGAGTGAGGGTGAAGGAAAAACAAATTAGATTTTATGTTCATTTTCAAATGAGAAGATATTAGAGTTGCAGCAGAACCAGCTACTTTTGCATGTCCAAGAATATTAGCAAAATTACACACAATAAAGAAAATTCAATGCTAATATAATTTCTCTCGAACTACATGCCCAGCCATGAACAGCAGCAGACTCTTCAACACCACATTTTTACCCGAACAGACAAGTTTTGGAATCTGCCTTGATTCTTATCCATTCCAAAGTTGCTGCAGTTTCACACTAATAAATTGAGATGTAACATTTTGAGAACACGGTGCTCATTTATCCGTGGGAAAAAAGGGAAGAGAGTTACAGAACACTCCGAACATATTACTTTTAATAAACCCAAACCAAAAAAGAAATGTAAGAAAGTACCTTGTGAATCCAGAGACTATAATATAGCTAACTATTAAGGATTCATGGAAGTCTATTCCCAGTTTCAACTGTTCCAATTCAAAGCCAGAAAAATTACCCAGTTCATGTCAATGTACTACTAATTATTCAAACACTATTCTTAAGGTGTTCTCACTACTACAGAACCATTTGCACCCAGGCTGACCAGGTATAGCTGAGAATCTGGTCCACACCTTTTCTTCTTTTGTTAAAAATAAAGTGATTTTGAAAGTCTGGCTCTCAACATAGGATTCTCTTTTTTATCAGTAAATACACAGAAGCGTGAATTCACAAATACATCCTTTTCCTGCTTTTTAAGTACAAGAAGCACTGAGAAATTAGGTTACTTCAGACAAATTACTCTGGGTATTTTGAATTCATTTCTGGAGTATGTCTGATAGAGAGTAGAGAGTCTCTGTTTTTCTAGAGTAAAGAAAAATGGGCTTTGTCAAAGCAAGCATGTGATGCATTGATGGACCGCATACTGTAGAATACATACCACGCTGACACAGACTGACACTAGATACATCATCTTTAAAAAGTACCATGGTCTGAAGGTAAATGAGTAATTAACTGAAGATGTAAGATTGAACCCAAGTTAGGAGATGGAGATGTAAGGAGGTTGGGGGGTGTGTGTGGGGGTGTGCGCTATTATTTTTGGCAGGAGGAGGGGGCTGAAATAGCATATTGGTTTATCTACAAACACCACAGCTAAAACACCATAACTAACACCCTTGGATACAGAGAAAAATACACCGTTGAACATGTCATTATTTTAGTAAGAATAGCAAAAAACTAGACACCCTTGTTTCTAAAGAAACTGCAATTCTAGGGAAGAAACTAAAATAAGAAAATTGTTAATATGGGAAATTAGATTGTGAAGAAACAAAACGGAAATGTTATACATGCTTAATGAAGTACATGAAATAATTCCATGTTGCCACAAATTGAGATTCTACACTTCAGCAAGTATTCGTTAGTGCTGGGGAAAAAATCTAGAAGTACAAAAGCAGAAAAAAATGACTTAATATAATGCTGTAGCATAAAAGGTGATAACATAGGTTTTGTTGGGGGGGGTTGTTTGTTTAGATGCAGAAAACTGAGTTTATTTTTACTTCACAAAAAGATACTCTTCTAAGGAAAGGTTTGCAAATGTTAGCAACTGCAAACCTGCAGCACCACGCCAATATAATCTAACAGCAATTACAGAAGTTGCAGAAGCTACAGATGCTAAAGAACATAAAACTAAAAAGGGTGTGTGAGGGCCATAACACTGGCAATTCGAGAGGCTAGTAAATAATGTTCGCGGTTTTTTCCAAAGCCACAGAAACCCCGCGGAGGAGGCGCGACACCTCTGCCAGCAGCAGCAGCACTCCTCCAGAACACAGCCACCGTGTTCCCGGCAGCTCATCCCAGCCACAGCAGAAGCACCCGACTCAGCCACCACCCAGAAGCACCCACTGTCCATATCCGTTTCTGAACCAAATACACTCTGTACACCAGAGATTTCCATTAAAGAGGAGAAAAATCTCTGATCTTATGCCACGCTAAAAAATTCCAATATAAAGGGAGAAATAGTAACAGAAGCACAAAACCTGTACCCATTACTAATGAACGTTTTAAGCAATTTCACAATCCAAATAGCATCTTGTGCTCTAGTCCACTTGAGTCATTGTCCGTCACAGTAAAGAATACGCAGGAACAAATCAATTCTTCATCTGCTTCCCTATATCCTTTAGGGCAGAACATGACTACTCTTTTAAATAAAAGCTTTGAGAAAAGCCTGTTCCAGTGATTTACTCAAATAAACATGCCAGCAAAGGTTTACATTCTACCAGTTCAATGTAAAAATAAAAAGTGACTATAGATCTTGAGGGAAAAAATTATCATGTTGTTCTTTAGTTTTTCATAAAAATATTTGTCCATTTGTATCAGACAACCAAAATGTTGCACAGCTCAATGAACTATACTAACAGAAGAGCTAGAAATCAACACTATTAAGTAGAAGTTATGGACCCCACCACGACATGTCATTCCTTTGAATACATAGATACAGAACATGTCTTTAATTAAAAAAGAAAATGGTTGTTCTCTTACATTAAATAACAAAAAAAAAAAACAGTGACAAGTAATCATTCTGAGATACTGTCCACATTATTCCTATCTAGAAAAGCTCACCTACATGCCTGCAGCGAAACCCAGCAAGATTTAAAATTTTTCAATTTCAAGAGTAGCTTTAAAATGCTCTGTCTTGAGAACACACACACAAAGCTTCAAACTGTTTCACAAATAGGAAAATACTTCACAGAAAAGACCGTCTCAGCTGTGTCGTGGCCATTTGAACTAACAGCAGCTTTTCCCCCCCCACCACATTTGGGGACCCATTTTGAAAATCTATACGGCTATTATATAATGCTTAACCACCACTGACGGTGTCTACAAAGAGCCTACGGCAGGTCTTAAATTATTTTTATCCAATCCTAACAACATGACAGCATCATTACTATAAGTGCATGATGGGGTTAGGAAAAGCATAGGAAAGAAAACATTAGTAACGCATCACATGAAATTCAAACAATCTAGAGCAGGGGCATGGGGCACAAGCACAACTTTAACAAATCCTGCTTATAAAAAAAAAGCAGACATACCATAAGTGACAGCTGATTTCAGAAACATCCTATTAAGGCCGTACAGGGCCAGCTGAACCCATTATAAAGCATCTATATGCTGCTGGTGGGGGAGAGCTCTATTGCCCCCTTCTTTGGAAGCATTGGCTTTCAGCTGGATCGATCCCTTGCTCCAGCCCACCCTGCAGCTGCACACATCTGTAAGTGGAGGAGGTAGGAAGGAGCAGCTGAGTCAGAGCAGAGGGAGGAGAAAAGCAAGATGCACTCCCCCTTCCAGGGGCTGCATGGGCTCACGCCAGGCTGGCATGGCCGCATCTCCACACCCTGAGCTTCCAAGGAGGACAATTCCCAATTTGCTAGGAAAATACAGATCCTGTCCAATACCGCTAGAACAGCGATTGCCAAGGGAGAGGGCTGAGCTCTGAGACACCTGAGTGAAAGCTCTCATCCCACTGGCTTTATTAGTTACCCCACACAACTATTCATTCATTTTGAGGAAAAACACACCTGAACTTTATCTAAAATACTAATTTTACCAAGTACAAGCAAGCAAGCTTAAAATCTGTCAATACACTCCAAAGTTAGATTTGGATATAGTCTGACTCTTACTCCAAGAGATGCAGCAGAAGCATTTGAAAAAAACACAGCAGATCGAGTTACCACACATGGCAGAGTTTCCTTTTTTTAGCATGACTGATATAAGGGGAACTGAAGACGAGCTTCTGCAGTCCTGATGTCCCATAGATGGGAGACAAATCAAATCAGCCCAGACTGGTGCACTCTGTTAATGGATCTTCTCCTGACCTGTGGCAAGTAATCTCGTAATTCATATGTAAAACTGCTCTGGTGAACTAGTTTTTAGAAAGGTCATAAATGGTTATCTAGCAATTACATACAAGAACAATTTGCTGCCCAGTTTCAAATATTTGGAAAATATAGTATTATTGGCATGTTACATGAAAAGGCATTTGAAATTCAGAATAAAGAGATCCATCATCCGCCCCATCTATCACTTCAGTATTTGGGTACAGAAATAAGTAGCAGTTGTAGCTTTGATTCAGTAAACAGAAAGGTCTTTTCTTGACAAGGGAACCTTTGCAAATCTAAAGATACATATTTTTATGATATTTCAGAGGGCACCACATACTTTGTAAGATGATGACCTAAAAGGACTTCCCCATCACCAGTGTCTCAACCACCACAGCCTCATAAAGCTGTGTTAAGAAAACAGCACTGCGCTGCACAGGGAAGAAGCCATACAGCAAACCCATACTCGGCACAGGATTGCAATCATCGTGTTCACACCGCGCTTTAGAGATGCACGGATTTTTAACACATTTCTAAGAATTTTACAAACGTTATCTCCAGACAGATTGGTTGCACACTGCTTCCCCAAAATAGCTGGTAAGATACCCTAGAAAAGCTGTCAATAAGGACAGAAAGTTTATTCCAGAGGAGAAGGAACTCCTATCACGCTGCTCACTCGGTTCTTTCCTTACATTGCAACAGGGTCTCAATTTACAGTCTCAGGTTGTTTTCAAAAACAAAAATACCTTGATCATAAGCATTCCTCACATCTCCCTGGCTTTCTGAAATATTTTGGTATCAGCAAAGCACAGGGACGGGTTCCTTTCCTCATACCTAGACTCAACACCTGAAAACCTCTCCTATCACAAACCTCACCCAAAAACGCAACTGTTACTTGAGTACACTTCTCCAGAGGGAAGCGTTTGCTTTCACCCAGAAGAATGCTCCTTGTGATCCCTGCGCCGGGCAGCAGGCTGCAAACACGGTTTCGCTGAGGAGAGGACAGGAATATCACCACAGCACAAGGCTCCAAAGGAAAACTACCTTCACCAAACCATGCCACCAGGATAGCGCGTGCTCACAGATTCGGTGCTTTGCTGCTGCTCTTACTCAAGCATGTCGCTTAGTTTTATGTTATACAAGTTACAGAAAACAAATCTTAATATGTTGCCAATCAAATCTTAACTACCTGTGCATGGTAATTAGAGGAAAACTATTAGAGCCCATACGAAAGGACCGTTTCAGGAAAAAGAAGCAGCCATAACTGCAAACATCAGAGGTAAGTGAAGAATATCAGCGTTCCTAAAACAAAATAACCCTTCAAAATAAAGGTAACTTAAAAAAAAAAAAAAACAAACAACAACAACAAAAAACCCCTTCAGATGAGTGATGTCACCACTTAACACAGGTCCTGAAACCCTTCCTCCCTGCAGCGGGCAGGGAGAGGAAGCACCAGAGACACCTGTGAGGCCCTGGGGTGACCTTACCCTCTAAGCAAAACCAAGGTAAATGCTATTCCAAGTCAGTTCACCCCAAGGGGGAGAAAAAAAAAAAAAAAAAAAAAAAAATGCTTAGTGTAATGGAAGATCAGTTTGGCTGCATGGTAATGAACACAAAATAAACCTAGCTATTGAGAGAATATTATAGGAACTCTCCTCTTAGAAATTGTCCACCAGCACGCGTGTGTTATGTTTACACTTACTTTTCCACCAATTCAAATTCTGATTCACATTCACTAATTTGCCAACAATTGTGCCTGGATCTGGAAGGAAAGGGGAAGAAATGGGGAACAGCAAGATACCAAACCCCGTACTTGAAGAAATTACTGGCTAAAGCCTACTCTCTTTTTTCAGAATTTTTTGTGGACCTCAGAAAGTTTATAAATATGCCGTTATACTTGAGAAATACAACCTAAGGCTTTCAAAGAATTTACCTTTAAACTACAGTTGTTAATATTTTCTTAAACATGCTTATATTCACAGCACAAATATCACATTGCTGGACTCAAAGGGATTTTTTTTTTTTCCCCCTGCTGTGTTTTTGTTAAGTTGATTTCATAAACCATCTGTTTCTCAGTAAAATACATACATAATGGGATATCTGACTTAAAACAAGCTCTCAAGTAAAAGCTCCTACCTTCCTCCACCTTCCTTTCAGGCCTCATTTGGCAGATGGTCAAGAGGATGTTTATAGTAATAGAGGATGTTTATCAACCAACCTTCATAGGTTAAAGAGGCTGGTGCCTTAATAAAAACATTTGACAATGCCTTTTAGCAATCAAAGTACTGAATGTGTAATGCATTCAAGTAATTCTATTCAAAAAAATATTTGGAGAATACTGCTCCTGCGCTTACATCTGCAAAGCTGCCTTCTTATACCTATCTATGTCTAAATCCTCAAAATACCACCTTCACTCAACCTCTGTCATAGCTAAGCATTACTTTAATTCAGAGTAAGTCTCAACAATGCTCTTGGAGTTAACAGTCCGCAATGACTCTATGGGTTTGAAAATGAAATACGTAAGAATTCCAGGTTGCCTTCATAGTGCAATTGTGATTAAACATCCTTTTTCTTTTGAAGACAGAAAATGAAAGTTTAGCAAACTTATTAATCAGGTCACAGGCAGACTTGCATAAACTTTACTCTGCTAATCACAGAAAAATAAAAGCTATACTAGCATACTGGATTTGCATGGGTTACAGAAGACACTGTTCAATGTTACAGGCCAGGACTAATCCATATTCTACGTATAACTTCCTTAATGGAGTCTTCAAGTGTTCTTCCTTATCACACTTTTGTGAAACAAGAATTATGCCATTTCAGAAAGACATAACCGAAGTAGGCAAGCTGAGTGTCAGAGGGTCTCGTTGGGCAAACTCGGGCCCCTCAGGGTTAAAATTGCATTTTAACAAGATTTCAGGCAGTCCTCCCGTTACTCACTGCTGGAAAGGACCATCTTAAAAAAAAAAAAAAAAATCCCCACTGCACACCAAGGCCTAACTCGCCAGAAGGATATATATGCCTAAAAAAAGCACTTGGACACGTACATCCAAGTGGCACACAAAATCCTAGTCTTGCCCTTCAGGGTTAAACTGTTAGAGGGTAATGCATGCTTACGTTAGCCTGGAGCGAGCAGGAGCTGGAGAGGACAGGAGTCTTGGCTTTTCCCATTCTTTCAAACCTTTCACGTGCTGTCACCAACAGCCAGCTGGTGATGTGGTGAACCAGATCAACAGACCCAACTCACCTGGAAGCTGAAATGTCTTCTTTGGCAGGTTAGCTTTAACAAAAAGCAGTTTTCAGTCAAGTTTGCTGAATGGCTACCTGAATGCCTGTGCTAGCAAGAGGCTACATGGGAAAGTGCAGGGGAGTACAAGACCACAGTTTTCAGCAGTAATTGAGTCAGTTCAGGCCGGATTAAAATTGCCCAGGGAGCTACAATATTAATCATCTACATTTCCACAAGTCATTTTCCCAAGCTTCTGTTCCTGTTGAGAATTTTTATTATCTTATGCCCAACACCACTTAAACCCAGAAATCAGATCTGGATTTTCAAACAAGATCCTCTTCCATCACACCACCAGGTACGCCAGGGCCTAATTCAGCACATCCAACACACAGCCATTAAACCAGAGCCTAATGAAGGTGCATCTCACACAGATCAAGAGGGCTATGAGCCACATGAAACAATACAGACACTGACAGTCAAAACTTCAGGAGGGGGGTGGTAGTACTGGTTGTAAAGGGTAAGTAAGCATTTTTCAGATTTGAGACAGTGCAATTAATTTTTTTTTTCCCCCTGCATGCTTTTTTCTTTACATCAGTAGATTCAAGTCATGTAATATATGAACTAAGCCTTACTATGCATTGAGCTGACCATCCACAAAGTGACTGCTCACAAAACCGTCTACTGAAGACTTTCACCTTTAAAAGATGTTAAACTATATTTTAGCTCCTAAAAGCACCCCCAGTATTAATTTATAAAATATTTTTGTACATTTTTGTATGAACTATATTAATATGCTTCTAAACAGAAACTTCTAAATAACTTTGAAACTTAATATCCTTCCAAAAGAAAAATACCATATCTAGACAGCCATGAAGTAATGATACAGGTGACATGTTCAGCAACTTTCAAATTGGATTATAAGCATAATTGCCACATGTTAATGGCATACTAACTATGTCTAATATATTTTGCTCTAGGGAACAAATTCATGTTTTTAAAACAAGGGAAATCAAAATAGTATTAAGGATTTTTAATTGTCCGTGACCTAGCAAGGATAACTAGTATACTTCTCACCGGGTATCATTCTTACTGATTGAAATACCAGTAATTTCCCTGTAGACCAAAGCAGATCTTATCAAATGACTACTATGCCCTGAAGAGGCCATAAATTAATAATGCTATGCAGTGACTTGATACTGTATGAGGGGAGGGGGAAGGTGGAAAAGGAATACACATGATGCTAGTGAATTGGAATATACATGATGCCAGTGAATTGGAAATTGCTTCTGAACAGTTTAATATGCCATCACAAATTTCACCAGCAGTAGACAGAAGAAACAGGTAAATGACTTGCAGGCTCCTGTGTGAAGATATATAGCTCAAAGCTTCCATGCAAGCCACATCATGTCAACGCCCTAGTATCTAGAAGTCATCATCAGCTCTGAAGTTAGCGACGGCAAGTTACATCTTTAAAACAGAGTGACTTGGCTTTACAAGGGAAAGTAAACTAATCTGTAAATTTTAAGCCTTCTAATATGAAGAATTGAGCGCACAGCTGCTGCAGCAATGAAGATGCAGAAGGCCACCTAAGCAGCAGATGCACTTCATCAGGGAACCAGAAATCTGAGATACATACACGTGCAGACACCTGTACAGTTCTATACTCATCTGTGCTCCGAAAGATAACGGTAGATAGAGGAAGACAAAATCAGATATGCAGAAAACTAAACAAAAAAGTTAGCAAAAAAAGCAACGTTTTTGTATTTAAAAGTTATAGCAATACAAGATTCAGTTTAACAAACATTTAAAAATATTTTGTAAGTACAGTCAACAGAAGGCTCACATCAGCAAGAACCGTTACTTATACTCAAGAAGTGACATGTATTTGAAGAAACTCAACTGTCATGTGTACCAAAAGAGAATATGATAGGTTTAGTTAAGGTTCTTCAGAAGAACAAAAGATACCAAGACACCATGAACACTTTGCAAGTGAAGAAAATACTGTGTTTCTTAATTAGATGCAGTCAAAGGGAAAGACCTGGAAGTGTAGCTTACATGGAAAAAAGCATCCCAAAGAATAAGTTATCACGTAAGCTAACAGGTCTCAGAGAAAAACCTTCAGACTCCTGCATTACCTTATTCCAGTGTTAGATGCTCACAGCATCTTATTCCAGCAGATCTGGCCAGAACAGAGGATTGGATTCCAGGAAATAGGCAGGGATTGTACATCATTCAGGCAGAAGGGGGGCTTTGGGGCATATTAACATGAGAGCTACTTTAAAGAAGTAATCTATGTAGAAACAAGGCATTGAAGACACTAAAAAAATCTCACCATTGTGATAGAAGTTACAAATCCAGAGTGCTCAAGGAAAAAAAATAGGTTTCTTTTAGGTGCAAAGGCTATAAAATATATAAAACAAATTGACCCTCAAATCTAAGTCTTTCCTATTTCGTTGCTTATACTTTTAACACCTTTTTCCAAATGTTTCATATCCAGTGCTTGATGATGAAACAGCGCTTGCTTTGTTCTGTTTTAAGGGCAACAAATGCAGGCAGTTAGCATTAAGGACCTGTACAAACCACAAGAAGATACCTTGATGAACTACTTAAACTCAAATGCAAACTTTGCCAAAGAGATCCACATATGATCATCTGATTACATGCTTTTGGGAAGAAGAATGCTTGGCCTTCATGGCTAGAGAGAAGCTGCAGCTCAGCTGTGGTCTCAGTTTCTTGCTGGAGGTGATGCACTCAATACATCCTGTATGAAGAGCACTACCCAATTTCACTGTTCTGGAACACGATGTTTCTTTCAGATACCTTTTGCTTACATTTGTAAACCCACATATAAATCTATTCATGCACAAGAACACTGACAAGTCAGTCCAGAAGTTGCGGATATGTGCATTTCAGGTGCCCTAGACATTTCATTCACAGCTCTCATTTGCACTCGACTGCATTCCACAAGGCCATTGGTGCCCAAGTTATTTATAGTAACCAAGCTATTCTCACCATCTTTCAGATTGCAGGTTGGTCAACTATCAGTTCACCACTGACAAAATCGAGTTTCTTTCTACATTATTCTATTTCTCACATCCAAAGAAATTATTTAGAAATAAAGGGGCTTTTTTTTTTTTCATATAACTGAATGTACGTTACATTGACTTAAATCCATACTCATTCCTAGTTTTACCAGGTTTCCTAAAATGTAAATAAAACACACACTTCCATCTTCCTTTTTACCTACAGAATAAAATAGAAACATTCAATAAATGACTGATTTTTGGAGGGCGTTTCAGGACACTGCTGCAGCTCATTTCTATTGACTCTTTTTCCTTTTGGGGAAGTGAAAGAAGGGAAATAATTATGTCAATTCTCATGCAATCCAATTAGTTTTACTCAAATATGTGTGTTAATACAGGCATTACTGTCACAGTAGGGAAAAAGGCTAAATATCAACAAAAAGTTAAATCACACAAGATTATTTTAGCATCAGGCTGATTGTGTCATTCTAACTTTTAATCAGAAATCTAAAAAAAAAAAAAAAAAAATCAATTCAAAACGCATCCTTTTGCCATGCAGATAGAACAGAGGTAATATTCCTAACCCCAAAATCCAAACAAAAAGGCATTACAAAAGCCAGTGATCATGGTCTTTTCTCCCACAAGCTAAACAGAAAAAACCTAGACCTAAAAATACTAAAATCATAGCAGCAAATACTGGATTTGGTGGACTTTGCAAGCACCACAGCTTGATGTCACATCTAGAGAGACTACAGGAACTAAATGTATAAAGTATGAATACATTAAAGCCTGTAGAGTTGGACAAGTATTGTTTCTAATAATGCAGAGATAATTGGGGAACTCCGGCAGACAATGGTAGTTAAAAGGTAAAGTTACAGGCAGCTTTACATACACTTTACTCAACATAACTAGAATCCGTATTACCAGGCATGCCACCCTGCCTGGCTTTACACATCTGCAGCAAGGCAAAGGTTGCGTTTACCAAAATTATTTCTAGTTGTATGACAGAGATATTGGTGCTTCTGAAGCTTTATGCCTACCACATGATGATCTTGCCATTACCAACCAAGCCACTGGTGGGAATAATGCATTGTAAGGCAAGCAGGAATTTGGAAACGCTTAAACTTACACATGCAACAGAGGAATGAGACAAGAAGTGCAAAGAAACAATTCTGCAAATCAAGCTCAAGGGGGGGGGGAAAAAAAAAACAAAACACAAACTTACCCAGTCTCAAGGGGAATGCTAGAGTTTAGAGATGAAGTATTTGTACATTGCAGTGTTTCTATAAATATGTTCTTTTGAACAAAGTGCCTGATCTTTCTTTCCCTCCAACTTACAACATGATAAATGCTGTCACCTTAAGAAGTACTCTGAGCTCTGAGAAAAGAGGACAAGCCTGAAAAAAGCAGGTTAAATTGGAGCAAGTTGTGAAACAGTACATGGAGACAGTCTTCACACTTACGTAGCAAGTTGCTAAATCATAGATAAGTCCTACCTGCTTTTAAGAAAGCACTCATAAAAGCTATGTCCCAAGAAACAGCCATCACTTTTTTAACATGTGACCTTTATAAAAGGTTCGATTTCCAGGTCTCGTGAGAAAGGGATACGGGTGGAAGGCTTTGCACTGACCTTCTGAAACAGGCAAACAAGAACAAGAATCACACAGCATTCATGTGTGAATATAAATTAAAGGCTGTTGCAGGTTTTTGGCTTTTGTGGCTGGTAGAACTGGTCACTCAGCTTATGCCAGATTAAAAATAAATAAAAGCTTCAGGTACAGGTAACTTCCCTGCTTGGCAATGAGGGAAGCCAGTGCCTCAAGAGGCTTGCCAGTTACTCTTCACGGTTCCACTAATGTCTCAAAACCAGAACGGAACACAAAGTGTCAACAGTTCTCAAACTGGCCTCCAGAAACAAGACAAATTCAGGTTATTTTCTACATACGAAACCTTGCATTACACAAGTTGACTCATTCATTCTAAGCAAATAAATGTGACTATAAAATTATCATATTGGAGTTTGAACACAAAAGTATGCACTAACTATAAAACATCCCAAACCCCTCCCAAAAATACCTGTAAATTGACAATAAGCAAAAATATGTATACCTGACTTAAGAAAACTCATATGAAGTTGTGGGTTTTTTTTTTTTTTTGCAAACCTGTTCACAGACATTGTCTGGACTACCTTTAACATATTAGTTCATTCCTAATATATTGTACTAGCTATTCCCTGTTTTGAATTCCAGTTAAGCTTTGCTGCTGACTGTTAAGGTAAAATAAAATTTCTGCTAAACTGTATAAAATGGAAAATATTTTAAAACAGAACAATTTTTTTTTCCCTGTTCAGTCAAAGGAAAGCATCTTTGCTTTGGGTCAGCCCTAGATAATTAGAATATTACAGAATATTAGGAATTCAGAATAATTTTAGGGTACTCTGCTCAGGAAATTCTGCTTATTCTCAAAGAAAAAAAAAAAGATTGCAGTTTTACAGCTAAAAATCAGATACTTTCATGGTGAGTTTTCCTCTTTTTTCCAGCATTGCTTACATTGTACTAAGACAACAGAATTTAGTCACACCTGACAAGAAGTATCATCAGAGATGCAGCCAAAGCGTATTTGCAGGACGGAGAAAATCACATTCACAAAATTAGCTATTTCAGGTAAACAGTAATGCATTAGCACGGGCGTGCAATGAATAAAAGAAAGAAAGTTAACAACTACACCGCAATGTTGTTTCTGCATTACCACTATCGTGGAATACACAATCACTCATTCCTCAGTACTAATGAACTCTATATAATACATAAAAAAAAAATCCCAGAATGTTCCAATTCCGTACACAGGAAGAGACGGCACAAGGTGTCTATCAAAATTTGAATGTTCTGTAGTAGGATTCACACCAGTGAATCTACCGGAAGACATCATCTGTAAGAAGATTGAGCATAAAACCTACCTTTCCATTTTAGAATCATAGAATCATTAGGGTTGGAAAAGACCCTTAAGATCATCAAGTCCAACCATTAACCTAGCACTGCCAAGGCCACCACTAAACCATGTCCTCAAGCACCACATCCACCTGTCTTTTAAATACCTCCAGGGATGGAGACTCAACCACTTCCCTGGGCAGCCTGTTCCAGTGCCTGACCACCCTTTCAGTGAAGAAGTTTTTCCTAATATCCAGTCTAAACTTCCCCTGGCCACAACTTGTGGCCATTTCCTCTCATTCTTTTGCTTGTTACTACGGAGAAGAGACCAACCCCCACCTCGCTACAGCCTCCTTTCAGGTAGCTGTAGAGAGCAATAAGGTCTCCCCTCAGCCTCTTCTTCTCCAGACTGAACAATCCCAGCTCCCTGAGCTGCTCCTCATAAGACTTGTGCTCCAGACCCTTCACCAACTTCGTTGCCCTTCTTTGGACACGCTCCAGCACCTCAATGTCCTTCTTGTAGTGAGGGGCCCAAAACTGAACACAGTACTCAAGGTGTGGCCTCACCAGTGCTGAGTACAGGGGCACTATCACCTCCCTGGTCCTGCTGGCCACACTATTCCTGATACAAGCCAGGGTGCCATTGGCCTTCTTGGCCACCTGAGCACACTGCTGGCTCATGTTCAGGCGTCTGTCGACCAACACCCCCAGGTCCTTTTCCGCCAGGCAGCTCTCCAGCCACTCCTCCCCCAGCCTGTAGCGTTGCATGGGGTTGTTGTGACCCAAGTGCAGGACCCGGCACTTGGCCTTGCTGAATCTCATACAGTTGGCCCTGGCCCATCGATCCAGCCTGTCCAGGTTCCTCTGTAGGGCCTTCCTACCCTCCAGCAGATCAATACTCCCACCCAACTTGGTGTCATCTGCAAACTTACTGAGGGTGCACTCAATCCCCTCATCCAGATCATCAATGAAGATGTTGAACAGGACCAGCCCCAACACTGAGCCCTGGGGAACACCACTAGTGACTGGCCACCAACTGGATTTAACTCCATTCACCACCACTCTCTGGGCTCAGCCCTCCAGCCAGTTTTTAACGCAAGCCATAAGCAGCCATCTTCTCCGGGAGAATGCTGTGGGAGACAGCGTCAAAGGCCTTACTAAAGTCCAAGTAGACAACATCCACAGCATTCCCCTCATCCACTAAGCGGGTCACTTTATCATAGGAGACCAGGTTAGTGAAGCACAACCTCCCTTTCATAAACCCGTGCTGGCTGAGCCTGATCCCCTGGTTTTCTCGCACATGTCGTGTAATGGCACTCAAGGTGATCTGTTCCATGACCTTTCCCGGCACCGAGGTCAGGCTGACAGGCCTGTAGTTCCCCAGATCCTCCTTCCAACCCTCCCTGTAGAGGGGCATCACATTTGCTAACTTCCAGTCATCTGGGACCGCCCCAGTTGACCAGGACTGCTGATAAATGATGGAGCATGGCTTGGCAAGCTCCTCTGCCAGCTCCCTCAGTATCCTCGGGTGGATTTTCTTACGCTCTGTTTCTTTACACCTAGAGCAGGAATCACAGAATCACAGCATCGTTGAAGTTGGAAGGGACCTCTGGAGATCATCTAGTCCAACCCCCCTGCTAAAGCAGGTTCACCTAGAGCAGGTTGCACAGGACCACATCCAAGCAGGTTTTGCGTATCTCCAGAGAAGGAGACTCTACAACCTCTCTGGGCAGCCTGTTCCAGTGCTCTGTCACCCACAAAGGAAAGTTTTTTCCTTATATTCAGATGGAACTTCCTATGTTTCAGTTTGTGCCCTTTGCCCCTATCCTGTCACTGGGCACCACTGAAAAGAATCTGGCCCCATCCTCCTGACACCCACCCCTAAGATATTTGTAAGCATTAATAAGATCTCCTCTCAGTCTCCTCTTCTCCAGACTAAACAGACCCAGCTCTCTCTGCCTTTCCTCATAAGAGAGATGCTCGAGCCCCCTAATCATCTTCGTAGCCCTCCACTGGACTCTCTCCAGTAGTTCCTTGTCCATCTTGAACTGGGAAGCCCGGAACCGGACACAGTACTTCAGATGTGGCCTCACCAGGGCAGAGTAGAGGGGGAAGATAACCTCCCTCGACCTGCTGGCCACACTCTTCCTAATGCACCCCAGGATACCATTGGCCTTCCTGGCCACAAGGGCACACTGCTGGCTCATGGTTAACCTGTTGTCCACCAGGACTCGCAGGTCCTTCTCCGCAGAGATGCTCTCCAGCAGGTCAACCCCTAGCCTGTACTGGTGCCTAGGGTTATTTCTCCCTAGGTGCAGGACCCTACACTTGCCTTTGTTGAACTTCATTCAGTTCCTCTCCGCCTAACACTGTAGCCTGTCCATCTTTCGCTGAATGGCACCACGGCCTTCTGGTGTTTCAGCCACTCCTCCCAGTTTTGCATCATCAGCAAACTTGCTGAGGGTACACTGTCCCTTCATCCAGGTCACTGACGAATAAGTTGAACAAGACTGGACCCAGTACTGACCCCCAGGGAACACCACTAGCTACAGGCCTCCAACTAGACACTACGCTGCTGATCACAACCCTCTGAGCTCTGCCATTCAGCCAGTTCTCAATCCATCTCACTGTCCCTTCATCTAACCCACATCTCCTGAGCTTACATATGAGGATGCTATGGGAAACAGCGTCAAAAGCCTTACTGAAGTCAAGGTAGACAACATCCATCTACTCAGCCAGTCATGCCATCATAGAAAGCTATCAGATTGGTCAAGCATGATTTCCCCTTTGAGAATCCATGTGGACTACTCCCGATAACCTTCTTTGCCTCCACGAATGCAAAGTCTGTTTTTACTTTAAGGTGCCTTTTCAAGATAATCTGCCTCCAAATTTGAAATACTAAAGAAGAAATGCAAAACATTGATTTTAGCTACTTCAATTAAAGCATCAGTGAAAAATCCTGTCCCAATCCTATTTTTTAATTAAAAAAAAAACACCAAACAAAAAACCATCTCAGGTATATTGCCTAGTTTTTCCATTATGAGCATCAGGTTTGGGGGAAAAAAAAAAAGTAAGTACACAAATTGAAAATGAAAAATTTACAGTGCATTCCAAGGAAAATATCACCCTGTCTAAAAACAGGGTCTTTCACAGGAGGCTGTAACCTTCTAACTTGTTTTGCCAATCTAAAAGAGCTCTTTTATAATTGTTAACGAACAGATGAAGCAAGGAATATCTCTTCGCTTCCCCATCCATATCTCTCCTGGTTGAACTGAGAAATCCACTAGCTAGCTATACCAGACCAAATGAACAGGGCTCTTTATTGCTTGAAAACAACTTTCACATGCCTCTCAAGTAAAATTAAATTTATCAATAAAAACCTCACTTTCAGTGATGTCATGTTGCTATTGGTCCCAGGTGTATGCTCCGAGATAAGTACAGGTCCACTAGCATGGCATAAGAAGGGCTAATGCAGCCCCGCTAGGATCACCAGGGCAGCTATTGGCTCCGGCTCATGTATGCACAGCTGCACCTCTCCCTCTTCTCTCCTAGCTGGCAGCTACACCCAGCCCTGTATAAATAAGATTCAGCTGAATGCCACTGTAGTTAATATTTTCAGTTTGGGTTTGGTTTTTTGTTTTGGGCTCCCCCCCCCCCCCCTTGTTAATTGATTCCAGATTTTGCATTTGTAGAAGATATCCGAAGTTTCCTTTTCAGTTCTACAGTCCAAGCAGCTAAGGGTAAAAACAGATGAGCTAGGAGATATTCTTCTATTCTAAGATAAATTAATGAAACATCATGAGTAGGAGTTATAAACCCCTGATACTCCCTCAGCATACACCCTGGGTGTGTCCATCACATCAATCAGACCTGGCACTCCCTATGGTTGCAGTTCTGATCTGAAATTCAAGAGCAAAATTGTTGTGGTTGGACAGAAATGAGGCAACAGAGACTGCCGTATTCATTTTTCTCGCCTCACCCTTAAAAGATTTTGGAGCAATGACGAAGCCATAGGAAGTGGTGCATGAGTGCTCCTAACTGCACCAGGGGAAGTTCCCTCTGGTGCCTTCCAGAAGCAGAACATGGAAGGCACACTCAGACAGATCTCTCATTAATTGTTTTTGTATATTCAGGCCTTAATTTTGAAACAGACAGGATTTCACTGAAGTCATACCCTGTCAGTGAGCATGGAACCTATTCACATTATGTTTTAGAGTAAACAGATGAGTCACTGAAATCATCATGTTCCTTGAGATTGTCATGCATTTCAAATTCTCTTCCTGTTCATGAGAAAAAGCAAACAGGCTAGAGAGGTTCTCCTTTTAAAAAGGAAACAGATCTCACTCAGAATGGAGATTTAAATACGTGTTAAAAGATGACTGCTGTGGTTCTTCTAAAATCCTTGACATCAAAATACTTAAATCAGTATCTGCATAAGAATTTGAGTGATCAAACTACAAAAACACAGGTAATGGAAATAAGCCAATAGATTTGGATTGCGATAACCCAAGAAGCAGGCTAGTTAGTGCAGAAAACTAGCTTGAAGCCTCCACCAACTTCAGATTCTTTCCATGCATCATCATACTATGGATGATTTTAACTCCTGTATCACTTGGGATTTCGTCCCTAATTGTGAGAAATCCTGCTCTTATCCATTTAGGAGCAACCTAAAATGTGACCTTATTTTGTTCATACCCACATTACTAAGACCATTCTGCTGTACTATTGCAGATTTCCTTCCTCTGCATGCATTTCTGCATCCCTCTGAAGAAACCTTACAGATCAGTCTCTATTCCCGCCTATGCTATTGCATTGTTGTCCCTTATAACAAATGCTAAGTAAGTACACACATCTGGAGAAAAAAGCACATGTAGACTGCAGAGGAAACAGCAACAAGACATGCCTTTCACCAAAAAGAATGACAAAATGTTTAGAAGTGACAGAACTCATTTAGAAAAGGAGCTACAATAAGGCCAATTTCTAAGGCATATAGACAAACTGGGTTTGGAAGTACTAAAGAAAAGGGGGGGGGGGGGGGGGGGGGGGAGTTTTTGTGTTTTGGTCTTGAAGAGGTTGAGTTGTTGGCTTTAGTTGTTTGAATCAGATACTTTGCAAAACTACCAGTGAACCAACAGGTCAGTCTAGCCCCCAACCCCATCACATGTCTAAGTGTTTGAGTGTTTCAATGGTATTACCAAACTTTAGCCCACAAATAAATAATCTGCAGACCAAACATACAGCCCATCCATAATGAAAACAAGCAAAAAAATTTTGAAATGCAAGTGTACAAACATATGTTTCCATGAGAGACAGGGGCGTTCTGTAACAAGGATACCACAGGACAGCCCCTCACAATAGACCTAAAATTTTGATTTGCAATTGCTTTCATTTGCACTTCAGAACCTGAAGATTTCTGAATATTTCCTAGAAAGAAGTTTTGCCAAAATGGGAAATCCAATGCAGTAGCTTTATTTTAAGGCGCATCTTAATCAAAAAACTGACTAGAACACCCTGGAACTAACACACATTTTCTTAAGGGAAGAAAAAAAAAAAAAAAAGAAGAAAATTGCACGTTTCTTTTTCAGTAGCATGTCTGACACTAACACGAAGGATTACAAGAAGCCTTGACAGTAAGAAACTCACTGAAAAGAGGGAAGAATCAACAGTCTGAGAACTGCCACATTTGGAAAATGAGAGAAAACACCTCTTATGGAAGGGGTGGGGGAAGAAAAAGCAAACTGAGGACCTATTTTAAATATCAGGCATCCCATTTTTATGAAAAAATGTATTGTATCAAACAGATAGTTTTACCTACTACATGATGAATTAACAATTCAAGATTTCATTACAAGCAAAACCTCTTTAAAATTATTGTCTGCATCTCTGGCTTCCAAAGTTATATGTATAGATGGGAACACAACGCCCAGTATTGCAAGCTTAACATGTATCCACAAATCTGTAAAATCTGGATTAAGTAAACTTTTGCAATACCCAAGTTAAACAGAACACTTTAGAGCTTTCCCTCAGTCACCTGTAAAAGACAGGCTCCAGAAATGATGCAGAAGCACAATTAAACCTTCTCGGTTATAAACAGACAGGTTCTTTCATCTTGTAACCGAGGTTTCAATCTGGGCTTGGACACCCACATCTGGTCACACAGGGAACGTGCTCTTTCTTATTACTTAAGTTTCAAAGTTTCAGAGCCCCATATGTTTCCTGGACCACATTTTTTCCCCCCATAGTATTAACTAATAGCTCCCTAGAAATATCAACATAAAATTTACTGCCAAATTAAATATTATTCTCCAGCTTAACAGCTTCCTTTCTCTTGGAATATCTCTTGGCAGTTATGGTTGACACGGTCACATTTACACACCTCTGGAAGCTAGACGGTCTTCACTACTCCCCTCTGTTGCAAAGGGTAACAAGAGCAAGGGCTACAGTTTACATACTAGACATGACAACATAAATTGAAGATTCAGATGGGAGTTTTGGCATTAGGCTAAGGTTAAGAATGGCTTTTTGATGGGATATTCTCAACTTGATTACTGTAAAAAAAATCACACAATTGGATGCATGTCAAATAACAGAAGGATTCTACAATTTATTACAAGTCCTTTTTCTAACCAACAGACAATCCAAGATGGGCAGGAACACCCAGTCTAGTCATTTGACAACAAAGTACAACCCAAAGAAAGAAGCACATCCTACTGAAATTGGTCTCAACGGAGCACTTCGCTGGGACACAAGAAGAAAGCCAGTTACTGGGAGTTCACAGCTAAAGTGCTATGGTTTTCCACGTTCATGGTCTCAGGCAATGAACAAGCAAGCCCAGACCACCAACCCAGAACACAAACTTAGCAACTTCCTATTGCTCAAGAGCTACTTTTATTTTTATGTAAAAGGAAGCATACTACTACTAAATCAAGACAGAAATAGATTTTCTTTTTTCTATTACTTTGAATAGCAAGTATTCCTGCCCTCCTGCAACTACTAAGTTACCAAATGCTGGGAGCAATCATCCAAGGATGATTATATTAGGACAACGACGCTTTCCAGATAAGCATGTTTAGGCCAAAGTTGAGGAAACATTTAGTGAATAATTAAGCATATGATTTTTGACATAAGCAGTCTTAAATTTTGACTAGCTGCTCCATCTCTTTTAATAAGAGAGCCAAGCATCCAGGAAAGTTCCTGCATACAGTCAGGTGCTAAGTATCAAAGGAAAAGGGGAAAGAGGAGTAGTAAATTAGGTAACCATGAATTCTAAAAAAAAAAATGTAGCCTACATTTTCATATAATAAATATTACCTATGTCTTACCTTACCAAAAGTAAGGACAATATGAGGTCATAAAGAATGAAATGAACAGTTCACGTGAAGTGGAAAGAGCACTAAAGCACAAGTAATCCTTAACTTTGATAAGTCATTCCACAGGTAATCAAAAGTCAATTACTTATTTCAGTTCTCCACTGGGTCCTTCCATCTGTGCATTGCTTTGTAGATATAGTATCTGTGGTGACTTTCATTCCTAGCACTGAGCAAACCAATGAACTCTGAAGTTCAGTCCTGGCTACGTTCTCCACAACTACAGTGGATCCAAAGGTCTTCCAAACCTCTGTCCTAACAAGAGATACCACGGAGGTCCAGTGCTAGACACTGCTTATAGACACCAAGAATCCAGAAGACTTCATTACTCACACAGAAACAAAATGCCAAAATGAATACAGAGCAACTTGTTTACTGGACAGGACAGGAACACCGAACACACTGCTACAGGCTGCCTAGAGAGTTTGTAGAAACTCCACCCTAGGAAATAGTCAGTACTTATCTGGGAAAAGTCCTGAGCAACCTGGATTAACTTCAGCCTGGCACTGGACTACATGACTTCTAGTGGTCTCTTCAAACCATTATTCTTTTAACATCTTAAACATACTCAATTTTGAATGTCCACTTGATAGAAATAAATTTCCAACCACCCAAATCTTTCTTTATACTAGCCAGACTATTAGTAAACTCCTAAGTAACTACACTTAATAATCCAATAGATTTTCTTCTGTCAACACTTTAAAAAAATGCAAGGTAGACTACAACAACCAGAACAGTCCTCAGTTTATCACTACAATCGTTAGTTATACTTACCATATCAGTGGATTTTCCTACCTTAAACTTAGTGCATTACTAACAGATACTTTCTTTGTTAGACAGCACCAGTATACATCAGAAAGGCAAGAGCAACATTAGATCTGATTTAATTGATACAAAATGTTGGACAGGACATGAACAGACAAGAAGAAAATCTAGATCCAAGACTTCTCATTTTCACACTTCTGATTTCTATTTAGAAATTAGAAAAGCAGTCATTCCTAATTAATTTTCTCCACATTCGCTGTATTGTAATTTTTTGTTACCAATGAAGCATGCATTTTGTAACATCCAAAAAAGAAAAAGACCAAAGCAATTCTGGAAATATGACTTACGCACTTAAGTTTATGCCAAATGCGTACTTCAGTGCCAAATCACAATACTATTTCAAGATGCAACTATGAATAAAACTCTCTCTTTGCCTTGAGGTGTCACATTTACTATGACCATACACTTCAGCTTTAAGCCATACGAAATTACATTCAAACTACAAATTCATGGGAATTGCCCATCCCAGAAGGAAAAGGTGTTTTGTCAGTACTTGTTCTTCCTCTTAGATCAGATCAGTTTAGTTGCTGTCAAACCTGAAACAGTCTTGTAGCAGGAGAGAGCTGACCAGTTTGTTTCCCTACTCCTAGCAACAGGAAGAAACACTGCCCATATTCCAGCTTGTGTAAATTTCCTCCAAGCAATTAAATTTTTAATTTAACTTTAGTACTACTGAGAAGGTCCATACACTGTTGCACAAAAACTGTATCATTACCTTGAGTTTTACACTTAAAATCAAGCATAGCTGTTTATAAACCAACAAAGACCTAGCCTTTTAAACAACCAGTGCATTAATGAAACGTGTGCTACTGTAACTCACCTCTATGTAAGTACTTGCATGCTTTATGGAAAGATGCATAATTTCCTATCTATTTTATAATATATGCCAGAATAATCAAGTGTGTGTGCATATATATAACCTCTCTCGCAGAAGAAAGAAAAAAATATATAGCCTCCTACCCCCAGGATCAAAGCTTTACGCACTAGAACTAGGCAAGGCTTTTAAGCTAGGTAGAAGTATCTTGACCTCTAAAAAGAAAACAACAGAAAGTGAAGCCACGTGAGATTTTGAAGAGTATCCGCTCTGAGATCCTAAGAGCACAACTAAGGTGTTTTTTTCTCTAAGTAGGAAGGGAAGACCAGAGGAGAGACCAACATAATAAATATTTAGGAATAACAACAGTTTTGGAAGCAGGAAGGTACATGGGGGGTTTTGGAGATAGTATGAAGAGAAAACAGTCTCCCATCTGTGATTCCCAGCACATTAGCTCATGGCATGCTTTTTTATTTCTCATGTCTCTTCACAACAGATAGCCCAGAAAACTAGGCTCTCCAGGCTCTGGAAAACAGAAATAAAAAGCACTCTACTAGCGCTCCTCCTATATACCCAAAGAATGGCGCAGCCATCCTAAAGCACAAAATCCATAATATAATTTATGCTTCCAGCCATCAGGAGCAGCATGGAATTTCACCTTCTATTTCATGTATCCTGGTTTCCTGTGCCTAATTATTACCTCTCCCCCTTTCCACGGCATAACCATTTGTGGCCTGAATGGTGGGCACGCAAATATTTAAAAGGCACTTGTGCTGAAGGCTCATGGGAAAAATGTTTACATTATGCCTTTAAGTATGATATCACTTCTTCAAGCAGCAAATTCCCCTTTTAAAAATATATACTGTTATTTTCCAATTTCAAATGAATTAGTGAAACCAATGAATCTCTTATTTGAAAAACAGTGAAATTAATTTTACTGTATAAACTCTTGTTCCCAGGGATATGAGAGAAAAATATATTAAATGCCCATTTCATTCAGCTTTTCTACCTTCACCTTGACCATTAAAGCACAGAAGAGAAAGAGCAAGGATAACATGTTATTTCAGAAGAATCTTCTCATGGAGCTTTTGGTTCAAGGAGGGATTTCCTTCATTCATTCTATTTTTAAAAAATCCATGAAACAGGGCTGAAGCGCCAGCTAATCTTATTTCTTTCAGATGTCAGTTCAGAAAAAAGAGGAAAGATTTGCTTTCAGCTTTGAGCAGCTAAGCTTGCAGGTCCCTCCCTGAGAGGGGCTTGGCTGTTACTCAAATCCATCCAGCCACAATGAAGTGCCCAGCTCCCCTCGATGTGCCGATGAAACCCAAGAAATGCATTACATAATCATGATGGCAAACACCAGAAAAAGGATGTGTGCATGCCTAAATGAACACATCACGATTCTCTCTTCTGGTGAGCTACAAAATCTCATCTAACAAGTTATGCCACCTGACTGTCTAAAGGCAGTCTGTCTTCAGCCAGTCAGATGGTAAATTAATGTTGTGACATGCCATACGATACAGATTTCCACAAAAAAAGCCAGCACCCCCAAGATAATCTAGACAGCAAAGGGTACAAGAGTTATATCTGAATAGTCACAGAGCAATGAAGGAATGTGAACACCATGCTCAGGAACAGCAGCTACATGAAATACAGGGTGTAGCATTAAGTGTTTGATTTCATTGTGAAACACAGTACTTAGATTTCAGGAATAAGAGTATCAAAATGTTCCTCAAGGGACATAAAAATTCCCTGTGATTGTGATTTTTAAAGCACGCATGGTAAGAATTAAGAACTATTAAATACTTCTAATACCAGAGTGCATCACGAATTAAATCAAAATAGGACCTACTTCGTATTAGGTGCAGCAAAAACAAAGCCAGTTCCTGAGATAATTACCTAAACTACTTGTCATACTGCGAGCATTAGGCAATTAATATTGAAACTGCGTTGTCTCTGCCAGAGGGAAAGATGCCATATAGTTAAGGACGTACAAGTTCATTTTCTATTGTGCAACACCTTGTTTGGCTTGCCTGTTTCTATCTGATCTGCATAAATTCTGTAAAGTTATCATTTAATTATGCAGTACGCAAATCCCTACATTTCAGTTGGTTTAAGCCGTTGCAGTCAGAGCGCAGGAATTCATCATCTCCCTAGTAACACACACCTGATCCAGAAAAGACTCAGACTGAGGCACAGCAATGCAGGCAGGCGAAAGCAATTTCTGGAAGTGACTTTAAAAAGACCTTACCCACCAGTGAAGGAAATCTGCTCCAAGTGACTAAATTCAGAGCCTCAGGTTTTTAAGCCCCCTCTACTCCAGCAGTGTTCAGAAGTGTCTTCCACCAACCTAAGCCAAACTACTGCACCCATCCTTGCTTGATGATGGTAAAAACCAAACCAAACCGGCATTGTAACCACATCAGGAGCAGTGTTACACGGGAATTTACCTGGGCTAACTCAAGGCATCTCTGAGAGCTACCTCACCACACTGTGACCTGGTGCTCCTCAAGCACCACTGCCTGAACAGACCACGTTGCAGGACAGTGCCATCCTCTGTCCCGCCTGTTAAGCATCACTACAGCTCCAGCCCACAGCCCAATTCCCATACCAGCAGCACTCGTTAACATCATTTTCCCTTTGAGGATGACCCCTGGATAAATACCAACAAATATCACTGCTAACATTCAGGCAGAACATTCGAGTCCCTAATGTCTCCTGACTACATCTAAAGTTAATTGGGGACACACACACAGAGGAAAATCAGTTCAGGGCCACCATGAGATCAAATGCCACACAACTCCTCATGCTGCCCTAAGGTGAACTTCTTCAAAGCTAACATTTGCCCAGAAAAGAAAAGATGCACCAGGACTGCAATACATACAATACACCCCACAGCCCTCTGAAGTGATAGCACCTATTTTTACATATGTAGTTTGAAGAAGAAGAGGAACAAGAAATACAGAAGTTCAGATGACTCTGCTTTGTTGTTGGGAAGCACGACACTTGAGCACCACAGACTCCTAAACACCCTAGCAAAACAGATGTTGCTAAGGTGGGTTTTTTTATATGCAAATATCTCACCTTTAATCAGTTACAACAGATCTTCTAATCAAACTCTGTTCTACTACTCAAAATTTGAGCTCTTTTTTCCCAAGAAACAAGAAAGCTGTTCTTTCATCATCCAGCCAATTAACTGTATTTTTTCTTAGAAAGGCCAAAATATTTTTTTTTCCCCCCAACAACTGGTACACAATTTCTCAGCAAGGCTTCCTCAATTCATCTCTATTATTCCAACTCAGGCGTGGGTTGTTTTTTTTTTTCCCCCAAAAAGGGTGCAGCAGAGTAGCTATGAAAGGCAAGATATTGATTATGACCACCATTCACAATGTGAAAAATTAACTGTCAGGAGAACATTTAATGAATTAGTTCTGCAAACACATGAAAAATGCTCTTCCAACTCCAACACTCTGAGTATTTACAGCCCCCTAAAATTATCCCAAGGGGCAAATTACTTTATAAAATTTATTAGTGAAAAATCCCAGTGAACCAATTTTTAAATGTATGCAAGAATTATAAAGCACATTTTTTCCCTTCTGCTATAAGTAGCAGCTGTCCTATTTATCTTTCAGGCTTTTTACTCCACACTGGGACTGTTCACACACAAACTTTGACAGAAGTGGGAGAATGTATTTTTAAAGAGGCTCAAAAAAAAAAAAAAAAAAAGAGAAAAGACTACATGCTTCAACAGTTTAAGATAAGCATCAGAAAATAACCTTTAAAAAGAGCTATATAACTTTCATATTGTTTTGACCTTATCCCCATAAACACTGTTGGCTAATTCCATTTAACTAGAGAAAGCCAGGTTACCCTTGGGGGAAATAAGAGATTAGCCTACACTAACAAAAAGTGATTCTTTGAACTTTTAAATATATATATATTTCACCTCCACAAAGACTTCCCCTCCCTGCCACCATCTCCCACACAGCCCCCCCTCTATAAGGCTCTATTGCCTGGCAAATAAGACACAAAAATAATGCCCAGCTGACAGTCATTTGGCCAAGCAATACTGCATGAAACAGCAGGCAATCGAAGTACTAGTGAAATAGTTTAATGGTTCTATTGCTGCAGTGCAGTTTTCACCTGAGTGATGGAAAATACTCTGCTGGCCCTGGTGCCATGAAGGCAAGTGGCATTTCCTTGAAGTTATGGCATATTTTTAATATATATATTTTTATATATATTTTTATATATATTCTTTTATATATATTTAAAAACTAGCAAGATTTAGCAATATTCAGATATTTGTGAACCGTAACAACTGAAGCAAATAAAGATAACACCAGATCCTTGAGTTTTCAAGCTCCCGTCATGACAAACAAGTGTGATTCCCTCCTCTCGCAGTGTCTTCAATGCTCACTTCTACCACCCTCTCTTGGAGAAGACATTCAAAAACCCATCTGAATGAAATATCATCTCTTAAATCCACACACACACCCCACCAAAGGAATGAAGTCAGATTAATTCAAGCCACATTACCTAACACTTCGCTATCACCACAAGCTGTAACCTGACAGACAACTTATTTCCCCCTCCACACCCCATCCTTCTGGGTTACCTCTCTACTGCCTTAGTGTCAAGTCAGACACAGGCTAACACCGTGAGAAGGGAGGAATGGGGAATGATGAGGTACTGGAGAAGTACTTACGGAGTGGTTTTCTAATTCTCTCATAATGGGGTTTGTTATTTACAGACAGTAGATATATAGTGGCTTCTCTGATACGGCTTAGAAGTAAAACCTGATGGACTCCATGAAGCACAAACTGTAAAGAAAAAGGGAACTAACGCATACAACCTTTACACAGGGTTTAAAAAAGGCTTTACAAAAAAGCAAGCAGCAATGGTTTTCAAAGCAGAAAGTTAAAACTGCACAAGCCCAACTTCCATTGGTTTTGGGTTGGTTTTTTTTTTTTTGATAGGTCATATTTAAAATCAGTTTCTGAGTTACTTTCAGAGGGCACAAACGCTATGTTTCCCAGACTCCACTGCGTCTCAGGCTTTTGTTCTGATAGTAGCTGCAACCAACTAGCACTTAGGGCTTGGAGTTTAATAAAAAGAGATTCATTTTTTAAAAGATAACAATATTACCCTTCAATTTAAAAAAAATGGCAAAAGACTGCAAGACGAAATAAAAAGAAGTAACGAAATCTCCGAGTGGGCCCAAAAAAGTTTCTAACAGTGAGGAGGAAAAGTGGCACATTAAAATTGTATCAATACTACTCATGCTGCACATGAGGAAAAGCTAATCTTTCCCTGTTAACATGTAACAAATGTCATTTTTAAAAAGCCTGCTTGGTGTTATTTGGTACACATGAATTTTGGCCTACGAAACTGCTCAGGTTTACAAGGAAGCATGCCTTTCAGTATAAACAATTCCGTTTTAAAACCTTATGACTTTTCATCATTACACAAGAGGTGTTAAACCTTCTGTTGCATCTTACTAGTTTTGTTCCCTGGCATTGCCCCAAGACACCACTACTGCCCAAATTGAAGCTTGTGGCCTTTTATCAAGCAGTTGATCCACACAGAGTTCATTTTCTGCTACCATTTTATCAATTATGTTGCTTATGTTGAACTTCATGAAGGGAAAAAAGTACAAATATTCAAAGCAAATTTTACCTTAAACTTGCTAAGACTGTGAATAATTTTCATCTGATACTGTATTTTCTGTCCATTGTCTTACTTCTGCTTAACCTGGACTTATCTGAAAATAATTGCAACTCGTTTGTTTTTAGTGTGATACACAATCATTTTGTTATGCTAACATCAGCTAGACTTAAGCAATATTGACTGTTAATTGATGAAACACAACACTTCAATTACAGCACTGTATCTGTTAGTTAACTAAATAAAGCTTACATGAAAACTTTTTCAGTTTTGTTTCCCAGAAAAGGAAAAAGCATGGAGCAAGGAAGCCAAGAATTACAATGTCAATGAACAGGTTGATAAAGTATTTTAATTTCACATAATTTATTACTGTTATAGTTTAAAAAACAGCAAGAGTCAGGAAGGAGGTAGAAAGCTAACCCAATGAAATGGTAAGTGATAAACTTCTAATTGCCTCTTGGCCACCAGCCTCTGAACTTTGGCACCATGGACAATTGTACAATGACTTGAAATATGAGTTGGTAATTACTGTTGGTCTCTGTATACAACAATTCCAAAATATCAGCCAAATCTTTCATCAAGAATGAATATGCCTTTTGTTTTCTGTAATTACTGTAAACACTGTCCTGCCAGTGACCAAGATTTCCTTACTATAGAAAACCTATATGTTTTCACAACAGAGCACTCTGCTTTTCAATTCCACCAGCAGTAAACTGAGTCCGTCACAGCTGAATGTATTGATCATTAAGAAAAAGCAGTCCATGTCCTACTGCAACAGAGAAAAAATTTTAAATGGATTAAAATGTGAATCTACCCTAGAATCCTTTTTCACCTCCACTTGAAAGAAATCTGCAACCCTCTTTTAACCTGTTAACCATGCAGGCAATAAGAATGATAGCGTAGCAGAAACAGCAGGTCTTGGTGCTCTGCTTCCAATATAATGGGCAGGTTTTAAGGAAGGTCTGGAGTTCATTCAAGACAGAAAACCCTGTTGTTGCTGTTGCCCTGTTGTCACAACCTGAAAGAAAGAGATTCTGAAGATAAAGCCTTCTTTACAACAGTTGAAGCCATAAATTTACAGTCTAGTTTACCTCCACTTCCCTCATACTCTCTTCCTATTTGCTGCATTTTCCATTTAATTTTTTGCAGTTACTTGAAAATTCTTGTTTCATCACTCTCATTTTCCTTGTTAAGAGAAACATTTATTCCACATTTTATGTATTGGAATTTATATATTCCGAACAAGCGGAAAGGTGTCTTACATCTTTTTCATACCATAAAGGCCTGCAGAAGTATTGCCAGATACGTAACGGAGTTTTATCATCTCAAAAAAAGTGTAGTGGTATCCCTTCCAGCTAAATGGTCTCTCTTGCATGCTAAATTTTTTTTTAACAATTTTAAGTGCTATTAACACTCTGAAAAAAGAATGCAGACAAACCTAAAATGCCAATGAAACATTTTCATACACATACATAAGTCTAATCCTATAATTTAGATTTTTGTGAACTAAATCACACGGCCAAAATATAATCTACAACTGCCTACTGGCCTCCACTTCAACCACAATACATATTTAGATTACAGGATTTCTACCCTTACCCAAGTGCCCTCTGAGAAACTGTACCAATGTAACAGAGCTGAATGTTTAGCAACTAAAGCAAAATGTGTTTCACTTCAGATTTATTGGAGGAAACAAGAACTTATTCTTCAATGGCACCAACTTAGGATTTAAAAAGATTAAAAATAAGACCTTTTGGGAATAAGTTAATACTGCTACCAAAGCAACCTGTTCCTTCTCTCGAACTACACTGATGACAAAACTTCTGAAGAGGAAAGTCTCCTGTTCGTCACAAGCCTCCCACAGGTAAGCTCCCATAAAAGCGATGGTTCTCTGTTATTACTGGTTTTCATTATATTCCAGCATTATTACTGACAAAAAAATGCTATCATGCACATTAAATGCTTGCTAGCCACCTACATTCAGCTGACAAACCACGTGTTATTTCTCTGGCAGAACTCTTGCCAAGGGAAGTACCCCATGGTCAGCACCTTGGTAGGCAAGTTTCTAATTTCTCCCACTGGCTTCTACCTCCAGCATATTATTTGCACCTACTGGGTTTCCTTTTTTTTTTTTTAAATACCAAAAAATTAGAAACAAAAGTTCTTCAAGAAGCATTCTACCTAGTGCTGTTATTTCAGATGGCACATTTAACAAATCCACTTCACTGCCCTGTGGCACACGATGGATGGCAGAGCAGCCATCTCCATTCGTCTGCTGCTTTTCTGCTGACAAGCTTCTGCAGTGCAGTGTCCTTGGCCCTCCCAAGCAATTCTTTCCACCACACCCCCGAGAAGTTTCCTACCAAATCCCAGCCCAGGTTCTGTCATCCACAGCTGCCAGCTCCTCAGATGAGCCTGCTTCGGAACTCCTTTTCTGTTGCTAAAAAAGCTGGGTGCATGTTAAAGGCAAAAGCAACTAAAAAACTCCAACCAAGAGGTTACCATGGTAAATGAAGATCAGAAAAAACAGGGCGGGGGGGAAATCAGTGTCTGAGGTTCAAAACCAATAGCCACTCGATTTTAAACTTAGAGGGGCAAAGTGTTGCTCTACAGTTCTGTGAAGTTAAGCAACTAGTACTGAAATGCCTGCAAACAATTTCACCAGTTACTGGTGCCTGGAAAAAGGGGCACAAAAGGCGGCACAAAAGGGAAAAAGAGAAAAAAAAGAAAAAGGGAAAAAAAAAAAAAGGAAAAAACCCCAAAGCAGTAAGTCTTCATGGATTGAGTTGCTATATACCAGCTGCAAATGCTAGTAAAAGCAGAATATGGCAAAACCAGCTAAAATATAAAAAAAACCTAGCCAAAACTGCACACAGATGCCCTACCTTTTTTCTTCCTCCTTTTTTTAAAAGGTAGATAGGCTTCTTTCTTGTTTTGTTATTGTTTTGGAGGAGCTAAAGATTAGGGGGAAGCAGCAGAAGAAGTGATGTTTAAATGTAAAGACAGCATTTGAAAAAGAACAAAGCCTTAAGTTTTCACAATGCTGTGAGAATTACATTGCCAATTTTTCTCCTCCCACCCTCTATTATTCTGTGATATAATCACATATTACATACAGTCGTTAATCAAAAGCTTCTCAAAGCTTTTCACAAACATCTAGTTAGGCCTTATAAAAGAAATGGTAGTTTTCCATCTTTCCAAACAACGACGACTCACAGACAGGGACCTGATCCAAGACAATGCCATGTCTCAACCAGAACCTGCGTATCTATTCCTCACTGCCGTGCTGCCCAGCACTCACCTGGGTGTTCTTTCTGGTCTCCCTCAGACAGCTCTAAAAACATTTACTATATACATTTAAACATACACTTTAAAACTATCTACCAGACCAGTCTAACTGCAAAGAAACTGTTCTTCGAATAAGCTGCAGGGTTTTCTTTGTGTTAGGACCAAAGCATATTACACAAAGCATTTAATTACATCTGAACAACAGTGCTGCTAAAAACCAGTCTGGCTAAACCAAGCTCTTGAGCCCAGCAATGCACATTAAGATTTGTAGGAACTGAACATGCCACAAAGAACGTTAGCTTCATTTGAAAAGAAGGTTAAGATTTCAGCCCCTTCCTTTCCTTGAAAGCATCCCACAATGAAAGCACGTCTGTACAACAAAAACTCAGGCTCCATTTCAGCCTTATTCTGATGAGTATTTGGGACCTTTAAAGATCCCTTCCAACCCAAACCATTCTATGAACCATTCTAATATTAATCAATTAACACTACATAAAATGAATAATTGGGAACACCAAATCCATCCTCTGCATTTGAAAACAGTAGAAGACAAAGGTGGTATTTTGAAAACAAGGTGCTTCGCTGTCTTCTTTGGACATGCTGTTGTCAGCTCTGCATATAATAAAAGCAACACAGGTTGTCACATTGTGCCCTACAGAGCAGACATTCGAAGGAGAACCTACTCAAGGCAGAAGAGGAGAAGAAAAACGTAACCAAACCTCACTGCGCAAATCCAGGTCACAGGCAAAACTTGTTTTGTACAGGGCCAGTTTAGCTGGAGATACTAATATCCCAAACCACTTGCTTACAGCCAAGGATGACCCGAGAGAGACCTAACTTACTAAGGGCAAAATCAGCCAGGCAGGTTAGGCAAAGAGCCAAGCCAACCTATCTTAGATAGACAGCACTCGCACAAGCCCTGCGGCTGAAACTAGGAAGATGGGGAGACGGAACTACTTGGTGGTGGGATAAGCACACTTGTTTCAAAGCCACCTTTGGTCTGTCTCGATACGGTGTTTTTCTCTGAGAAGTCATACTGCGATGGCATGCACCAACAGGTGTAGACATCTTTCTCACCTGCACAAAGGTATAAGATGAAGAATCGTAGGGTTAAGCTAATGAAAGTATCCAACACTTTAAACCACTTCACATCATCCCTCCCACCTTCATAAAATTTTCTCAAGACAGGCAGAAAGTAGTCCCTAATAAAGCTTTGTATAGACAAACTCTCCTTTTCACCGTTCTATAATGTTTTATACTTTAAAAAGAAGTATATGCCTACAAGTAATTTACCAGATATTAGACTTAAAATTAAAAAGGCAACACCCTTTTCTTTATGGTGCCTTACAAAGAAGGTGAACAAATTAATAAAACTTCAAAAAACGCATAATAAAATTTACAACATTCGTCACACTATAGTCCAAGCTATTATTAAATAGCTAGCATTGCAGCTGAAAGCGCAATATGCCAACCGAGAGTTTAGAAATACTTTTTACAATAAATCGAAATGCAGTTAAAACATGATAAGACATGACAAATTCAAGGAAACAAGAGATGTTTCTGACCACGAGCGTTTCAGAACAAGCCTAAGCATCCAGTCCTTATTTCACTCCTCACTGCTCCCTATCTACTCGCAGGTAGAGTCTCACAATACTTGTAGAAAATACAAACATTCCATGAGCGAGCTACTATGCAAAGGCAAACCTCTTGCCTCCAGTTCCAAAACAGGCAGTAGCTTTGACAGAAAACTGTCTGTTATGAATACTTTGGGGGAAAAAAAGAAGAGGTGGTGGCTGGTGCCCTTTCAGGCCAACACAGAGGCCAGATAACCCTGGATATAGCCCTGTCTGTCCCACACCATCCAAAAGTCACTTTAGTCTTTTTAGCTCCGTGACGAACTAAAGCCCTAGATCCTCCTAAACTGAGAGACAAAACCGTGAATTCCTAATGCAACAGTGCGTTCAACTCCAGTGACTGAGCACATTTCATTGCTTTTTTTAGATAGGATAAGAATACATCATGTTCAATAATCCAATTATGAGCATCTGCACCATCTTCACAGTAGCACTCGTGTCTACACTCTGGAAAATTATTTTTAGCATATTCATTTAGAAATCATCCCTATCTTTTCTATTTCACAGCCCAATATGCACTATTCTGTATCAACCGCAAGATTTGGTTATCTAAAGGGCTGGACAAACAAACTTTAGCAATTTACTTTTTCTAAAGTAATTTCATGGGTTTTTAAATGAATATGAACATTAAGGGAGACTAAGTCAAGTTCCACTTCATAATTACTCATTTCTATGAACATGTGTTGACATTTTTCAGCATATGGCCATTTCTTCTAAAGCAGAATCTCAAGTTAAATTTCACGTAAGTGACTTAAACTGTTCCCCAGCACTCATGCTTTACTCTTATCTCTACCAGACACAGGACTGCAAGATTTCCTGATAACCACCCACTTTGCAGCAAGGGATAGAGAAACCGACGCAACCCCGGAGACATTCTGCCATTCTTACTTTCCAAATGATCACACTTGGTGCCTAAAAGAAGCTCTACTGAACAGCCCGATGGCCTTTTTTTTTTTTTAAATACAAACGGGAAAGCAGGAGAATGCAAATCCAATATTACCACAACGCTGCTGCACCTCCTTGTCCCGGTCACACAGGGCCCCTACACAAGAGCCTCCTTCCCTTAACAACACTTCCATGTTGTAACTTCTTGTCTGCTTTACACCTTTCTTTCCGCAGCCGACGCGTGCCCATTCTAAACACCCCCCCAGTCTAACACATCACTCATTTCAGAAATATTTGCTAACTTCACGTTTACTTCTAGTTTTAGTCTAGCTCTCATTTCAAACCATCTGTAGTAAGAAACAGTCCAATAACTCACTATCATCAAATCTTTTTATCATGAGATAAAAAGCACGAGAACATTAAATGCAGTGGCATTCACAAAATTGCCAAGAAAGTATGGCAATCCACAAATAAACAAACACAGGACATCCTTTCCATAAGGAAGCCAAGGAACAAACAAGTTACACAATGCATTTTATAAAAAGCAACGTTTAGTGTTTAGTGAAGGCATAATACAGTAATCTTTTACGGAGGTATAGCAAGCAAAACAAAATACCAAACAGGAACATGAAGAAAAAGAATTAAATATGCAGAAAACACTGTGTGCCTTTCAAAAGTGATTATGATTTTAATACAATTCTTTTACATAACTTTTACTTGAATGCATTCCCTCAAAAATACACCATCATCAGCACAAAATAACAGATCTCTTTCATGATGGTATGCTGTGCTTATGACTAGTTTAAAATGAAAAAACACACTTTTTCCTTTTTTACTTTAATTGCATAGGCCCTAACAGCGATACAACGTTTTGTCCTGTGATTTTTTTTTATTTTTTTTTTTAAATCAAAAAATACACTAACCTGTCATGGTGTTCTGCTTTCTGGAAATAATGATCAGACACAGAAAGGAAGTTTATGCAAAAAAACTGCAGAAAATAGTTCAGATTGTTTTTATAAAGGAGAAAAAGGAAGGAAGGAAAAGAGCTATTCAGAATTTGGAAGCTTTGCTAAAAAGATTTCAGAATACAGTTAACTGATTAGGCTTAATTTTTACATAGCTAGATTATTTTACTATATTAAGATATGTAAAAGCAAAATTCTGACACCATAAGCAGTAAAACACTGAAACTTCACAACTGCATTAGGACCATCCGACACTCCGTTGGTTGGCAGAAGACGCTGTGTCTCAGCCACGCAATCTCAATCCTCCCTTGTGTCCACACTAGTATGTAGCAAGCAGCAAGCTGGATCATTTTGCTGCTCTGGCTGAGAAGCAAAAAAAAAAAAAAAATAAAAAAAAAAGGTCTGTGCAGATCCATGAGCTGAGCTGATTCACTGCCTATATGCCAATATATTAGTCCCATTGCAAGAAAAGTACGTAGAATACTTCAGCAGAAAGACATTATGTAAAAGCACTGCAATTTTAGGTTGCCTCCACCATGAAGCTTCACCTTACGCGTGGGATCCTTCCTGATCTTTGCTGAAACCAAAACTACACAGGACATTCTCCAACTGCACGTGCTGTGGGAGTTGCCTTTTTAAGACGATGCACGTTTAAAGCAGCTCTGGAATCAGTCAGTTCTGTAACCCACCACAAGGATCAGATCTCATTTTCAATACAGCTTTTAAACTTAATTTTAGGACTCTGCCAAATTTTAGCTAAATTACTTTTTTGCTTATGGTTTCAGAACAATGCGTTTCCACTAGGGAAATGAGAATCTGTAGTGGAAAACTATGTAGTAGGAAATGGGATATTTAATGAAAACATTATATTCTCATATATTTCAAATCCCATTGCATTCATGAAATAACTTACATGATTTGCCCTTCACCCCATCTTTTGGGCTCATAAATGGTAAGTGCATTATACAACTACCACAAAACTTCGGGTCAAGGAACGCAAGGGCTTTAGTATTATTCCCTCTTGAGATAGGAAACCAAATGCTGAATTGCAAAGCATCTAATTTCTACTTAAAGACAGTAGCCAAAGAACTTAGTAGACCTAGATAACATTCACTTTCAACTTCCTGCTTGCCAAGCACACTACTGAAATGCTTAATTTTTTTTTTTTTTTGAAAGAAATCACCCACAAATTTCAAAATGTTTCAGAAAAGGTTAAAGTGCCTAAATGTGAAGAAGCATCAAGCAACTGTTGGCTTTTATTTTTCAGCATTTCTATGCTGAAAGACTAACTTATTTAAATATTTCTTTAAAATAACAGACTCAGTACTGTTGTTTTTTCCTTCCACTTTTTGTGGCTTAATCCTGGCATCAAAAAATTCCCTCCAAAGGATGGCATTCATGCCGCCAACCCACATACACTTCTTGGCAGGCTACAAAGAAGTCAGTGCTCCTCACAAGGCAGCTCTGTGCTACGCGGTGACTGATGCCAGTAAAATATTGCCCCAGAGTTAAGCCTAGTATATAAAATGTATGCAAGCATCAGAATTCATCTTCTAAAAAATTCATTTCTCTTGATGAGCAACCGAAGTCTTCAAAGGCCTTGTAACTCAAAAGAAAGAATTTACAGTTTGTATCACTCCACACTTCAATTTTAACTGGAAAAAAACACTGAAGAATGAAGAAAATACAAAAACCACTCATGGACAGGATGAGCAAAAACAGACTGAAGATTCCAGTGCAAGATATTTCTCTCACATGCCTTTAAGTAATTATTGCTTTCAAAGCTCTCTGTCTATCCTTTGACATTGGAAACAGATGAGGAATTGTATCTTGAGGAGAAAGATTGGTTCATAAAAAGGATAAAAAGAACAGCACCAGAGGTCTGTGCATTATTTTTTTTTCCCTTATAAATGCACAGTAAGTGATAAAAGTTTTTCAGCTCAGCTCATCTTTTGCAGAGTAACATACTTCTGATAGGACCATTAGTAGCAGTGTACAGAAACATCAAACGAAACACAGTAAGAGACACACCATCTTCTATTCCCTGATTCCTCAAAAGTTGATTCCCTGAAATCCAGTACTTCCACACAGCTGCAAACTTAACTTCTAGCTCAAACTATCAGATAGCCTTTGCTACTCAGATTTCTATGAGCAGATACTATTTTCAGGAACTAACAGACTTATTTGATGAAACAGACTCATTAACCAGACACGAGAGTAAATAACCTTTATAGGTACAGCATGCAGCGACTCTTTTCTAGAGTATGAAGACTGGAAGCTCTCTGAAATATGCATACACACATATATAAAATACATGGTTATGTATGCTTATAATAATATACATGGTTATAATAATGTAGAAGCTGGTTTTGGTGAAATAATGTTTAGCACGTGAACCAAGTTCTCATGTTGTTTTGCATTACTTCTTGTTCCTATCATTCTTCTAGAAACTGGTAAGAAAAAAACCACATTCTCTTTGTTAATTGAACTTTGCCATTTTAAATTCATACCTGTTTTTTATGCACCTATAAGCTAATTGAATCTGGATCAAACTATTTGGCTCCAAAAGATCTTCTACCCCTACTCTACACTGCAAAGTAAAAAAAAAACACCACGCAAAATATAGGACTGCGCTCCCCACAAAGAGAAGGCAGGCAGTTATAAACTAGGGCAATAAATGAAAGCTCAAAGTATATGTTCACAGCCACCACAGTTGTATGACACATTAAAATAGTCTTCTGCTCGTTATCCATGTAGAACTCTCATCAACTCAAAACTTCCTTGTGTAAATATCTGTATATTTGCATGCAATTATGCTGTGGCAACAAGTGGACTTAAACGGTTGTAACACTTTTTTGTGAGATCAGATTTCTGCTTATGGGTTATATTTTTAAAATAAGTAGTGAAAAGCCATTTTTAACAAAAGACAAAATAACTTATTCGGCAATATAAGTTAAGTCATTAATCAGAGCAAATGTACAATTGCAAATAAAAATCACTATAACAAATCATTCAACTATTTGCATACTCAAGATTAAAAGATGTGTTTGAAAATTCTCCCTCAGAAATGAGAAAAAAGTTTTGCGAGGCTGTTAGTTACAACCGTTTCAAATAAAAAACTCACCTACCCTAGAAATGCGAAGTCTGAAAAAGAAAAAAAAGTCTAAAATCGGAATTCTTATTACCAGTACTGATCTCAATGTATCACAGAATCATTAAGGTTGGAAAAGACCCTTAAGATCATCAAGTCCAACCATTAACCTATCACTGCCAAGTCCACCACTAAACCATGTCCTCAAGCACCACGTCTACCCGTCTTTTAAATACCTCCAGAGATGGAGACTCAACCACTTCCCTGGGCAGACTGTTCCAGTGCCTGACCACCCTTTCGGTGAAGAAGTTTTTCCCAATATCCAACCTAAACCTCCCCTGGCGCAGCTTGAGGCCATTTCCTCTTGTCCTGTCACTTGTTACTAGGGAGAAGAGACCGACCCCCACCTTGCTACAACCTCCTTTCAGGTAGCTGTAGAGAGCGATAAGGTCTCCCCTCAGCCTCCTCTTCTCCAGACTGAACAAGCCCAGCTCCCTCAGCCACTCCTCATAGGACTTGTGCTCTAGACCCTTCACCAGCTTTGTTGCCCTTCTTTGGACACACATAATATGTTATGGAGTATAACAAAAATAACAGAAATAATCTTTGGCAGTATAGAACAGTTCTACATTAATTGGTCATGGCAACAATGTTCTGCTTTTAAATCCATCTGATAATGAAACCTTTCCAGAAATCTGAGAATACAATGCTACTTTTCTTAAGAAGTCAGGAGGCCTTAGTACAGTATACAGATGAGACCTGGAAATATCAGAGAGAGTTGTTCCTGATTATCAGTGGAGATTAAGAATCATGTATGCTTAGCAGGCTTCAAGTTTCATGATTTTTATGTGTTTGTATTTTTTTTCCCCTAAGTGGACTACTTTGAAAATGTTTTAGGAAGAAACACTATTTTCTGTTTTATCAACTTCCGAATTTCAGAATCTTATGAGCTATCCCTAACATTTAATATGTACTTTTAGAAGATAAAAATCCTTATACTAAATCTTCCAACCTCACTAGCCAACTGCAACTTGCCAAGGGAAGTTCACAAATAGAACCATTCATTAAATAAATACACTGTTCTGCACCAGGCAGCCCACAAAGATTCAACTCCAGTGCTAAACCCCATGTAGTTTCAACTGCCATGATCACGTACCTAGTGGGGCTTGACCTCATCCACAATTAAAATATACATGCATTATATTTATTTGTTTTCCTGAATGTGTCAGGGATGCCTGACTACCAGAATTCATTTCAAAAGGCTTTTATTGCCAAATCCATTAACTAATGTCTTCCTCATCTACAAATGCTTGCTAAAACTTCTTTACTGACACACAAAGCTCCAAATGCTAAGAAGAGTCTTCTTGAATATAGTTTCAAAATTAGAATTTTGTTTTATTATTATAGCCCATTACACACAGTAACATAGCATACTGAGGTAATACTGCTTCTGTTTTTAAAACTCAGATTATTGTAGAAGTGTAATGGAAATGTAATTACTTACATTAAGCTAATTACAACAAAGGGAAATACATTTAAGTTGTTCTTTTATCAGTGAAGAACCACTAAACAACTATGGTTTTAATTATTTTTAACGTAGGTTAGTCATATCACAGTCTCTACTTCCTCCCCCAAAATTTAACAAGAAATAAATAGCAGAAAGTAGTACTGCTCTTTATAACAGGGGAGAAGGGGGGGGGGGGGGTGTGCTACGAAAATACAGTAAATATTCATCAATGATAGTAGGGCTTTACTCAAAATCCAGAAATAGCACATAATTTCCTAAGTTTTGTATTCTCCCAGATTACCCAAAGCTGCTCTGTTTCAAGAAATAACTGCGGCCAGGTAATTTGGATGGACCACTTTCCCTCCTGGTAACTTCCTGGAACAAGTAGTTAGTTCACAGATTATTTTCAGTTCCTTACAGTCAGCTTACAGTTTATGCGCAGCCTTCGGTTTACGTGGCACCTCCCCATTCACAAGTTGTCATGACTAACAATTAGCATCATCAGAGCAAGTCAGCGGCAATAAATATTTTATGAGAACCTCGTAAGAATCAATTTTAAAATAAGAGGCAAATACAAGAGAGTCAGTATTTGATCATGAAAATTCACCTGTAAAAGTTTTTTTGGGTTTCTTCCCCCACCCCTTCATAACACTAAAATACTCAAGTATTGTAGGTAGATTTATCATTTACCTGCAGACCACCTCATCTATGAAAGCTGAGGCAGATCCTTAGATGCTGAAACCACCGACTCTTCTAAACTACTACCTGTTGACCTACAGCAGAGTCCCAGGACCTACCTGGGTATGGAATACCAAAACTAGTAAAGGACAAGCAGTAATCAACACATAAAGCAGGTAAACTGAAGGCATTCAAGAGCCCAGAAGAACGACATGTCCAGTTAAGACAGCTTCCTATCTTCTTCAGGCTTCAGAAGGAATCGCATTTGGTCATTTCACAGCAGTTCTATGAGCTGGCACGTTTTCATGGAAATTGCCATTTTGTGTTCTAGCACCTGAGCTGCCATCAAAAATAGTTTGACTGATCCCTTAAAGCAGCGAAGAACTTCAAAAATAAAAACGTATGCTTGCTGACTATCTGCAGCAATGATTTGGGATATAAGAATTCATTTCAAGGTAACAGGACCGGTAAAAAGAAATATCACAGAAACCTATAGAACAACGGAAGAAGCATTATTATATTACAAAGATCTCCTTATTCTATTACTGAGCAATAATTATGTTTGGGATAACATCTTGAGAGAACAACACACATATTTTCTCCATCAGGCGCTATTTTCTAACTATAAAAGCACCTAGAAATAAGAGACTAGACGCTTTGGTAGAAAGCGATGTAGCCACTGACCACAAAAAAAAAGTCACTGCTTCTAGTTGTATGCAAAGAATAAGTGTCCTTATTATTCCCTTGATTTCAGCCCAAGAACAGGTCAGAAAAGAGGATTTTCTCTTTGTGAATACCAACATGAAACTTTGGAGGATGTTTGGTTTATCTTGTAGTCATGTAATTTTTTTTCTGCAATATAAAAGAACAGATTTATCTCAGAAGTATCACACAGCATCATACTGTACTTGCAATTAATTTTCAAAAGCAAAATGAACTTAGAACATTATCATCCACAAAACACTAATTACATTAGGATTATTATCTCATTTTTCAGAATATCACTCTAGAATTAACATATATCACTTGAGACACTATCAGAAACAACTTCATTCATGTACTAATTCACAAGTGTTATATTTGGCATTTCGCAACCCCAGAGCCCAGCCAACAGAGACTTCCTTTTTTATATATTATCTAGAAGTCTCAGAGAAATACTTCTAAAGGCAAACGGACTAGAATTATTCTGAGCATCTTCCTCTTGCTATCTGAAATGTAACATGATGCCTCTCAGATATCCCCAAAATCTAGTGCAAATGATTATTTCATATGACCACACTGGCTCTCAAAATATGCATACTAGCCACCTCTCTACATAATACAGCTCTGACCATCAGCCAGCTACTGGGATACTGACAAGGCTAAAATACACCTGTGTATTTGCAGCACATTGATTCACCCAGTACCCAAACAGCAAGGGGGTGAGGAGGAAGGTTCAGGGAAGATGGCACCCTGGGAGACCTCCCCCTACCTGAGGGGAGGCAACAGGCACAAAGAGCTGCCTCAGCTGTATCACAGTACTACATACACAGTTAAACGTAACTGCAGTCGCACATTTTATTCAACAGTTTAAAGTGTTCAAACAAAAGAACCTGTTAAGCAAAGCTGAGATTTACAGTGCTTGTTCCTTTCAAAAACTTCATTAAATCAGCTTCTTATTACACAGCAACCATGAGGAACTGTTTACGATATATTAAAAATGCACCTTCATAAGTGTAGCAAACAAGTCAGGGTGTGGTTGCCTCACAGTTGGCAGGGAACGTGTGTCTTTCAAATATTTCCAGTTCTACTGTGCAGCAGCTTGGGTTTAAGGCAGCATAATGCAACAGGTTAAAACGCATTCAAGAGTTATCTCACGCCATTGCCACAACTCCAAGGTGTGCCTTTTGGCTCTGCTAGAGATACTCTTCATTATTCATCATACTTTAGTTGCCTGTTCAAAGGAAAACATCGTCATTTCTTTACAGTAAGGTATATAGTGAAGCACTATAAAGAGAAATCCAACCATTTAGGATTTGCTAAAAGGAGACAATAAGCATACAAAAACTATTCAATGCAATACATCTGAACAGTTCAAGGATAAGCATCATGGAAGTTTAGGAGAATAGCAAGATCTCTTATTGAAGGGTCTTAAAGAAACTAAATTCCCATAGGATGAGAGCACGACAAATTACCTGGGAATTATAACTGATCAACAAATATGAAGTGGAAGATAAGCAGAAGCAATAAGCTATTTTAAATGGTGACCACAGGAGAGAAAAAGAAGGTTATCAGTGCATCATCCTCTTCCCTTTCCCATGGATCTACACTCGGACCTATGCTCATGAACATATGCATCAACATGGAGTAAACTGACAAGACAGAGAAACTTTTGTAAACTTTGCAAACCTAAAAAGACTGAGATTTAGATTCAGAATTAGTCAGAATAATCTTGTCTGAAAGTCACTCTGGATAGCTACAAAAGGTTTACACAGGGACAGGCTGATTGTGAAATAAAAGTGTTAGATGAAATCCATTGCCAATAGATGCAATAGGAAGGGAAAAATAACGCCGAGTCTACATATTAACAGGCTTCACATCTGTTGTTACCCTTCAGAAAAAGGCCTGAAGTCACTACGGATAACTCACTGAAAATACCAGCTTTACACCATCAAAAAGCAAGTGAAAAGAATCGGGATATTTTAGAAAGGAAAGGAAAACAAAAAAAGAATGATCACCACATACAATTTAACATGGTTCTTTTTGACTACTGTTTGTCACTCACATTGTTCAAAACGACAACAGAGGGACTAAAGAAAAAGTGACAAACAATCAAAGATACAGCACAGCTTCCATACAAACAAAAATTATGGACAATTATGGCCTTAGAGGGATTTAAAAAAACAAAAAAACAAAAAACCAAAACAAACAGCTAAAATCATGAACACAAGCAGGAAATGTACAGCACGTAGAGGACAAACAGTGGATCAGGCCCAGTCAGCATGGGTTTATGTAAGGCAGGTCCTGCTTGACTAACCTGATCTCCTTCTATGACAAGGTGACCCACTTAGTGGACGAGGCAAAGGCTGTGGATATTGTCTACTTGGACTTCAGTAAGGCCTTTGACACTGCTTCCCCACAGCATTCTTCAGGAGAAACTGGCTGCTCATGGCTTGGACAGGCATAATCTTTGCTAGGTAAAAAAACTGGATGGATGGCTGGGCGCAAAAAGTTCTGGTGAATGGAGTTAAATCCAGTTGGCAGCCGGTCACAAGGGGTGTTCCCCAGGGCTCAGTGTTGGGGCTGGTCCTGTTCAACATCTTCGTTGATGATCTGGATGAGGGGATTGAGTGCACCCTCAGTAAGTTTGCAGATGACACCAAGTTGGGTGGGAGTATTGATCTGCTGGAGGGTAGGAAGGCTCCACAGAGGGACCTGGACAGGCTGGATCGATGGGCCAGGGCCAACTGTATGAGATTCAGCAAGGCCAAGTCCCGGGTCCTGCACTTGGGTCACAACAACCCCATGCAATGCTACAGGCTTGGGGAAGAGAGGCTGGAGAGCTGCCCAGCGCAAAAGGACCTGGGGGTGTTGGTTGACAGCTGGCTGAACATGAGCCAGCAGTGTGCCCAGGTGGCCAACAGCATCCTGGCTTGTATCAGGAATAGTGTGGCCAGCAGGACCAGGGAGGTGATCGTTCCCCTGTACTTGGCACTGGTGAGGCTGCACCTCGAGTACTCTGTTCAGTTTTGGGCCCCTCACTACAAGAAGGACATTGAGGTGCTGGAACGTGTCCAAAGAAGGGCAACAAACCTGGTGAAGGGTCTGGAGCACAAGTCCTATGAGAGCGGCTGAGGGAACTGGGGTTGTTTAGTTTGAAGACAAGGAGGCTGAGGGGAGACCTTATTGCTCTCTACAACTACCTGAAAGGAGGTTGTAGCGAGGTGGGGGTCGGTCTCTTCTCCCTAGTAACAAGTGATAGGACAAGAGGAAATGGTTTCAAGTTGCACCAGGGAAGATTTAGGTTGGATATTAGGAAAAACTTCTTCACCGAAAGGGCAGTCAGGCACTGGAACAGGCTGCCCAGGGAAGTGGTTGAGTCCCCATCCCTGGAGGTATTTAAAAGACGGGTAGACGTAGTGCTTAGGGACATGGCTTTGTGGTGGACTTGGCAGTGCTAGGTTAATGGTTGGACTTGATGATCTTAAAGGTCTTTTCCAACCTAAACAATTCTATAATTCTATGAAGTAGTTATCCATGGTATACAAGGATTGGTGAAATCTCAGTAAGATAACCAGAGTTTAACAAGAAATTTAAGAGCAATTTTCTCTGTAATATATAATTGTGACCACAGGCTAACATCAAGGTTAGAATTATAGTTTGATTCAAGAAGTGAATCCATTGAAGATCAGGCACTTTTTAATATAATGTGTCACCTCCAGCGCTGGCAGTCCTGAAGCTAATAGAACACTGGAAAAATAACTGCTTGTAATATACTGTTTCTTACATTTTTCCCCTCATATTAAAAAAAAGGGTGGGGGAACTGTTAAGTTTACTGCAGGTTACTGCTACTGTTTTAGCAGTATTTAAGGCTTAGATTTAGCAGTCCCAAAACTGGTACATGTAAAATAGTTTTGATTAACAAGCATCTAAGTCACTCTCAGATTATCAAAGGAAGTGCTGTTCTCTCTATTCAGCATTTCCTGAATGCTACCAGAACTTTCTCTTATTAAATCAAAGTTTTCTAGGCGCCATTTGGGGCAGGGGAGGGGTGTGGAATGTCACAAGGGTCACAAATGAGTCACCTGAAACTACAGACTAGCAACCAAAGTTGAACAACATACTTCATTAAGGAGCCCCTACAAAACCTGAAACAAATCCCACGCATTCCTGTATCATCAGATTTGTATTAGGTTGAACTATGCATGTAATGAAAAAAAAAAAAAAAGTTTTTAAAATAAAGCCTGGGATACTGAGAAGTTAAGATTCTTTTTCATGCACCAAATTTTCAACTGCTTACAGCTTGCATTCAATCCTTAAAAACATCTCTTATTTGTAAAGTACATAATTTAAGATTATGCAATTGCACTATGGCTGCCCCAAAATATTATGTGCTGAAAGCCCCAAAGTGTTTACGGATGAAGCTTGCCAAACAATCATTCCAACAAAACCACAACTCAACCACTACTTGAGCTAAACTTGTTTGAACTAGACTGAAATACAGATGTAAAGTATTATGTTCATACTAAATTGCAAAATAAATGTCAAGAAAACAAAAACAACACACCTGTTGGAATGCATTCACAGAAGCAATCTGCCATGCACAGAGCTGGCAAAGATAACCATGCCATTGTAATACAGATTTGAAAGAGGAGAGAAAAAAAGGCAGAACAGTAAGTTTCATTACAGGAACACACAGAAAATCCATAAATACCTCAGACCACTGATATTGTTTAGGTGGGTTTTTCCTTCTCTCAGAATTGCACTCGGAAACAAAAGGAGTGATGTACCCCCAGTGGGGGTCAGGGGGGAGAACCCAGGAATCTCACCTATAGAGTTCAAGTACGGCTTAAAACATAAGATTATTCTCATCCAGTAGCTGCATATTGTGTAAAGAAAGAGACTTTGTCTCATCACAGTTTCTAGTGTCCAAAAATGACCCACAGCAGCATCAATTAACATCCTCCCTGCAGAAGGATATAAAACCAAAAGAATTACGGAAGAATTGTTGTGGCTGTGAATTCTCTCAGAATGAGTCTGCAGCTGCACTACACTCACAAAGTTGCATATTACAACCTACATTTTTTTGTTTCACAAATAAAAGTTACACCAGCTTTGAGACTTTCAGATAAGTGATTTCCCTTTCCAGTTTGATTCACTGCTCTTTAAAAATACATCTACTAGCTTTGCTGGTCTTTCAGAGAAGGCAACATATAAAGACCCAGAAACACCTGAAGTTACCACACTATTTTTAGGATGTGGTTTGATGAGCACATCTTTCGGTGCAGCTTCTTGCCTCACTACTGCCTTCTCAATTGTGCAAGCATGTACGAGGTGGAGGAGGGTAGACAGACAGCAAAATGACTCAATGACTTGTGCAGCAGTGACGTACCTGGGAGAGAGGCCCAGAAGCAAAATCTAGCAGAGAGCAGAAAGCCAGGGCTCCATAAGCTGCCACCGGCAGTAAAACAGGCCAGTCATAATGCAGTTTCAGGTGTGGACCTGACACATAAGGCACCCTAACTCATCATTAAGCATATTACATTGTGAGTCCCTTTCCTAGGCTGTCAAACAAACAGATTTGGGAGACACATCTCAAAATCAAAACTGCAAAGGAGAGCGAGAGAAATGCAAATTTCAATCTTAGGTGCTTATATGAGCTTAGAGCTTTCAAATACAAAACCCAAAACTATATTCTGTCTTAACCGCACATTGTTCCTTTGGGCACATAAGACTGGCTCACTACCATTCAGAAAAGAGGGCCATTTGGCACACAATAGATTAACGAGGGATATCTCTGTATAGTTTAGATTAGGTAGCAACTACCTAAGAAGTTCTGAAAATTCACAAAATGCCCGTCTATCAAAACCAGCCCAAACTGCAATTAAAGACAAAGTATAAACCATTTTACGGAAGAATACCTGAACTCATTACACTGAAAAGCCTATTCTAAGTACTCTTCAAAAGAAGTTACTATCATTTTCAATAATTTTCTAATCTGCAAGGCACAAAGGGGACGTAAACTATTGTTACCTTATCTGTAACACCACAGCATATGTTAAAACCACCTTTACTCTTCCCTCAGCCGTCCTTGTTTTAGGAACCATGAAAAAAATCCACCTGCACACAGGAAAATTACTTTCTCCTGCTCCATCATGTCAAGCAAAGAGACTCTTCATGTTTGAAAAGAAAAATTAAGCCAAATCCATGTTAGCATTGCATTGCAGGAATTACATTTTCTTCAGTAGAAATAAAAGAGCTTTAAAGTGTAAAGTCACTGTACTAAGTCAATTTTGCCACAGGATGATCCTTCCTGTCCATCAGGACTCTTCTAAATTCCTACAATGTATTTTTTAAAAAGTCATTCTACTTTTGAGTCTATTAACAACATAGAGCCCGCAAGAACAAAAGGTCAGAAACTGTTACAATGAATCACCTACAGCTACGAAGCTAAAGTAGTCCTGAGAATAACACAGAAAAATCCAGATATTGTTTAACTATACACTGTGGAATAGATCTTCAAAAGAAACGGGAGCTTCCGTTCTCAGCCCACTTCTGTTCAAGCTTCTTCTCAATGTGAGCTTTTTACTGCATGCCAAAAAACTATCAGGCAAAACTTTAGTATCTGACAAGAAAAAAAAGCTTTTCCAATTCAAATTAAATGCATTTTAGGATATTTCAAACCCAAAGCAACTCCCTGAAGTTATGCCTCAGTAATACTTATGATCTCCATATACTAAAACTGGTTTAAAAAAATGCTCTGCTTCCCCCAGGTTTCATAGCCAACATGGCACTTTGCTTTATTCTTAGATTTCAAAATAAACAGATGCCAAAAAATTCGCTTCATTTTCCTCAACAAACTTACTGTTCTGCCACCATATATCTGTACTGTGGAAAGCACTTCATGTCTACCACTACCATTTCCCAGGTTTAAGTATTCAGAATGCTGGTATTTCGCCTTACACTGGAACGGAGAAAGACTGAATGTGACTGCTGTCTTTACCCTTCATGATTTCCTTTGTTCTTTCCACTTACGTAGCAGGAAGTGGCACATTCTGTATTACAGTATAGCCAAGTATCCACAGAAGTAAGGTTTGTGCAAGATAAGTGAATTCTTACCCTGCTCATCAATTCCTTTAGATAGCTGTAGGTTCACATAAATCTTCAGATTTTCATTCCTGTCAGAGTTAATATCTGGTCAAGTCCAAAGAATGGTTTTCACCTGAAATATATCAAAAGTTGGAGATTTGATTTTATGGCAACAGCATCATTAAAACAAAACAAAACAAAAAAAAATCCCTTTTTTCTCCAAAGTATTCTAAACTTGTTCTCTTCTTTTGTAAGAACATTACTGAGAAAAATTTTAGTCACAGTTGTGACCATATAAGCAATTCACAGAGTGACCTGATCAACTGAGTAAGACTACATGGCAAGTTCAATTATGGATGTACCATATGCTTCAATATTGCTTTAGGTATACAAAAGGAATCAATTTGTGCAATTTGTTCAAAACACACAAAGCCCTTTTGGCAAGATCATCCTTTAGCTGAACAATCAGTTTGAATATTTGCCTGCTGAAAACATCACGCGTTCGCATCCCACAGTAATAACAATAACTTAAACAAGCACAGGAGTAACAGAGCTCTGAACCACCTGGTTCTGCTAAAGGAATAGATACCTTAAGATGGCAAGAGAACTTGTCAGATCCATGTTTATTAGCAGAAATAACCAGTGGTTTTGTGCTTGGTGGATTTTTTTTTTCCTAATTAACCTTCCTCTGATAGTTAAGGTCACCTTTACCAAAGCCCCTCAGCAGTGGTACAGCAGTAGCCTTAGATGTACAGAGCTACTTCAAGTTTTGTAATTCAGTTTCCCTCTTATTTTACGCGTGACCAGAAATGCGAATCAATAAATTCTAGAAATGAAATGTTTATGTCTCAGAAAATGTATACAGCCAAGAAGCTTCTTACACACAACTTAACTGAAAGTCACTATCACAATAACATACAAAAAAATACAAGCATTAATAATATTCGTTATTAGCCTCAAAGTGTGATTATACCTGGAACACATGGTCTAATACCAGTTTTTACTTCTCCTTTTTGCAGGCTGGAGTTAAGGTTTATCTTTCAGGAGATGCAACGATCATCACAGTCACACTAGAAAGCAGTATGACAATCAGTAGCATTTTTTCTTAGTAAAGGCTCTCAACCAAAGGACAACCTGGTACAGGTCTAGAATTCAACAGCAGCACATCCCCCCTGGCCATTAATCCCCCCTGCCACTCTTCCAGTGCTCCTTAGCCAATAGTTCAGCTGATTACTGTTTGATCTACTCGCTTAGTGTGGATGCACTTCTGCAAAGTGGAATTTAGCTTTTAAGAACAGTCTGTGTTTTATCTACTAAAACACACGAAAATAAAAACTAATCAAGCTAGTACTCTACATCATGTATTCTCCCACCAGTGAAAATGGAAAGAAAGAATTGTCAAAAAAGGATGAAACCCATTAATGGAAGCAATTCTTACACAATTTTTCAAAAGCATGAGCTTAAAAAAAAAAAAAGCATCAGCAACGCTGACTACCTGCCCACAGAACCTTATGTTGCTTTTGCAAAAAAATACTAGTGCCCCACTAGTACCTTCTGCTCCTCAGCACTAAACCAATTCTCCTATTTGCTCAAGCAATTTTAGATCAGTATGATGAAGTCACCAGCAACTAGAGAACACAAATTTATTATCAACTGCGAGAAACTTTAAAAACAGGCATCCCTTAGAGTTTAATGCATGATGTACAGGGAAGGCATTCAGTTCAATCCAGGCTGATGCCTTACTTTTTGTGAAGGGCGTATCACAGCCTGGGAGCCTCTGTTCTCCAGGGACTCCCCGATAAGAGCATTGCACATGCTGTCAGACTGAGACACAGTCGACCTTCTACAAGCATAAGGGCATGGGACAAGCAGCACTACCACTTTGTATGACTGCCCAGATAGAGAAGGCATTTTACCAGAAATTCCTCTTTTTTCCTGTCAGCTGTTTGGCAGGGAGGGTGGTGGTTCAGGGGTTTTGAGGCTTTTTTTTTTTTTTGAGGGTGTGGAAATCAAAAACTAAAACAAATTTACACTTGCTAGATTATTTCTTTCAATTTGCCAGTTGGTAAGCTAGGGACTAACGAGAAACAGGACTACATTCACCTTGGCTGCAATTGCTTTAAGGCAGGTTTAGTTTCCATAATTAAACCTGCATTTGGTATATAGCGAAATGCAAATACAGCCAGCAAGATCTTCAGATTCAATCTTCTTAGCAAAAGCAAAAATGAGCCAACTTAATTCACATATTCCAATCAAGATGCATACTAAATGTTTATCTGGTGTAGACCACTGTCCTAAAAGAAAACAATGACAGAAAGCAGTTTTAGAATAATTTCTGCACATGTGCAAACCTCCCTCTCCAACTAGAGATTGGCTTAGGATACAAATCATAAGTATTTCTAGCCATTCTAATATTTTGCCACTAAGAATATCCAGTTTTTAACAAAACAAAAAATGTTTAATAATGCAGCTAGTGGTGAGGAAAGAAAAAACAACTGAAGTTTACTATACTGCAATTTTATTCGGCTTATCCGTCCTACAAGCAATTCCACATATAAAACAGTTCACAGATAAAGGAAAGACAAGTCTGAAGTAACAATATTTTTACTTCCCTTCCTCTTATTTTCATCTTCCAATCCTTCAGTCCTCAAAATACAAATACCATTTGTATTTCAAGATCCAGGACACCAGACAGACCTTCACCCAGAAACAAAAACACTTTTACAACTTCCCATATAAAAGCCACCCCTATTTTATGTAAATTAAGGCAGAGACTTCCCACCCTAAAACGCAGCATTGCTTTCTCCTGAAGTGTTCATGAATTACATGTTTAACCAAAAAGTAGGTTGCTACAAGTTTGGTAAATTTTAGTTGACCCACATCTACAATAAATATTATACCAACAGTATAGGTTAGGATTCTGTGCAAAAAAAAAGAAAAAAAAAATATCCATTAAAAAGAAGAAGAAAGTACCACCATTAGCTATACTGGTATCTTAGCTGATAAGCCGTTTTACTTGCAGTGTTATTTTAGAAGCTCCCAAACAGTGAAGTTTCTGTAACAAATGCATTTAATAGTTTCAAACTTTTAAAAGCTTCTAACCATGAACACTGTGGATGTTCTTTTTCTTCAGGTGACATGGAAAGAGCAAAGGGAGGGAGGGGGGGGGGGGAAGTCAATGTTCACCTGAAGCTGATATGAAAGGGAACTAAGGAAAAAAAAAAAAAAGGTAGACATTCACTACTCCAACAGTTTAACAAAAAATGGTCTGGACAAGGCTTTGACTGTGGTTTTAACACAGATCAGTCTCTCATGAACAGTTCACACTTTTACAAGTTGTTTTCAAAGAACAAACCATAGTTTAGAAAGCTCACACCTGTAACTACAGAAAGCAAGTTGCAGGTGCATTACAAAAATAAGTTTGTCCTGTACAGGTGATAAAAAAAAATTAAACCTTCCTCAGGGGAATAAAATAAACTCCAAGAGGTAGAAAACTGGAGTTAGTCAAAGCTGCGTGTGACAACCCACATAATGTCATGTCAGATTACAAAAATCATTTAAATAATCCAAGAAGCATGAAGCCATTCAAATAGGCACTGTTTACATTTTTATCTCACCTGTGTCCACTGATCAAATTAACAGGAAAAAGTAACATTGGCAAGATAGCAAGAGTGGCTTAATTAGACATAATTATGCCTGATAAATCTTCTCCCATGAGGTGAAAGGCAAGACAGCTGTGAGAAGCACAGGCTGCAAGCTAATTTGTCCTTATGTCCTGAAACACCACATGGTATCTTATAAACAAAGCTAGTGATCCAACCTGCCAACAGCCCATGGCACAAGCGCTAAAGTTGCCAAACAATAATGTTGTGCAGGTCCCAGCAAGTTTTAGCTAAAGTTAATCGTTGGCAAAAAAAAAAAATCAAAGTCACATGACTGAAAACGTTACCATAGGAGAGGTCTGAACCTAAGCCAAGGGTCTGAATTCTGGATCACCTGGACCCCGCGCCAAGACAGCTTCTATCGCAGCTAGCTCCTGCTCTGGCAGCACCGTGCAGCCTGCTGGATGCCACAAGCAATATGGTAAAAGATAAGAGTAGCAAGGACAAAGTGTCTTTTCTCACTGGTTCGTGTGGAAGATTGATCCACCCTCAGCAAAAATATATTCACTGTCTCTTCTCTGATCCCCACCACCACTTCGTTCCCCTACTCACTGTTTCTGAGAATGCCCACTTTCACATTTCTCCCATAAGCATTTATTCTGGCGTGACTTTTATTGATTTTAACGACCACACATTAAAATAAAGTGCAAAGAACATCCTTGCACGCAGAACAAACAAACAGTAATTTCTAAACTGAAAGCTGACACCAAGAATAAAGCGGGCAGAAAACAACTTTTTCCACTTGAAGTCAGACAACCACAATGGTTTGTTTGATGGCTGGCTTGAAGAAATACAATATAAACCAATATAAAACATGCCACACAAGGCAAAATACATCAGTAGGACAACAAAAATGATGTGCAACTACCCGGTTCAATTTAGATAGAAAAAAAACTTCAAAGAGCAGAGAAATATATTGATTAAATCTGCAGTTGTGTGAAACGAGTTTGGCTACAAATCGGAAAGTCTACTTCACACTAGACAATGTAAATAATCCTTTCTGGAAACAGTGACATGGTAAAAAATTATTCCATCAGAGGTTCCTCATGCATCTAGGAATAAAAATTAGACATTTCTGAAAATGCATCATCTCAAGCTGTAGGAAGGATTAAGTTAACAGTATTTGCCTTGCAGTGCTTGTCAGTGCAGTGCCTAAACCTAGTAAGAGACGTTCACTTCTACTCAGCACTAGCGAGACCTCAGCTGAACCAGCGTGTCCAGTTTTAGACTGTCCAGTTTAAGAAAGACAGACTGAAGCAAGTTCAGCAAAGAGACCATTGAGCGGTTAGAGGGCTGAGGGACATGAGGAACAAGGATGGGCTGAGACACCTGGGTTTGTTACTCTGGAGAACACTTGGGGGACCATCTTGCTTTTGACATTTGCCTAACAGGAGATTACAGCAAAGGCTAAGCTAAACTCACTACCATTGTACACCTCTGACTTACACTGGCCATGCTTTCACTGGGGCAGGTTGGACCAGATGACCTCCAGAGGTCCCTTTCAGCCTAAAATCAGTCTACAACTCTGAGACTACCCATCAAAGTTTTCATCCCTATTTTTGATGCTGCTTTCTGATTACTCAAGTTATTTAATTACTACAGAGCAACAGAGAGATATGTACAAAATACTGCCTTTGTGCGAAATGAGTGAGGTTTCCAAAACCACCTGTGCAGCATCATATTTGATACTAAACAACTGTCACCTTAGAAGAAGTAGTAAATTTTGCTGTAAATCCGAGCTGTGCTTTAGCTACTACTAGAAATGTGGTAAATACAAGAATGAAGAGCAAGGCACACAAAATACCAGTTTCCCTGAAGAAGGACAGTTCAGACTATGGTACCAAGTTTTTCTGGAGGTACAGTGATGAAGCAGTAAACTGTCTTCTATGCATATCCGCCCCCCCCCCCCGTTTTCGCACGAAAAAAAGATGCTGCATTTCCAGAAAAGAGAAAAACAGACCTCTAGCAGACTCTGACTCACATGTATGCATCAAAACTAACTCTTTAAATGCAAGTTTCAGATCTACAGCATGTATGTGTCAACCTCCCATAGAAAGACAGGACACTTCTGCGCATACTTGCAGGATGACTGTGTCACCTGCTTTTACAGGCCAGCAACACACCATAGATATGGATGATGTTCCTTAACAGCTTTTCAGGAAGTATAATGCATTAGATAAGTGCTGTATCGGACTAGTAGATCAAAAAGTGAATTTGCCATTCTGTTCCTTATCTAATGGAGAGATCCAATGAGTGGCTCTAGCTTGCAGTTGCTCTGTAGCTCACAAACAGAAAGAGAATAGAAATCAATGAAACACAATTTCTGCATAGTATCCTGAAGAATCTTTTCCCTTGACTCCTGACAGGCACTGTGCTGAAGCAGTGTTCAGAAATACTTACAACTATAACACGTTAAACATCAGAAACATCCTGTAAACATCAAAAAAATTTTAGTTTAAAAGGTGGCTGAACACTGAAACAGGTCACGCAGAGATACTGTGGAGTTTCCATACTCGGAGATGTTCCAAACCCAACTGGACAATGGCCCAAGCCTCCTGCTCCAGCTGACCCTGCTTTGAGCGGCAGGGTTGGACTAGAGGATCTCCAGAGGTCCCTGCCAACTCAGAACAAAGAGTCACTGAGGTAACTGCATCTGCAGAGTCAGTGAAGGTTAGCCGCCATAAAACCATGAGACTCTGTATACTCACATCCATCTGCAGAATCTGAGCTATATTTGCATAGTATTTTGTGTATTTTCTTTCATGCCTCTAGACACGATCATACCATAAATACAAGTTACTGAAATCCAATAACCAAGCCAAGGAAAGACTCCTCAGCTTGTAGAAGATATAAACAGAAGACACTCCTGTTTCATTGCACATGGAAAAAAACTAAAAGAAACAAGTATCTCTCCGTCGTTCTGAACATTACTGACAAATGCTGCTATTGGGACTAAAAAAAAAAAGGAACATCTATGAAAATAATTGGCATTACCTGCCATAGATCAAAATAAATTTTAAAAAAAAAAAAAGTCATCTGAAGCCATGTCCTTAAACTTTTTGTCAAAAGTTTCCCACCATTACAACAGCAGTTGAATCTCCTCACTTTTTGACACTGTAGATTCAAACACAGTCTGCAGCACCCATGACGCTACTTATGAACCTCGGCATCTCCTATTCTGTTGGAAACTGTCCCCAGATCCTATGTGAATTTTTTGAGTATTAAAAAAAAAAAAAAAACAAAAACACACTTAGTCACAACCCTAGAAGAGTATGTTTTCCCCTTTCCCAAAGAGAGGTCAAAAGACTAAAAGATAAGACCATTTCATGTCTTGAAACACAGATAACAGCTCATAGTAGAATCAGGTCAACTACTGAGAACTTTGAATATGTAAACGCCTTCAGAAGGAGATTCAATTTCCAAGCCATGCCTAGTAAGACAGATCCAAATAGAACAATAATAATCCCATTAAAATCTCTTCCTCTAATGGCCCTCTTTTTTTTTTTTTTTTAAACATTCTCCAGATAAAATCATTTGTGGTTTTGTATCTATCAAAAAGCTTAAAGAGAATTCAAGAAAGAATCTGCTTCACTAGGACTGAATTATTTTTTTTTCCTTTTACAAAACTGGAAATATGCTTTGTTTTTGGCATAACATTAAGAATACATGATGAACAAAATAAAGATAAATGTAACAAAGATTAGCGTTTAGCACATCTAAAAGCATCCCTCTAACTTTAGACAACAGTGGTTGTACAATGCATGCAAACACTGAATTAAAAAAATAGTATTTTACATTATTTACTAGTTACAAATAAAACTGGAAAGTAAACTTTCTCAAACATTTGTAGAAATAAAGTTGTCAGGAAGTTACGGAAGATGAAACGCTGGTTTCACAACCCTTAACAGCAAATCTCTGCATTACCACATCACCAACCATGATAAGTTTGATGCAAATGAGACTTGAGCACGTGATCAAATTTAATCAAGTGTGCCAGAACATGATACCAAATTGGTATCAGTGTCAGGAAAGTGCATACTATCTAATCCAGTATAAAATCATAGTGGTCTAAATAAATAATGCTTAATGCAAGTAAGTCATGCTGCTACCTGGTATGTATTTTATTTTTGCTTTAATTAAAGCAAACAGAATACTTTTGACCCAGTATTGGGAGTCCTAAAGCCCTGCTTGTAGCATTGTTGAACCAGTGTTCTAACTTTCTAACCTTAAGATAAGTTTGGATATGTTATAACATATATTACATATATATATCTTATATAACATATAAGATATAACATACTCTTCCCACCAACTAACATAGCTTCCTGTGCTAATTTTCTCTCCTCTTTTTACCAAGAGGAAAGTTAAAAGCATTATGTGTTGCAGCAGCTCTACATCCCAACATTCCAGCGCTGATTGACGCCAAATGGCTGAAAAACATACAGACTTTTTGACAGACTACTGTCACCTGAACTGCAAAACTGTATTATCATGGCAGCCAAAAAAAAAAAGTTATTATCCTAGAGGTTTCATGAATCATTATGGTCTAGCATTAGGCCTTGCAAATAGTCAGTGCAGGTGAAGAGACCAGCATCCGCCTCAGCTCTTGAAGGGAAGAGGGATTAAAGATGTCCACTCTCAGGGGCAATGAGAAGGGAGGCAACAGCTTACCGAGCCCAGACCGCACATCACGTGGCAGTCGCGGAGATCAAGAGGATGAAATGGAGGGTTGAGAGGCAGGAAGAGGAGCCTGGCCCACTTACTGCTGCACATGGTGCCACTGTCACAGGGAACCAAGGTCAATATGCAGCTTATTCAAAAGACTTTCCCCTCTCAGATGGATACAAACACTTTGTTTTGCCTCTTTAAAAAGGGACAGATCTCACATTGCAAACCTACCTGGTAATCAGTCCCAGGTTTAAAAATAAATCATTACAAATCCTGCTTTACCTGCAGCCTTATTGTCCAACATTCAAAAGCATTACAAGTGCAGAAGATACAACCATTTCTCAAAGCCAGCATACCTTCTTTGGATGGTCTCCCCACCACCTGTCCAGTGAGACTCAGAACAATTAGCTTCTGCATGCCTCGACTCGGTACCAAATGAACCTGCTTGGCTTCTCAAACAGAACAGGAAGAATTCGAACAAGAAAAATGCTGAAGTTTTAACTGGTCAGACAAGCAAAAGCAAGAACAAAACAATCTTTCACACTCCTCGCATCGCCACCTTTCACCGAAGCCTTAGAACGACACACTTGCCAGTAAGCACCAGGCAGCCGAGAGGAAGCCAGGAGCGTCTGGTGACAGGGAATTGGTAGGACAGGGAATTGGTAGGACAGGGAATTGGTAGGACAGGGAATTGGTAGGACAGGGAATTGGTAGGACAGGGAATTGGTAGGACAGGGAATTGGTAGGACAGGGAATTGGTAGGACAGGGAATTGGTAGGACAGGGAATTGGTAGGATCCTGTTTGTGTTTGGGCTCCTCTGATGGATCCCAGGTGTTCACAGTCTGCAGGACGAACCTCGCTTTAAAACATTCATACATCTCAGTAGCACTTGGAAAAGATTCTTCTTGAGAAAAGCTAGTATGAGAAATCCCCTGGTAACCAATATTTCATTTTTCAACAATAACACCGTTATACTTTGGGGCGAAGGAAGAAAGGAGGAAGAGAAAGACATTTCCCTGATACAAAGTGATTTCCTCTACCAAAAAAAAAAAAAAAAAACCACCGAACACAAAAGCTGCTCACACAATGGTAGTGTGAACAATTCTGGAGAGGAGGGGAGACAAAAAAAAGAAAAAAGCTAAAGGACACTTAATAGTTTCTGCTGTTAAGCAACCTAAATACAGGTATCACTACATGCTCCCATTATATTTTGTCTTCTGCACTTTTTTTGGAAGGAAGACTTGACAGAAATCTATACAGAACAAGTAGTTACATGAACTAACAAAGCCTGGTACCTTCAAATCTCTCTCTCATACTTGACCAGATTTGATATCCAAGAATACATACGCTCCAGCTGAAGTTTCTCCCATGCAATTGTGTTAATCAGCTTCTCTGGTGACCCCCTTGTGCATGCTACAGCGCTTGCCACTGCTGGGACTCAATCTCACCCACCCAGTAGTCTGTTTTTACAAAGCCTGTTGGACTCCAGGTGTGCATAAGGAGCTAGAATAACATCTACTGAATTCAAAATATTTAGGAGGTTGGGGAGAAGGAAGTGTTAGAGAGGCAAAAAGCAAACAGGCGGGCACACACAGAGCATAAACACACAAGCTGGTTTCCATAGGAAACCAAAAACTTTGAGGGCAACCTTGCCTCCGACCTGTTATCAGAAATCTAGGATACAGCAACTGTGCAATCTCAGCAGTGACTACCACACAGCATAGATATTCGAGGTAGCTCCGAGCTCAAGAATCTATGCATTTGCTATAACTAGACGAAAACGAAAAAACTGCAAGAGTGACGACATGAGGCACACTGGCCCTCTCACAGGGCACACTGCCAGCAGAGACATTCTCTGAAGTACAGCCAGGCAGTACTTCACATGTAACTTTTGAACACAATTATTCCTGAACACGACTTGAGAGCCCACACCAGATATTAATCCAGATTTAAAGGAATACTTTAAAATATATTTTAATGGCCTTAGATTTGACAATTTCTGCACATTTCATTTACTTGTTTTGTGTGCAGTCTTTTATTCTTTTCGCAGTTTTATAGACCGTCTCATTCTCTGTTGCTACAAGGTCAAGATGTGTAAGACTTCACTAAAATAGGGATGTCTAGCAGGCAATTAAAATCCAAAGCAATCTGTTCCAGTATTACTTTAATTGTAGCATGCCAGCTATTATGCCGGCACCACTGATCTTCTGACCTTTAAGCTAAAACCGCTGGACTAACACCAGAACCAGAAACGCGACAGCCACATTAGCACAGTGCTGCCCCTGAGCTCAGTAAGCCCCGCTGAAGAGGAAGGCTAGTTAGCTCATACGCAATGCTATGCTACTGCTACTAAATGCTATCCGGATGCGAGCTACAAACTCAGCAGAGTGTTGCATTATGCCATGTAGGCACTGTGAGTTCAAGCTAGAGTAATAAATAAAATAAGGCCAGGGCACAGGTTTGAGCACTAATCCATAACTGTCCACGCCAGTAAACTGTTATCACATTCTGTGGCATGGTTTTGATCAAGTTTACTAACAGATATTGACCTACCAGAGAACCCACAGGGCTAGGGACTGTTCCCAGCAAACAGCAGGGGTTTGAGCCATGCAGAGCCTCTCTTCGGAGCAGAAAATGGGCTGCAGACAAGTGCAGACATAGCCACTAGCTTCCTCAGAGCTGGCTCAAGAGTCTCCAGCACAGCTCTACAGCTAGTTATGAATATACTCATCCACACTAAGATGAAATCTAAAGCCCAAGGCAGCTTCTGCTCTGAAAACTATTACAGATTTCCCATGTGCGTGTTAAAATGACTTGCTCAAGGGCATCTGCATTTCCTTATTTCACAAAGTCAATGAGGTAAACTAATGAATGAATGCGAGGCACTGATACTACAGTAATGTCACATCAAAATACTATCTCATTAGTACCCATAAATGAGCGAAGTTGAGTGCACTCAATGCAGAGCAGCGCAATTATCATGCAACTATGCTGCACCACGTTAGCTATGTAGATGATTCCATGTGTTGCCTAAGATGTCAGATTAAGGCTCTGGCCCTTTCCAGTCCATGAAAGTACAGACACAAGTATAAAATATTTACCTATTGTCAGTATTGTAATTATCATGCTTGATCACTTCCTTTTTTTTAATTTTTAAATCAAGTCAGGTAGTATTGTCTAAATCTAAGCTGGAGGGTGCAAGGAAATCAAACTCCATCCCAAAAGTAACTGTTTCTGCCACCAGCAGAAACAATTTACAGAACCTTCCCCACACACACCCCTTCCTTCCCAGCAGCCTTTCAGATGCAGAAAAGGAGCCCATCAGATCATATTAACTTTACCAGAAGCAACAGCCTGCTCCTCACATGTAATCATGATATTGCGACAACTGGTTTTTATTCACAAGACAAAGAGAGTTTTATTAATATTGCACATATTTACCTTAGTGACATTCAGCACTAATTAACATGGTTATAAACTGAACAGCAGTGGCACTTCAATACTATCCTAAGTCTTCGATTCCAAATTTTGAGCACAGGGATAACAACACATTGCCTTGCGACCCAGGGTGCCAGTATTCAAGTGACTAACCTAACTGAAGTTTCCATACATTTCAAGAGCTTTTGGCATCTCAGCTAAGTACTGAGGTGATAACAAAGAAGAGTTACAGCAAACAAGATAGCTACTGCTATTAACATTTTTTAAGGCAGAAACTCAGTGCAAACAGAACAGTCACACAGCAGCAATACAAGATTCAAAAAGAAAAAAACCCACCACCTTTAGAAAGACGGTTTTTCTACCTGGCAAAATTGCTTTGAACCTCTTAACACGAAAATGTTTTTGTACCTCCTTTATCAGCAACAAGAAAATAGTGTAATGCACAAACCAACCACTATTTAAGGGTATTTTTCATTACACTATGCATACAATTACTTCATTTTCAAAAGTACTATTAAACACTAACATTAAACGACTTTACCTGCAAGCACATAACACCCACATACTGTCGCAGAGCCAAGAGTTTTTATTGCCACCTGTAAAATGCTACTGAAATAGAGCAGCACTGTTCCACGAGCCCTTTTCTTTCCCCATGTAAAGAAGTGAATACGAAAGACCACACAATCAGGTACACCATCTATGCTATCCTCATGCACTTACCTGTTACAAGCAATAAAGTTCTAACTCGTAGCTCAAGTTTCAAGTAAGAATTAATTCTAGCCACACTGCCTGACAATGCCTGGGAAAAACGCTAGTCATTCTGGAGGAAAGCAGGATTCACATTTAAGAAACTACTCACAATTTTAAGCATTTAGCTTCATCTATATAGAGTTGTGCCGATTCTTCTCTCGCCTCCCTTCAAATAGATCTATTCTTCTCTCACTTTTAAAGCTAGAAAATCACAGACATGTTTGGACCCTTCTCTTCTAAACTGTAACACTCAGGAAAAAGAGGGAGGGAGAGGGAGAAACAGAAGATATGGTTCACTTGTTCATACAGTTTCAGCTACAATATTTAAACACAATTCAAAAAAAAAAAAAAAATCGCTTTCTCAGTACTGTTATCTACCAAAAATTAAGTATCAGTTGTGCTTATTCTGGATGCTTTAATGCCACATCAAATGGAAGCTCATTGTTCTGCCAAAAATCTTTTAGTCCTCCACGTTAGAAAAACTGACAACTATAAGGCAAACAACACTACAATCGTTTACTACTCCTCCTCATCTGAGCCCAACTTTTTCCTGTCTAAATAGTCAATGATCTAACAATTCTTATTGCTATTGCCTTCTCCAGCTTCCCTAATGTTCACAACACTACCTTCCAAACTGTTCCAAACAAATAACTGATCAAAGTGCTACTTTATTTTAAATCTGTCCACTAGCTCTCCAGTTCACCAATTATTTCTTCGAGTATGACCCTTGTTAATTACCTCTTCCTATTACACATAACTGAAAGATGAAATAAGGATTTTATCTACAAATTCCTTCTTCAACTGCTCCTTAATTTCTCTCCTTGTATCAGTTTGTGAGGCCTGTTTTATTTAGCCCCAAGTCACTTAACCCCATGCCTCAAGAACCTGAAGAAACCTGTCACCTAAAGTTAGACTGCATCATACTTGGGAATATTTGGCAACTACTACAAATTGGTTTGTGTTTTTTATTTTTAAGCAAAGTGCAAATTTACAAAAAAAAGGAACAGCAAAAGTCTCCCGCCTCCCCCAGCACTTCAGATGTTTTCTGTTTCTTGGTATTTTGTACTTTTACAAGAGGCAATGTTTATCTTGCATACGATTATTTTTCATGTGGCCAGCTCTGCAAAACTGCTAAGTTGTTACGAATTAAATTGACTGTTCCCCTCACCCCAATTTTCAGAAGAGATGCATTATATCTCTTAGTTAAAGAGCACATTCACATTTGCACTCTTGCCCTTGGCAGGCATAAAGTTGTTGGCAGTTTGAAGTAAGTCATTACACTTAAGATCCAAGAACAAAAAGATAATTCAGCAATGCAAGAATGGAAAAATCTCAGTTCAGCTGCTCAGGTATGTAAGCACTGACTTACATACTAAAAAAATTGAGATTTAATGATGCCAGCAATCAGCAGATAATGACTTAACTTTTGTTAAAATAACAGTGATGAACACCCTTCCCAACATTTAATTACTGCATATTATCATACCTTTGTTTTACTGGAGATGTGCTTTAAATTACCAACGAATTTGAAAGTCTTTACTGCATCAACACTACATATACAAGTGATTAAATCTGGAATATACAGCACACTGTTGCATGTTCACACCCAACTGTAATCCTGTTGTTTGGAGATAGGATAACGTCTTCTGTTCTCAAATGTTATCTAGCACATTAATTAACCTTAAAAATTGTCTGGCTGGAAATAAAAGTACAATAGTACGGGACTAAAATAAAAAAAGTCCTGACAATTTTAATACACGATAAAAAAAAAAACCTACATAGCTCTGCAGATCGCCTGGCTTTGCCTAGATAGGGAGGCAATTGTATAATAATGCAAGAATTAACTTATGGGTCTCAAATTATTCCATGGAGCTCCCCCCCAGTTCAAACTGCAAAGTGGAAGTGTCTGTGTCAGGCAGTACTCCAGAGTACCAATGGCCACTCATTTCACTGCACAGACATGCCCTAAAAACCCACAGAACTCAAAATCCCAAAAAGGCCTTTTCAATTTCCAATGAATGGCATGTTTTAAGATAATATAAACAAAAGGATAATGCTAATATAAACAAAGGCATCCTAGCAAAGATTCTCCTACAGTCTCTCTGTATGACAATGCAATAAGCAATAATAAATTTGGGACATCATGGGAATTTCCAGAGTTATGTCAAGTACGAGTCAATGACTACCCTGCGAGATGCTGCAGAAGTCAATGGGGGGGAAGGTTAAAACAAACTGACTTTCTGTCAACACTGCCTTCTTCAAAGACTGCAGAAGAAGGGAAGGAGTGAAGAAAACAACATCCAAGGAAAGGACAAACTACATAAATAGCTTTTACATAAGTATCTCCTTTCTTTTCTCACTTCTAAATGTTTGCTTTAGCAAAAGCTGGGGGAAAGCATCCGGTTTCACTCTTTATTCCGGCTGCTGTATAATCAATGGAGTGCAGTCTATTGAACTACTTTATTACGATTCATGCAACAAGCTGTTAAATACACTTGCAAAGTAAAAGATCACTGCCAGTATCATGTCATTCATAAAGATATGTTTATTTTCAAGGCATGAGAACATTAAACCATAACTTTCTTCTGCACAATTATGCGGTCCTTCTGCATGGACTGAAAGCATAAAATCCAATTTCAGCCCTTCCAATTTGAAAAAAAAAATAAAAAAAATACAGTGGTAGAAACCTCAAATGCATCCAGCAGAAGCAGGGAAGGCTCCTTAAGATTCATTTGGTCCCCACCAAATGGGGTCTAGTATTGTCTTCCATTTGACACATGCAATAATACTCCCAAAATAGTATCAAACATTTTAGTTTTTAAAACATTAACAAAAAATTCGATTAGTAATTCAGAAAGTTAAGAGAGAAGCCTTGTCCAAAAAACAGAGATCTTTAAATAGTTCAGATATAAGAACCATAATGACTTTTGTGTAACAGTAACATGTTTAAGCCTGCAGTTTGAGTTTTATCACCCATTATCTTTTTTTTTTTTTTTTGAACATGTAGACAAAGTCATGTTGCACTTCAGACATGTAAAAAAAAAAATAAAGTCTGATTTTTGCCACAGTTTCTTCAGCAAGAGAAAATTTGTGCTCTGGCCCTGCCAAAATACAAACATTCAAGATGTGTACGTCTCCTCTTACACTGGCCTCTTGCGGGGAAAATAAATCCCCCTCCTTTCTTGCATGCCCACAGATAAAGGAAATCGGGTCTCCTGTTGCAGGTTTGCAACCTGAGCGCCAGCACTAGCAGGCTGTGATAAACTGACACCAGCAGTAGTGCTGCTACTCAACCAAAAGACATAAAATGGGCTGGATACCAAAGTAAAGCTGTTTCACATTAGCATAAAAAAAATTTCTCTACAAGGATGGTCTTGATTTTTAAAAGTTGTTTAAACTGTACCTACATCAGCATTTCTAACAGTAGTGCCCTTTGAGAAGGTCCTCCAGCTATCACCAGCTAGCAGCCTGCAGAGCACAAAGCGGTTTAACCCAGGAGTCCAACCTCCTGCTCCAAGCAGAGCTGACTTCCACATTGCATCAAGTTGCTCATGGCTTTGTCCTGTCAAGCTTTAAAAGCCTCCAAGAATGGAGATTCACCAGGCACTCTGGGGTGGTCAGTTCAATGCTTAACCACCCTCAAAATGATTTATTTTCATTTTTATAGTTGCTTTGGTGTGCGTAAACAGGATTTCTCCTAGAGGAAACTAAGCTAGAAATCCCTCCCCAGAAGTTCACCAAACATGGCCCAACCCTTAATGGTCATAACAGTCCAAACCAACAAACCACATCTGTATTGGGGACATCCAATTTAGGAGACCAGACTACATTCTGTCTGAAGTAAAATTACTGAAATACTAACAGTGTCGATCTGGGAGACTCACCGCCCCTGCCTTCAGCCAGAGATCCACTCTGCCAAATTATTTGTTAGTGTTAAGATCCAGTGACAAAGCCAAACGCACAGATAGCAATAATGAAATTAGATGAAGGAAAGAAGCATTCTTTGAACCAGAAAGAAAGGAGGGGAAAAAAAAAGTTATAAATCAGAAAATTATAATCTCTCTTGTAAAACACCAGTCATCAAGGATCTGCAATGAACGCTTCATGTGACAGTGTGATTTTGAGTGAGTGTGAAGTTAAGACCAGTAGCTTATTATAGCACCAAAAAAAGCAGGCAATACGAAAATACAGTTTCAATCATTTCAAAAAGTCCCAAGAGCAATGTAAAAATGTTCTTGGGGCTATGCAACTTTTGGTCAAATCAACAAATATAGGTGTTTTTAAATATTTGTTAACTCTTTAGATAGAGCTGTCTGTATTACCACCAACAAGAAAACCCAAGATATCTATCAGAGCTGCTGACATGAACAATGGGCCTACAGAAAGTTCTACTACCACAGCAGTTGTTTTACAGATATTATCTGCCACTATTAAAAAAAAGTTCTGTATTAATCCTATTTCACATCACATCAGCATACAATAAGCCTGTCATTTGAATTCAAAGGTCAAAAGACAATTGATTTAGCTGATGGCACTGTAAAAATGCATCGTGACTCGAGAAATTCAGAGAGCAGAGCCATGCTACAAAAGCAGCCCTTGGCACCTCCTGAAACCCCACCATGGGCTGCACAGAGACAGGCAGCAAAGCAGGCTACAGAGCAAAGGAAGATGCTTGGCACTTTCCCCCACCCAGAAAAGCAAGCATGAAAATTCACAAAATACTACCAGCCAAGTATATTAAACATAACCAAGTCTCCCAAACAGACTCAACAGGCAACTTTTCTCCAAGTCATGCTCAACTTCTGACCTGTGCTTTCTAGCAGCCTGGAATAAGAGCTTGTCTTCTACTGATTTTAGCTACTTGAAGTTTTTAATCCACTATATCATCATCAATTAGGAAAAATAAGATGTATTTCAGGGTTAACTTGAAATGCTTTCACTTAGATAAAAGTCCACACTAATGTACAAACTCAAGGTCAGCATGTTTCTCTCACAGCTGCAGTAAAAACCAGTCTCTCCAATGTCTAAATGAGTATTTTGAGGTAAAAAAATTGTTACCTCAAGAGGTAAACAAACAGAAAAATTGAAATAAACACCACCAAAAGCTTTTTGAGCACTGAAGGAATCATGAAGAACAATCCAACTTTAAAACAACTATATGCTACATGCCAGTAGTTTATTTAAATTTTGACAACTTATGAAATAAAACTTGGTCTTCAAAAAGCACTTCACTAATCTTTAATAACATCCATCTGAAGAAAGCATTCTTCCCTTTCTACAGAGCCTGAGACCAAAGGCAAAAGAGTATTAAAACATGAACAAAAAATTCAAAGTGCCTCTCAGGCCTAAGCATGAGCCACTATTCCCAGTAACAACTCTTCCTTCTGTATTATGGTTTTAAATAACCCGCATTCAGAAAAGTTGCTGTATACAGTCATGCATTTGTCAGGAACTTGACCCCTCTCAGGCATCCATCCACTGTGCAGGGAACAAGAGCTACTACTACTGCACTGCAGCATGCAACACCAGACTAAGTAGTACGAAGAGATGAAGCCACGGTTGATTTTGATCCTACTAATCAAACACAGGTTTGCAAGAGAGGATCCACTTACAGACTCAGACCTCTGAAACAGCACTGACAAATGCTCGGTTAACGATCATACAATTCACCAGCTATCAAGATTATGAAAAGTGTTATGTCGCCACATTTAAATGAAGTGCTCTTTAAAACATGCTTCCATAAAGAAAACAGAGACTTGTAAATGCTTAGTCTCACTTAACACTTAACATAAAAGACATGTGGCAGAATCTAAATCAAACAACCCACCCAGCAAACTGGTGCCACAGAATTCAAAATGAAAAAGACTGAGACAATGACATAATTCAGCTTTACATATGCAAAGACAGACATCTAAAACCATTTTATCTGCTGATTCATGTTCAAAAACACAGTTGAATAACCAAGCAATTCTAGTGTCACTGCACTTCCTAAAGGGATTCCCAAAGTTCAGAGTGCAAAACTACTATCAAAGCTAACACTGAAACTGCTACAGACTGTGTTAGTCTTGCACTGCCAGCTGCGTACGGATTAAAAATCAGAATTAGTCAAAACCACAAAATTATTGTCACTGAGCCTCACCAATGGCCATATTCTGCAGATTTACAACTATGCGTTCAAGTTAACCATTGCTGGTAGGGTTCCACTCCCAGAAAACACTGATTGCCTTCCATTAAATAGAGAATAACTCAACTTTCAAAGACGCATAAAATCCCACTTTAAAAACCTCCAGCTTGAGAGTCCTCATTTCAACATTAAACTGAACTCAATGAAATATAAAGCTTAGACTATTTAAAAGTTGCTATTTAGAGGGATATACTTGCAATCAAGTCACTGAAGTCATTATCTCCCTGGAAACATAAAACACAGAATATAACATTTTTTCCCCTCGCTCACAGAAAGGTACTTAACATTTTTAATTTTACATGCCAAATTAATAAAAGCTTCATCTAGCACATTTTAGAATATACATATTTACCTGATAAAAGAAGTAACTGCACTTACTGTTGCTGTATTTCTGTCATAACTTATTAACAAGAAGTTAAACGAATGGGTTTCAGAATAAATGAATAAAATAAAAATCTAAAAGATGGATAATGAAGTAAACAAAGCAAAGATATAAAAAATATAATAACAGATAATTAAATCATGCCTTATTGACTTTTTGAATATTTAAATTAAGGAGCTGCTGAGGAATAAAAGTAATCTGCCTAAAGCTAAGAAACCCAAGGAAGCAACAGATCAAAACTGTTTGCCAACTAGCCAACACGTAGAGGTTTAAATTTATTCTCATTGACCCTGAAAATGTCAGCATTAGGGAAACCAACTTGTGTGACTGAAATTTTGATGAGGCGAAAGCTCTGCTTCTTTACCCCAGTAGGGTATCCAGGATTTCTAACCAGTAGCAGTAAGAACTCAACAGCTTGCAGCAACCCCCTTGCTGAAGGGATTAAACCACTGATATGGAGAAAACTGTTCCTTTTTCTTCTCTACAACAGACATGCTATAGGACGAAACAGATACAGGAATAGAAAAGAAATTCAACTGGGCCTCAACCCTTTCTCTTACTACCCTACCTCTCATCTTCCCAATGTATTTCCAATATTATCCTCCTTAACTGGAAGGACATGACCCTACTGAAATTCAAAATAACTAGTATGAATATTTTATGTTCTGAATTTAAAAATTAAGTTTCGTTCTCCTATCTTAGAAATAAAAAAATGTGTTCATAGTAGCAGAATTAATAATTCTGAAATAAGACATTTTAAAGAATACATTTGAAACACATTTACAAAACTGAGAGGACAAAAAGAGCTACATAAGAACAAAACGCTCTCGAAGCAGCAGCAGAATGCTTATAATCATGATAAAAAATCTCCTTGAAAACCTGGGGAGGGGGGGGGAGGGCCACATTTGGACATGGTTTTTAAAACAACAGCTATCCAGAAGTTAATCCCAAACCTTAAAATAACATTTCAGGAAAATATTGGGGGGGGGGGGGGGGGGGGAAGCTCTTCAAACCTAGAACCAATTATGCATGAGTGAAATGACATCCATACATTTTATTAAAGAAAAAAATAGATTATAAATTACACATCCCCATACTGAGTTTCTATTCCTTATTGCAGCTCCACCCTTTCACAGTTGTGTCAGTGCCTACCTCTACACCTGCTAGCCTTTTTAGTCAAGCAACTTTTTGCAGCCCTACAGTAGTCAGAGTTGACACCCCATTTTGCTTCTGACTTCATGATCTAAGAGGTTCTACGAACCACAACTGAAAGCTAAGTATGCCTATCCCAAGTAGCGATGTTAAAACCAAGCATTTTATTAGCATCAGTAATACCTTCTTAATATACTGTTGAGCAACTAAGCACACATCCTTTAATCAACTGGCCATAAATAAACACTGTTAAAATGGGGAAGAAAAAAAAAAAAAAATCTTCTGTCCCTAGTTACCTATCAATAAAGAGGAGACATAGTATTTACATAAAACATGCAATCATGAAACTTTTCTTTTTAGCTTTACCCAAATAGAACACAGTTGTCTTTATAACTAAGAAAAAAATAAACCTGAAGTTCCCACACTGTTTCTGGATTAATAACTCGTATGGCGTCTGATGGCCTAAGGCATAAAAGCCTTGACAGTGAAACACAACTTACAGATCACTCTCTGTGATTACAGCTGCCACAAACTTCTACCTTAGTACTTTCACCTGTCTCTCCCACCACTCCAGCTGAAGGGAAACAGAGGCTAGCCCAGCAATACCTTCCAAATAAATAACGACCAAACTCTCCACCAGAGAAAACACAGATGCTTATTATCCAGTTAGTACTGGCAGTGACAACAGGCAAAAACGGGGGCTGGACCGTTTTCCCTTTTACAAAACTGGTTTATGCTTTAAATTAAAGGAAACAAATACTTAATTCCCATAGTTAACAAGCAAAAAAAAAAAAAAAAACCCTCAATCAAAATTCCATCATGAAAGGACTGCTTTCTAAAGAAAATGCCAATCCTGGTTCATCCATACAGATCTGGAACCTAATGAAATCTGACACCTTTACTCTGAAAACAAATTTGCATTGTATTATCAACTAAGGCTCCGTGCTCACAGATGCACTTCATGCAGCGTGCAGTAAAGGGTTCATTAAAGCAGCATCACTAAAATTTTTAAAAGCTGTTTTGCAGGCAAAATTTTTAAAAGGATTTCGTAAGCAAAATTATCCAAAAAATGCCTTTGTAGTCTTCTTTGGATAAAAAACGTGCCTCCTCCATCTAAAACATACAGATATTGTGGCCAAGGTTACACAAGGAGATCTTCATTAAGTTGAGCAATTCCCATTTTGTATCACTGCTTTACCAGACACGAATGGGTGAATTCCTCATTAAACGAGCTGAAGCTGCATCCCAGTTACCCAGTGCAAATAATACAGTTATTTTTAAATATCGCATGAGAACATTAACATCAAGACTTCATACCATATAAAACGGGGCAAGAGCAAACAAACTCAGCTTAGGAAGGCTATCCCCTTCTCATCTACCTTTCTTTGCTTCCCCACCACCATCTCCCCCTCCCTCCCCGTAAGATCCAATTTAAGGCATTCCCTGTTTTTCCACTTCTCCAGGCTCCCAGGGAAGAAATCAACCCTCCGCCAATATTTCGTTCCTCCACCCCCTCTCTCACGAGCTGAGCATTCAGAACATCCCCACCGGCCCTGCCTCCAAATCACCTAATTGTTATCATTACTGTGGTCTCAGCACCGGCTCAGAACAAAACCAGCACGACTACACCCTCGCTGGCTATAAAAAGTAAAGAAAGGAAAAAAGACTGAAGTACAACTTACAGCGCCGAACGCGAGAAAAGTTATTTACTGAGCCTCGAAGGCGAGCAGCGTGCCGCTCCCGGGCCCGCGGGGAGCGCGGCCCCCGCCGCAGGGCGCCCTCGGCGGCCGCCGCCTCCGCAGGGGACCGGCGCGGCGCGGAGCGGCACGGCGCGGAGCGGGCCGCCGCCACTCACCACAGCCGCCGCCTCCGTCCGTCCGTCCTCTCGCCGGGGCGCCGGCCGCGCTGCTCCCGCTCGGCGCTGCCTTTCCTGAGGAGAAAAGGACACAAATCCGGAAAATAGCACCCGGCTCGGCTCGCTCCGGGGGGACCCGCGCCCGACCGGGGGCAGCCGGCAAGGCGGGGGCCGCCCCGGGCAGCGGCTCGACGGGCTCCCGCCGTCCCGGGGGCGCACGCCCCCCGCCCGGCGAAGGAGGAGCGGGGCTCCGGGCGCTGCGGCGGCGGGGGGCTCTGCCGGCCACTTTCGCCCGGCCCCCAGCCCTCACCCCCGCCAACTCCGGGGCGACGGCGCCGGTTGTCGGGCAGGGGGCCGCGCAGCTCCGGGGCTGGGGGCCGCTCCCCCCACGCACACCCGGCCACCCGCGCACCCCCTCGGTCAGCGGCACGGCGGCTCCCCGCGCCCGGCTCCGCGGCAGGAAGAGGGGGACGGCGCGCAGCCTGCCCCGGCTCGGTGCTCCCGCTCGCAACTCACCCAACAAAGTTGCGGCGGCGGCTGCCGGCGGCGCGGCTGGGCTGGGCTGAGCTGAGCTGATCTGGGCTGGGCTGGGCTGTGCGCGGCGCTCCCCGCCCGCGCCCGGGATGAGCTCACCCCGCCGCCCGCTCCCCGCCGCGCCGCGCCGCGCCGCTCCGCCCGCCGCCGCAGCTCTCGCGAGAGGGGCTGCCCTGCCGCCCGCCCGCGCTCCGGCGGCGAGGGGCGGGGGCGAGCGGCCCCGCGCGCGTTCCTATAGCAACGGCCAAGCGCCGGGCCTAGCGGGCGGCCGAGGCCTGCGCCGAGCTCGTTCCGTTCCAACCGCGCCCGGCCCGGCCCGGCCCGGCCCTCCCTTCCCCTGCCCGCCTCACCCGCGGGGCGCGGCTTTCGAGGCGGGAGCCCCGGGGCTGAGGTGGGCGGGCGGCTGCGCTGTGGTGGGCGGCTGCCCCGGGGGGCGACGGAGCTGCGCTCGGGGAACCTCCCGTTGGCTCAAGGCGACCCGGTGCCGCCCGCCTCGTGGCCCGGGGCCGACGATCACTCATGTACGGTACGGGGCCAAGGTCACTCATGACAGCGACCTGTGTGTGTAGCGTTGGTAACTGGACTCCTTGGGGCATGCCCAATACACTCCAGTGTTGCACCTCTCAGAACTTTTTGCATTAAAATGCTCTTTTATCTTTTTATTTTTTTTTTATTTTGATCATTACATCACATTCCAGCCTCCTGGAGACCTGTAGGGAGAAGGTCACTGTAGTTGCTGGCACACAGGCAAAACCTACCGGTGCTATACAGATGGTACATATCGAGCTCTTCCACTGCCAGTCACATGAAATTGAATTCTCTCTCTAGAGATCCACCACAGGCAGCAAATTAACGACACGGGTAGGCACATGAAAAAGATGAGCATAGATCAACATCACCCCTTGTTCTGCAGGAACACTGCTCTGTTTTCAAATGGCCAAAATTTTGAACAAAATCAGCCATAGGTAACCCATTCTGGACACTCTGCTGGTTGTCATCGTCCTTGGCTTGACAGAACATTAACAATCTCAGTTAAACCAGTGTAAGTGAAGCTTTCCCTGAGCTGTCTCTGAAATTAGGACACTCCAGAAAACATCTCCGATTTGGGCTGGCGACGTTCCAGCAGTGTGCAGCATGGTGATAGCTAGAGCAACCGAGCTGTGGTGAGCAGCTGTTCCACTGCCGAGATGTTAGCTTCACCCCCAGTCACTTTCCAGGAATGCCTGGACAGCAAAGACCAACAAGACTTACATACGGATCCAAATGGCTTGCAAGCTTCTGAAGATGTTCCTCGTGGATCTTTAGTACTGACATTTAAATACCACGGTGTTCGCTACTGTAAAAATACCTGGGTGGATTTCCAGAGAGCAATCACTCTCTTACGGGTTCCCCAGCTTGAGCTCATGGCTCCTGCAGGTGTTACGGAGTCACAAAAACACTCCCTATCTCGTCTTGCTGAGTAGAAGGAACGTTCTGGATGGATGAAGGACTGATCCCCATGCTGCTCTGGCATGAAAAAAAAAGAGAACTGGCAATCCAGAAAAACAAACAGGAACATTTTCAGTATTTAAATACATTTATCTTATACCATGCACCTGAAAAGCTCAGTGTATTTTCCGTAAATGAAACGTTTTTTTATTGGCAGCTCTAGCACCACTCTTACAAAGGGAAGTCCAAAGACGCTCACAGTCCTCAAATATATACACACAGCAGTCCTGGATGTGACTGCAGCATCAGGAACCGTGGTGTGCGATTACGGAACTTGTCTTCATCAGAGGAATTTAGATAGTGAGGCCATGGCTTGCAAGCTCTTTAATGAGGTTAATGAGGCTAGTGCATTCCCAAACCGTTTCTATGATCTTCCTTCACACACTGCTGATGTGTCAGATCATAAGATGACGGAGAGTAGGGAGGGAGCACCAAGCACCAGCCCAGCCTACATGCTATCTGAGATGAGGCCGCAGTGGAGACACACACCCTTGGCTGCAGTCCAGAGCTGGAGCTGGCTCCTGCTCGCGGGCCCCTGCAGTCTCTCCCTGAATCCCACGTCTAAGAGGTCGACATCTGGCAGCGCAGGGGTCCTGGCCTGGTGGCTGCTGGCGCAAGGCACGGCCGAGCCACTGTTCTCACCACATTCTCCCTGTGCATGGCATCTAGAGCTGCGGTTAGGGGGGCAGCAGCACTCAGGAGCAATGCATGTTCGCACAGGTCTCAGGATATCCAGAACTTGTTTATTATGTGGAAGTATAAATATTTTTGTGCCTTTATAATTAAGCAATAATTAACTAGATTTTGGGGGGGGGAGAGGAGGAGAATTGAGAGTTTACCTCCTGCCTATATAAGGAAGTCATCAAAACAGCTGATCTAGAATAAGAGGAATAAGAGGGGGTTTGTTCCAAAATAATTACCTTGCCTCAACAATGCACAATCAATTCCAGAACAAAAGGACTCTCTTCCCTTTGACAGAGCACTCACACATTGTCCTCTGCTTGACTAGCTGTCACAGAATGAAGGATGCACAGTCAGCGTTCCAGTTGGTTTCCCTGTGTAGACAAGCCCCAAGAACCCCAAGAATTTCTGAATGCCAGCCCTTCTTCTGCCACTAATTTGCTGTGTTACCGTAGGCAAGTAACTTCATTTCTGTTTTAATATTCTCCTTTAAACAGAAAGGGAAAATGATACAGTTATTTACCTCAGAGGAGTGAGGTGAGAGTAAATTAATTAACATTTATGTTGCTCTCTGAAGGTTTGGCTTTATGAAAGGGTAAGTAGTAAGACTGTTTCTGATTAGGGCTGGCCGGAGCTACTGGAAGCACAGGGAAAATTTGACTAAGAATCTGAAACACCCTGAATCAGAGTGCATAATTTATTCATTGATGAACAATGAACGTGTGAAAGTTTGTATAGAGCACACCCTTCCAAGAAGCATTACAATTTGAATATACAACACCCCAGAAAAACAGATAAAGTCATTCTGGTAGAGATGATTTGCTAAAGCCCAAGATCAGTGAGTTTCAGGATATGGAAAAGGTCTGTATTCTCATTCGTGGTCCCAGGAAGTCAGTATATGTGGGGAAGGTTTTAGGGTCTTAAAGTATTTTCTAGTGTTATTGGCGTGGGGGTTTTAGAGGATTGTCTTTAATATGGATCATTCCTGTGATTCAGTTTATAGCACATAAACAGTTACACTGCCATAAGAAAGGCCAGTTTTGCTTTGGGGCACTGGGGGCAGGAATAAGAGGCAACTTCTTTAGCCAGCTTTGGCAGGATAGGCAGTGCCTTGTGAACTACAACTTTTGTGTTCTTTTTTTCACTCACCAACAGACCTTTTCTGACATGAAGTAGATATAAACACTCTCTGACTTTACCAGTTATAACTCTGTGCAACTCGTACGGTCATCTTTGAACTCTCTAAGGGACTTCACAGGCATTTTAAAGCAACCCTCTCTGCAGCTTACAAGCATTCACCCTGAAGTAAATCTGTTCCTTTTAATTGGCTTGGGTAATTACTAATTGGGCATAAAGTATGTGAAGTCATTAAAACTCAAGATGAGAAATACACATTAGTTAGAAGTGGGGAAAACGTATTTTTTAATAAATGCAAATAAATGTTTCTGACTTTGGTATATTTAACTTAGCAGAAATATTGAAGAATTTCTCTCAAAAAGGATTTGAAAGGAAAGAAATTTGCAACAAAGCAGCAGCATGGAAGAAAGTGTGCAGGTGAGCCTGAAGGCTGGTGCAAAGGGATTGTCAGGTAGGAAGTACAAAATGAAATGATCAGTGTCAAGTCTGACAGGCCAGAATTGTGACCTCTCAGCTGTACATGGGCTCACAGAGGCACCCATGCACATTGCAGTTTCCTCCTACCAAGCCTGTCTGTCCTGCTTTGCAGTCAGTAGGCTCTTTCTCATAATTTGCAAGGATCTGCATGATTCTTTTGCATTTCAGTGGACTGCCAAACCACTGGAATAGAGAAGAGGCCCAGAAACTGTACTAATGGGAGCCACTTAGTACCTAGATGGCTATATAATCCTCAGAAAAGAAATTGCGAAACACACACTCAGAACATGTCTCAAGCCTGCATTTATAGAGGCACCAATCCACATAGACATTAACTGTATTAATCAAGACAGCTTTTCACTAGTAAAAGCACAGTTAATAACCTTGACTAATGTTAAAAAAAAAAACAACATTTTATTTGGATGCACATCAGAATACTTAAGAATATTATTTTGGTGTTACCTTTTGTTTTTAATTCAGTAACTGGAACAAAGACATATCTGGTTAGACCAATGCCCACTAATTCAGCATAGTGCGTCAAGTAGTCATAGTACTATAGGCTTAGGAGAAAGTGCAAGAAAAGAGAATGAAAATAAGAAATTTTCCTTGTCTGACAAGAAAGTAATGCAAAAGGGATGTCTGTGGAGAGAGGGTTCTTTTGTTTCGAATTGTCAAGTGATGTGATATGTTAGTCATCAAATCATACTTTTCAAGTATTTAAAAACAACATAAGCAGAATTCCAAAGTGCTTTTGTAGACTGTATTTAACACAAAACTCGCCTCCCACGCATTAAAAGATTAGGGGTGAAAAGTCAAACACTCAAAAGTAATAAATGCCAAATGCCATCTGCTTTTACCTTTATTTCAGATTTCTTGGGCACACACACTCTATAATATAAATTGCAATTACACGATTATACAACTTTCTCCACAGTTTCTCTGAAGCCTGGGGAGTCAGAGCACAGTGCAACACCTTCCTTTCTGCACGCTGTTGTCCACTAGCTCTGAAGACAGTCGGATGCGTTGCCCACTAGGTTGATCTAGAGTGTTCATCAGAACAGAACATTTCACGAACAGCAACAAATGCATTTTTACCCCTTTCCTGTAAGGTATTATTATTATCCCCATTTTACAGATCAAATAGCTAGCACCTGGTTTTCCCATATGGTTAGCATGGGATAGCTCTTCTTTTCAAAGGAGCACAATCTCCCCAGGCATTCACATGTAATTGTGAATGCTTCTGCAAATCAGGCAAATCCAGGCACCGCGGAGTAAGGCTGTGGCTTAAGCGACACTTCAGGACAGCATACACAGGCACTGCTAATGGAAGAAGTAGATCTGTCTATTCCACACCCCTCCTTCTCCTTCCTGCCCCTGTGCTGCCCCAACCTTTGTGCTGCACAGACGTTCATGTGACTCGACGGCCAACTGACTCAGAGGACTGCTCCAGCTGGAAACTAACCCAGCAGGAAAAATACCGCTTGCTTTCAGCCAGTTGAGTTTCCTGATCCAGTTTCGAGTGTGGCCTCATAAATGCTTCTCTTTGTACAAGAGAGGACATGATACAGGAACAGAAGCAGACAGCCAAGAGGGCAGGTAGGTAGGAGTCCTTTGCTCAATGATTACTCTGGATGGATGGAAGTGTTTTTAGAACTTTAGCATGAGGGGCACAAACACATTAGGTTTGTTCAAGGACTAGACTTAAGGAGAAAAGACACAGGAACTGGAATAGAGCGTGGTAGGGGTGGAAAGGACACAATTCCAGGTCAGCCGCCCTTTTACCTTGGCACTACTGAATTCTGCCCAACTCTTCCTTTCTTAATCTGCTGTTTCCCTTGAGTCTTCCTTCTCTGTGCTTCTCTGGGACTGTTTTTCACTGATGGGACTCGCACACTGAGTGCAAATGTAGTACCTAAATTGGCATTTGTCTTCATAGCTTTCCTGAGCAGCTTATATCTAGAGAAGGACGTCCATTTTATCCTGCAAATGAGTGTACTATTTAAGACAAGTCAGCTGGAAGGAGGAAATGTGTTTTGGTTCTTGGTCCAAGGGTTGTTTCTATCTTTTATGAAGAACATATTCTGGATGATATTCAGAAACAGTCCACAGACAGTGTCTCAGGACTGACTTTTATGCTCTTTCTCTGGCACCAGAAATCCTGTCTTCCTTTCTAGGAAATAGCAAAATTTCAGCAGAAGTCATGGAGGACATTCCCACCAAGAACAGCTCACAACGGCATGTTTACGGCATGTGCCTGGGAAGTGGGCAATGGAGCTGGAGATTCATCTGGTCCAGAGAGAAATGTAACACAAGTGGCCCATATTCAGGGCAAGTTTTGTCCAGGCAGAAAAGAGCAGTACCCCTTCTGCTGGCAACATCTCAAAATGAAAGAGAAACCTCTCCTTTCTACTTGTAATAAGCATTTATCTTCAGCAAAGAATTCCAGGCTCTGAATACTAAGGAACGGAGGTATCTCCTAGGTTTATCTTGGACTTTAATAGTAGACTCATTTAAAAAGAGAGGAAAACAAAACCCAGCATCCTTAGCAATGTCTAGTGAGTTTGAGCAGAATTCTTAAACAAACTTGAATGATTCATTCTGAAGAAAACATAAAATAAAAAGCCTTCAGATACATTTCATTTTTGTATGTCCATAATTCAAGGTGACTATTTTCTAAACTATTTTATACGCAATTAGCCTGAAATATGGTTTTCTAGCTCTCAGTTTTCTGAGCAAAATATAAAATGACACAGTTATTAACCTTTGGGAAACCTCTCCTACACACAACAGAATTAAATTCTACAGAAAACTGAATAGCATCGGGAGAAGTTCCAAATGACTTACCACTCATTTGTTTGATGGATAGTTGAGCTAGCTATCGCTTTTTACAGAGCTGCCAATCACCAGGAGTTCTGGGATATATTCCGAGAACTCTCTTAGAATTACAAATTGCAGTCACAGGCTTCCGTGGCTTAAATTGTTATGGAAGAAACAATTACTTTGCAGAGAAGGAGATGGTACTGTTACCAAGAGAGGGTAATGTTGTGGTATCAGTGGCTTTGACTTTTCAGCAGCGTAAGTTGCTTCTTCTAATATGACATTTAAAGATATGTTATCGGTTTGGAAATTTGTTCTGTCTGAGGATTTCTGTACTGATGTTGAAACTCAAACTGAGATCACCATAATAGATAGAGAGGGGGAAATTGTTATATCAGTTTGTTTATTCTGCATTTGGCAACTCTCTGAATACTCAGTTTCATTCTTTCCATAGCAAAGGGTGTTAGTCATTCTGCTGTTTGTCTGAGGATTTCATATAGCAGGAGGAAGAGGGAAAAAAACTTTGTGATTCCTGAAATCCAAAAACTGACAAAAAGATTCTGGAGCATGGCTAAAACGTGAAATTATTTTCCACACTTTTTTGAAAGAGTTAAGCCACCTATAGTTACCGTGCATATTATAAAAGTGTATTTATACTCACAGAGTACATTAAGTCAACTAAGCAAGTTATACTGAGTAGCTATACTGCTATTTTGGTTATTCAGCTGCACATGGCTCATCCTAGATCACCAGATTTTTCTGTAGATCTCAGGTTTGAATCCCACCTTTTCTGCATGGAAAAGACCTTCCCATCTTGTGTCCACTCTGTCAACACAAAGATGGGGGGGGAATAATCAGAATTTCCTCTCCCCTGGTATCCATTCCATAGGGTTTCCGTAAAAAAACCCGTGACTTTGCTTCAGCTGCCACCCTTGCATCCTTAGGTTCCAGTTGGCCTTTCTGCCTCCACAGGTCTGAAAATCTTATTGCAGGATTTAGAAGGTTACCTGGAAGAGATTAATAAGTTAAGATCTCGTAAGATCACTTCGTGCAGTCCAAAACTCAGTATCCACTCTCCTCTTCTCTTGCTGTGTGTGCACCAGGCTTCAGCTGCTTTGAAGTCATCTTACAGATATTTTGCCAGAGAAGCCTCCACTGAAAAAGGAGCATGTTAGGACTGCAATTGCAATTCAACTTACAACTGCAATTGCAATTCAACTTAAGAACAAGTGGGAAACTGAAGTAATCTTTAAAGGACAAGTGCAGGGATCTGTAAAGTAAAAGTACCAGGTATATACACAGTCCTTTTTTTCTTTTCTGCAGTTTATATTTCATATGAAATACATGAGAGAGGGAGAATTGCAGTTTTGTTTTGTGCCATAGAACTTCTTCACCATAAGACTCTTCAACATGCTGTAAGGTTACAAATATGTGATGCAAGCTTTTTATTAACTAGTTATGTTGTAATAACACCTATATTAAACTATACTATAGCCAGCCTAATTGCAGAAACTAGGGAGTTATTTAAAGTAAATCAATGAGCGTGTAAGTATGATGTATTACTTTTCAGTAATACAAGTGCACCAATATAGATTCATTTTTGCTCTTAAGGAAGAAAACAGAAGGGTCTGGCCTAGCCCAGAGCTCCTCCAGGTCTGCTGAATCATGGAAGCTTTGAAAGCGTCCTGTGGCCTGAAAACAATATTCTCTGGGGAGATCCTCCTGCTACTTAATAAACCTTTTCTGCCTAAGGGTCGAATATGCAGTCTTGCCTATCCATCCTTGTTCAAGTTCCACAGAGGTTTCACAAGCAGAATCAATAAAATAATTTTTTTTATTGTAAATTTTGGTTTCAGAGTACAGAAATCTGGTTTGTTGATACAAATGTTCATTCAATGCTGAATGGTTTTTAAATTAGCTTATACAATCCTACAAAAATTATTTACAGGAGGAAGCCCAAGTGTATTTGCGTAAACCTTAGATAGATGTGGCTACAGAGCTTGTTGAGCATGAATACCAGACTGGGGTTTTGAGAGCCTGAGGTACTGACAGCATTTTAAGACTATCAAATCCCGGTGGTATTAGAACCTTAGAAAAAAAATACACAGGAGCTTGTAAAATGGGGCCTCCAGCAATTATCTGAGGGAGGGAGCTGAGGAAAAAAATTGCCTGGAGACCCTGTTTTAAGAAAAAAAATCTTCTGCAATTGCCAAGGGACTAATGAACTATATCTCAGAATGCCAGCCAAAGCCCTGCTGCCAAAATGTGCATTTCATTTTGGTGAAAGCAGGGAAGAAACGTATTTCAATCTTTTCCATTTTCAGAACTGGAAAACAGTGGAGTCAAAAGTTTTTTAAACTGAAGAAAAGGTTATCTTCAATTTTCGTTCAAGAAGAGGTGAGAGCCCTACATAATGCTGTACGAAACCTATTCAGAAATTAATGGGGCTATTTTACCTGTATGTATATATTCCCCTCAATTAAAACTCAGAGGAAGAATTCATAATATTCTTAGCAGTTCTGGGCTAGAGCAGCTGCCACGCTTGTACTCCAGGCTGTTGTCATAACTGTAGAATTCCCTGTCCCAGTTTCTGGTGAATAAATCCTTATGTTTCTTTCTCAGTTTTCTGAAAGCCCTCCTGGGATTAAAATCTAAGCCTGTGTGTCTTAATGAGATATCCTAGTGACATCATCGCACCCCCCGTCTCCAAACTTACTTTACATTTCCCCTCACTTCGAATGGCCTGAAACACCTAATATTTTCAGCACTGGCTTTATAGGTACTTTGAGTTTCCACAAAATATTATCCTTCTTTTCCAAATTTCAAGCTTTTGTGTTTAAAAAAAAAAACAAAAAACACCCAGGATTTCACATGCCATTTAGCAGAATAATATATGTTCTTTCAGTTCAGCCTCCCTTAAGTCACCTAATGACACAGATGGGTCTGCTGATCTCTTTATGAGGCACATGGATTGCAGGACTTCCTGTCTTGACATCTTCCTTACAAGTTTTACAATTTTTGCCTCCCCCCCCCCCCAATTTCAATTTTATATGGTTCATTTCTGTACCGGGAATACATCTAGAGCTTCCATTCTTGCCCTGCTAGGCAGATATTTAAATTAGATAGTTAAATTTGCAGCAGTTGTTCTTCTATGATATTGTGTGGTGGAGATAATTTCTTTTCTGTAAAAAAACGTAACCTAGTTGAATCACAGTAACTATGACTCATTAATCTGAGACATCTGTTGATAACCCCTGAAGTCACTGTATTTCAACACTGCAACAATTCATAACCCTCGCACAAAACAAACGGGGAGCATTAATGGATTAGTAACTTTTATGTTCTGGCCTCCTGTGATCTGTAGACTCAATAGAAATGTAAGCATATTGTAAAAATGAGGTAAGCGTTAGTTGTCTAGACATCCTATATGTGGCCATTCTCTGTGGTAGTTGCCCTGGGGTAGTCATTAGAAAATCTGTACTTAAGCAGATTAAAGTTCCTTGTGAGTGGCGTTGTTGGCAATGCCCTCCAAATCGAAGGCGATAGTTGTAAACGCAGCAGTGCATTTTTCCTAGCTTGTATTTCTTGCCTAAATGCTTAAATGGCCTTTACTGACATTGGACTTTCAAAGTTACAAGAAATGAGTTTTGTGTACAAATACTTTTTGTCCCCTTTTCTAATTTGCTTTCCGCTCTATTTCATGTGTTTATGACGTCTTCATTATAATTTATTGACAAATAGCATAAAAATTCATTATTTTTCTACTGGGTCACTGCTTGAAAATTCACTTATATTAATGATTTTAAGCCTTGATGAAACAAATTAACAACTATGTAAGGAACAAATAGCACTACACATATTTTTGCAAGCGATCAAATAGTTTATGATTGTACATGACCATCGTAACTGAAATCGCACATGCAATAATTTCGCAGGTTTTTCCTGCTGCAAATCCTCCAGCATTTTTTTTTTTTCATCTATCTTTATTGCTTCTAAGAAATCGGGGGACGAAAGTTGTTCAGTGAAATCCATCACCAACATAAAATTTGACTGATGGGGGTTTGTGAGCTGTATGCTGGTTTAATAGAAATCAGATTCCTGCTCTAACATCAGAGAAATACATTTGGTTAGAAGTAAGATACGGTTGATGGTGGAGGATTCTTTTCTGTCTGCTTTTAGATAGGTCCCCGCTGCCCTTTTAAAAATGTAAACATGCAATTAATGCAAGCACATAGAGTGAAATATTCCTGACGTTACCTTCCAGGTGAGAGCTTTAGCGCTGTAGTGCTGTGTTCTGTGTGGATATTAAACTTCCCATAACGCTTCCGTCTTCAGTATTTGCACTAATGTCTTTGGCTCAAATTTCCTCTCTTACATTGTATAATATTAGTTCCGTATCAGTCTATACCCTTCATTTTGCAAATGGCTATATTGATCTAGGCCCTTTTTGTGTCAATATGCACATACTGTCACAGCTTAATGCACATGACAGCTCAGTTGAGCAGGAATCACTACTTATCTGAGCCCTGGCAGGAACGGGATCAGGTTTGTACAGTGCTTTGTGGCTCTTGGCACACCTTTACCATTTACAGTAATTTCTTATTGGCAGTAGAAGGATTTCTAGGTAACATGGTAAAGTTATACAACCGAAGTAACCTTGCTGTTGAACCTACCCAGAAACCAATCTTGACTCTGTCAGGGTATTTCATATAAACTATATGTAACCCTTTCGGGTTTATTGCTTGCCAGTCACTGCAACACCAAATCCCAGGACCAGGCAAGGACAAGACACTCTCTATCTGCTATTTTTTGAGGCTATTATTATCTTTTATGGTGGTTTGAAAAATTACATTTGAAAAAAATAAAATATTGATATTAACTGTGCTTTTATGGATTGGCCTCATGGTCTGCAGATAGCATTCTGTGCAACTACCGCAAAATTTGGTTTCGGTTATTTGATTTTAAGACTGCTACCTGAAGAGCAGCTACTCTGTAGCTACCTCTGTTGGCTGATCAAATACGGGTTCTCGTGATAGAATATCCCCTCCTCTCCCATCTCTTTCCCCCGAGAACAGACACATGCTTAACTTTAATCATGAGCCGTCCCACAGAATTTAATATTCTTCCTACAACTCATGTGCTCAGGGTTCAAGTCACTGTATGCAGCTGAAATGGGAAGGCTCATCTTAAGGACTGCTGATAGAGACATGTGAAGGAGCAACAATTCATATAATCCTCTTTCTTTGGATTGTCAAAAAAAGCAAACTAAAAAAGCTTACAAACAAGGTAAACCAAGTAATGCTTACTCTAGGTGATCTTTAGAGGTCTAAGAGCACTCCTAGCAGGAATCAGCCTCTTTTCCAATGGAAACTGCTGCAACTGTTGCCATCACAGCATACTTTTTGCTAGCTGGCCTGGTTGATTGTGTAATCTCCTCTACAGATCCTCTCAATGCTGCTTTAGCAATCAGCTAGCTGCAGGCACTTACCATGAAGGGCCACGTTAAATCACTTGGCTTTGCTGATGAGCCTAGCTTCCCACCACTCTGAAACTCAGTCTCCCCGACACGCTGCTTTCCTGCGTGGCAACCCAAAGTACTGCTGATGTGACACTAGATGAGCCAATATTTGCTCATTTTATTTAATGTTATTTCTGTTATCATACTCCTAAAAACACAGCCATAGCCAAGAGGATCTCACGCTTGGATTCATGGGGCCTGATTGTCGCTCACACAAAGATGCCTCTGTGGCTCTGAGAGCCTGAAAAGTGGGAATAAATGACATTACCAGAGTGCTGTAAAAGGGTAGTTCAGTGTTTACAAGGAGTCATGTCCATAACGTGCATCTGATGCCATGGCTTAAAACAATATCGGAAAGCAGGAAAGGGAGAAGTGGGACCTGAAAATTTTGTAAGACCTAATTGGGAAAAAAAAGCTTCAAAGGTAAAAGCAAGACTAGCAGATGGCCGGTTATCACACTAAAAGATGTCAACAAGCAAATATCAAAGCAATAAACCTGAATAAACAGGGTTTTGAAACTGTATATTACAAGCTGGTGGTAGTAAAATTTACCCAGTGATTGTTCATTTGGCATCTTTGTCATGTACTATGCCACCAGCAAATGAGATATTCTGCAATATCAAGTTGGATTAACATAAATCCCGTTTATCTTGAAGAAAACCTCTTGTGGGCATCACATTCCTGAAGAGTGGTGCCATCGGCCACAGAGGATTGTTATGAACTGTTGGAACAGGCATCTGTGTAATGTATTAGTGGAGGCTTTAAATACATCTCAGCAGATTCTCTGGAGGAGATAGTGTTTCATTTCCTCTGGTTTTTGAATCTTCACAACTAGTGCGAGTGAAAATCCCTCATTAGATGTTTATGCAGGGCACCTTTAAAGTCTTCCACCTTATCGTGTATTTCAGCAGCAAGCAAAGTACACAAGCATCTCTTTGCAATGTGCTGCATATGACGAACTTTAGCCACAGGTACGAAGTTACGTGGCTGTCGGCTAGCTGGGAGCCCTGTTACAGAACTCACTGTCACATAAAGATGTAAAAGTAGCGTCTGAGCTCCTCATTCTTCTACACAGATGCAGCCCTGTTTACTGCAATCTCCACACCTGGCCTTGCTGTAGACTACTTTACAGTATACTGTCCTTTGTCATATTACAGGAACTGCAAGAGAAATAGGAAACTGGAGATCTTTGTCCAGAAAAAGTCCTGCTCTCATTGCAGCATACAGGAAGGAGGCAGGAATGAATGTTGCCAGTAGCTCAGTTTATTCCATGATACATCTGAAATGCTCTCCTGCATCAATACCACCGAGTGAATTACTGTTGTGAAATCAGCTTGTGCCAATTCTTTCTGCATACCTGCTTAATTCCTTTGAAACCTCTGCAGTTCAGTTCTACCTATCTTATCTTACCACTGAGCATTTCTTTTACAGCAGACAGTCCCATTGATTTTGCTAGGACATCTCCTGGGATCAAACCCTCCCTGGTTAAAATAAGAACGGCAGACGCTGTCTCTAAACATCTGCTGGCTGCTGGAATGGCTCTCTGATTACAAGCAAGCAATGCCAATGAATGTAAAATTACTTACCAGACAAAAAAAAAAAAAAAAAAAAAAGAAAATATTTGCAGAGAGATACACTAGGACTGGGGGAAGGATGGGAAGGCATTTTGGAGAGATCACAAAGACAACATTGTCAAAAATTGATTTGGCTTATTCAAAGCACTAAGATATGTGATTGTGAGAAATTGTAAGATTTCAATTCCCCTATTCAGCTTAGAGTTTCTTTAGATTCTAATTACCACAGCTTAGAAGAAAGCAACTAACACAGAAAAAAATGACCTTTTATGGAATCTTGGCACTTAAATCCAGTAAGGTTTGAGAGCATTATTGTAAGTTTATTATATAAAATATTAGTAGCATTTTATATTCAGTAATTAGGACAAAATTCTCTTAACTGTGTCAATGGATGTCACCACTGACCTACCTCTGACCTACAAGGCTTCTTGTGATCTTGGAAAAAACGCGTGCTTTCAACTGGAGAGAAGGAATATTACATTCTTATTACAAAACCACAACGTGTCCTTGGACATTGTGCTGAAGATTGAAATGCGTGATTTAACCAGCCCTGTCACTTCATCAACATGCTGAAGATGTGGAACCCCTCACAAAGGTCTACCACCACCAGCTTACCCGGAGCAGCTCAGATGTAACCCAGCGGTGCTGCAGGCTGTTTTGTGCTATAGCTGGTTCCTCGTGTCCCTGCAGGCTGCTCTGTGCGTCCCCAGGGACGTGGAGATGGCAGCAATGGATCACTCAGCTGGTTGCTTCCCGTACTATGTAAGAAGGTCTTACAAAAAGCAACACGGAAACACAATTGGTTCAGCTGGCAGCAAGGGAAATGCTTTTCCCACAGAACCACCAAGAAAAGGAGCAGGGAAAGGCAGAGAGAAGCTGATTCCCCACTGCAGACCTGGCCCAATGTGGCTGATCCGCGCTGAACTCATCCACTCTGGTTCCCAAAGGGCTGTGCACTAACTGGGGCGGGTGCAAAACACAGCAAGCGTGCTGTCAGGAGCACAGCATGTGCGAGCCAGTCGTCTTCTTCACCACCTGCCCAGGAGGCGCAGGAGAATGGAGGCAGTCACAAGAATCGGCTGTATGAGTTCTCCACTGCACCCTGAGAATGCTATCAGTGGTCTTGCAGATGGTTTCTCCTGCCTGTGTGTTCAAACAAGCACCCCTAAAAGGATAGGAATGAGAGAAGGAATCTGACCCACAGTATTGACCTTGCAGCCTTTTCATCAGCCCAGCACTTTGTTGCCACATTGAGGTGGTTTTCGCCCATAACGCGCAGCCAGAGTAAACGCTCCTTCTGTGCGGCGAAGCTGCTCTGCGTGGCAGATGGCTGTTGGGATCCAGGCCCACGGCTGTTGCACACCAAAGGGCTCCTCAGCCCTCAGATGACAGGACAGAGACTTCAAAGGGTATTGAAGTGCAGTTTGCTCCCTCACATACAGAGGAACTAACTTGTCAACAACGAGTTGCAAAGACATGCTAACCTCTGGCCAGAAGGCAATTTTATTGCCATTTGAGATGAGACTTTTTTCCCCCCGTTGTGTGTTACATGGCTGGCTACTGCCTCTGTTGCGGCGTCTGCAAAGTTTGGTATCTTCTCCAATAAAGACGGGCAGTTCTGGAGACTTCACTTCTAAAATCCCCCGCACTTCAAACACCAGCCATACACCCAGATCAGCATAATGAAAATGGCCTTTCTCGTTGCATTGGGCATTTGAAATTCATATCCAGATTCTGTGGCTTGAACTCATCTCGAGTTATAACATGTAACATAATAGACTAACATGCACTGCTCTGTCTTTCCTTCGATAAAACAACAACAAAAAAGTTAAAGAATGCCTGATTGAATCAGGAATGAGCTACCCACGGGATAAAATTAAACAGCATTCCGCTAGTGCTGTGAAGGAAAATGCATCAGTTACCATTGCAATGATTTAATCACGCAACGCTGGAAAAAGGATCAGCAGCATGTATGCCACAGCAATATTAACAGAAAACCCAAAGCTTAGAAATACAAGACTTTTGGTTAAATAAAGAGGAATTCACCTTTCCCTTCCTGTGTGAGCTTGAAGATTTCTTTTTGACAAGAGAGAGTTTTGTCTTTTTTTGGTAATAGGAGTTGATGAGGTATAAGAAGTTAAAAGGAAAATCTCACCGTTTCCATTCCTTCAGCAAAGCCCTGCATTAACTGAGAAATCAGCCTGTTACTTCTTCTCCTATCATCCGTTCGCAGAAGTTCATTACTTAATTCCCATTCATATCGCCTCTGTGGAGAATAACAGGCTGATGACATTTCAGTTAATCATAATCTTCCCCTCCTGTGACAACCTGCCAGCAGCCTTTTTGAAAATAAACTTGCAGAATGAATTTTTTAAAAAGAAGGATTTTTCTCACCCTCATGGAGAAGGAAAAACTGACAAGATGAATACGTGAGAATATTTCACAAATGAAAAAAAAAATTTCTTCTGGATTTATTACCATTTCCCTCTCAACATTTTATGCGGTATTTCATTGCTTGGCAAATTGTTATTGACATAACTTTACATCTTTGCCTTTATCCCCTTTAGAATATAGGGCCCCTACTGCCTCTGTAACATGCTTACTAGCAAGAGGGACACCTTAAGTTTCCATGGACTGACTCGATTATCAGGCAGCTATAGAAGTACAAATAAAATCATGCCTTTGTGGATGTGCATGCATAGAAAAAATCCTGTGTAGGGTAAGAAAGCAGGAAAGTGTAAGATTTCAAGCCACTACTGCTAGCCATCTTACAGGGCATGCAGTCTAATAGATATGGCCATTTTAACCCAGTTAATGTACCAGTAAAGGAATGGGAAATAAAAGAGTGAATTGGAAAGAACATGGGAGGACTTGGAGGGTTTGCTGGCAGCAATGGGCTCACAGAAGCCATCACCAGCAGTTGAACTTTGGTCACGGCAGGTGTAAGACTCAGGTGGAGGCCACTGAAACCCAAGGAAATACTATAAGCTAGAGGCAAAACCACAAGCATGCATCACTGACAAAGAAAAAAGTCAAAGGCGGTCTCATCCACAGCGACAGCTTTTGTGGAAGTTCAGAGCTGCACAAGTGTCAGCACCATTTGTTCATGGCAACAAAAGACAGGATGTTGAGCTACCTGGAAATAGCCTATCTTGTAAACAGCTGCAATGTCATCAAGAAGAAATTCAAGTTTCTATCAGCAACTGCATACTGCCAGCTTAAAGTCAGGAAGAATATCCCTGGGCAGGCAAAGAGAACAGCTCTTTCATTAACACAGTTATTTAAACTATGACGTCTGAGCAAAAAGTGCTTGTCTCCCTCCTGAAAGCCAACCTGCAGCTGATCTTTGTAGAGGTAAAGAAAACACCTTCAGAGGCAATCTAATTTTTAAGGGAAGGCATGATAACATACTCAATGGTAAGTCAAACTCATTATGTGTCCCTTGTAGATCTAGTCAATGCCCAACCCCCAAGTTCCCATGAGTGTATAAATAAAATTAAGACTGGCTACTTCAACAGAAGTAGGTGGGGAGACAGATGGGTTAACTGGGAGGGGGCATGGCAGTACAGAGACACAGAGACCACGTCAATCCAGAAGCCACTGTGGAATTTGTCCCAGCCTTTTTGCAGAACTGCTGGCAAGACAGCACCTCCTGCCTCTGCAGGGCCACACAGCCCTGAACCGCCTTCTGTGTCTGTACCCTCAGACGGATGGCAACAGTACCCTTGCCCAGAGAAGGGGCGGATCTTTGTCAGCAAAGCAGAGCGTCAGCTGTTTATTTATGACAAGAAGAACCAATAAACAGGAATGTACATATTCCAGCGGCCTTGGACCAATTAGGCTGAGAAAAAGTGAAGGAAAGAAGGGCAGTTGTAGCATGACTGGTAGAAAGACACCTATTCCAGCTTATCTCTGATGATGGCGCAGTGTCACATCACAGCTAAGGCTGTCTGGGGACTGAGATCCTGAGCTCTTTGCAGTAACGCCAGAGCCTCCAGGAGTGCAGACGCACTTACAGCAATATTAGGAAATCCAACAGAGTTGTGAGGAAATTCGCTCTATCCTCTCTCTAAGGGACAATTTCCATACAAAGGCACAGCCATTGTGGTCTCCTCATCCTGCAGCATGCACCAGAGTACCCAAAGGTCTTATAGTGATGACTTCAGAAAAATTCCGTCTTCTGCACTAGTGAAGGAATATCTGATTATTGCTAAACAGTTACTAGCTGTAACTATGTGTTAACTCATGGATGGCTGTTACAGCATAGATTTTATACACCTCATTGCTGGAGGTCAACTGCATACATTAGTAGATAAGCAATTCCATTGGACACATTTCTTAGTACCTTCTCTATATGACAAAAGCTTTTTAATTGGGTCTTTTGGAGAGATACAGCTGACCAAACCAAAAAGTATGTTTTAGTGAGGGAAGGAACATACGAGAAAATAAGATTACTTCAGTCCACAGAGAGCCTCCTGTAATGTCTATTATTTCCCCCCAGTGTTTAGTTAACATAGGAGGATACTGCCAGTTAGGGGAACTACCTATTTAGCCTGAATGGAAGGGCAAACGTCTGTAGTATCAGCTCCAGTGAGGTCACTGTACCACCAAATGCATAAAAAGGTCAACATTAATTTGCGTTAGTCACAAGGGAAATCAGTTATTTGTGCATATCTGCTTTGCTACTTTTTTTTCCCTTAGAAGTAATAGAAAAGTCAAAGACAGTTGCTTTACAAACGCTTAGGCAGTATTAGGATTGAAATGTATTTCTTTCAGAGAACTTTCATTCCAGCTCCTTCTGCAGCGGGTAGGAAACTCACACCCACCACACACCCCCAAGGTCTATCTGACTTCTTCACACAATGTACAGTATAATCACTCTGTACTTCCACTACAGAAGGTGGCCAACCGCGTGACTGGTAACCATAGCAGCTGCAATAACCAAAAAAAAAAATTCCAGTGCTGAATGTATGCACAAGTCTGTTACTTTAGCATTACTTTATTTGCCGTGAACAGCATCAATGGTATGCCTCAAAACGTCCCAGTGTTTGGTGAGGAAAGAGATGCTGTTCATCGCCACATGGAAAACAGCATGTCTCACGCAGAAGAATGTTTTCTGTCAGTCTCTTGACTTTTGTAATGTCTAGAGATGTTTTTCTGGAGCTGTACTCTCAGGCATTCAAGCTAGGATTTCTGTTTCTTGTATGGGAAAGATTGGTCCTGGAGATTTTCCATGCTGGAATCACTGGTCTTCTTCCTGTCATGCGCCGAGTGTTGCCTGCCAGGGACCGAGAAGTAATCACAGGCAGTAACATCTGATTCTTTCCCAGTAACAATGCCAAAACACAGTATCACGATACCACTAAATGTCTCAATGCTGTTAACTCTTTCAGATAGAATCAGTGAACTTTCCACGAGTGGTACATGTGGGTAGGGAATTTCTCCCTTTCCTCTCCAGCTGATCTGAAGCTTGGGAGAATGTCATCCCTTGGAGAAGGCTGCAGCAGGATGGGGCTCTCCTCCTAGACCATCTCACCTTACCTCCCCAACACGGCCCTCCCCAAGGACCTACAGACCCTTGTTGACCTGATAGGTGCAGCAGCTCTGGTCTGCCTGCTTCTCTCTCCATCACTAGAGTGAGGACATCGTGGATATAATAGCACACCAGTACTATAGAGCAGAGTGAAGGAGGAAGAGGAGTAAAGGCAAGAGCAAAATGAAGCTCAATAATGTCACTGCAGGCAGTGCAGTGAGGAGCTAATGCTGTTATCGATATTTTGACAGAATATCCTCTTAGTTTTGGTAACAAATTTACTACTGTGGGCATTTAGAAGCCTGTTAGTATTATGGTGCTGGTATACCATCCACTATCAAAAGCATTCAGTTCTGACAGTATGTCACACTTGGACATAATCCAAAGTCAGTGACAGTCTAAGACCTGTGAGTTATAAAACCAATCCCTGCATGCTTATTTATATTAGAAAGCTCACATTTCAACCCAAAGCTTGAAAGCAAGATATACCTCAACATGCAACAAATTACAGATTACTCATGAAATCTGAGTTCAAGTCTTTTGGACTCCAGCACAAAAAGCTACCACCTAAGCAGCTGCCTGGCTGAAGATTTCCTTTCTTCTATGTTTGTTTAAAAAGCAGGGCGCTTAAGAATATCATGAGCCTCAGAAAATTCAGTCCTATTATTTTCAATATATTTTGTTTAAACAGAGGAAACACAGCAAGTATGGATTACTCAGCAAGTAATCTAAAACAAAATTTAATACTGCAAATATGGTCTTGGCAGAAATCTAGAGTGCTCAGGTAACATCTTTAAGAAAGCAAAATAAGTCTGTCCTGTATAAAACAGTGGAGACACATAAGGACATTTGGCCAACACAGAGAACAGCTGATCCACACACCTCCAGAAATAAAAGCATGAGTTGCTACAGTTTGGTCAAGGTGCTGTAGATGTTAGTTGCAATAAATATTGATCTTTACAGGCTAGCATAGAAAAAGCTTACCAGTTGCAACCTCTCCTTTGGTTTGCAGCCTTCTCCACCAATGCAAGCCATAACTTGTTCTCAGGAGACCAAGACAGAAGTGCTCAGGAGAACATAAGGACTGTAGTTGCCTCCTTCCTTCCTTCACAAAGGCAAAGGGAAGGCAGACTCCCCACAAACCTCCTTCCCTGTTAAGCAGGGCATTGCAGGCAAAAATGAACCAGGAATGTCAGGCTGGAAGGGGCTACTGGAAGAGCCCAACATTCAGGTTTCACAGACACCTCATTATTTAATCCCCTTCCTGGAGTGATCAGCTGAGGAGTGGTTACACCCGTTGCTCATACTGGGAGCTCCCTCAGAGCCTCATCTGAGCAACTCATCCATGAATTTCAAACCCTTTGAAGGATCTCTGTTTTAGGCAGAGCACTAGCCATGCCAGAGCCTACCTAGTTCAGTAAAGCTTGGGGTGATGACAACCCATATTGCTATGGCTGAAAAATTCATTTTATTGTTACCATATATTTTTCATTATTTCTATAGCATAATAATTGGACTGTAAATACCAGTGTTTTTATATGACTATGACTAAGTATAGACAAAAAAAAGATTGCTTACCTTAACTTAATACATGTTTCCGTGACTTTCTTGTGTAAGTGCTTCTATTCCCACAGAACAACAGTCTCTCAGTTGGTTTTTAATTTGGGGAAACAATTAACTTAGCATACCATCTTTTCTAAGAAACTTAGCCAAACCCAAGTCCCTTATTAAAATTAGATTTCCAGTCAAGAGAATTATAATTATGTCTCTTCTACCCAGACATTTTCTATTAAGGCATGACTCCCTTTATTCTGCTGTCTTCCACGCAAGGCAATAATTATTGAGACAATAAAAAAATAGGTAGCTTTAAGTTTTGCCTTTTATTGAAAAAGTTTATTACTATACTGATACCTCTTCAAGACCAAACTTATCTTGTAAAATTGCAGAGATTTTACATATTTGTCAGTATAAGTGGTGTCACTAAGCAGTTTGCATGTAGTTAGACAAAGTTGCTAACAGATGTGCTTACGTCAGCTCTGATAACATTCATAAATTCATTTAACAGAGACTTCATAATGTCTGCAAAATGATATTCAAAAGTAATTACTTCCCTTGCAGCATTCAGTCTGTCTCGCTGTTGAATATAATCTTCACATATTAGTATATTACACATTTGGAGAGGAATTGGTGAAGTAATTGCTAGTACAGCAAGGAGTGATCATCATTCATCTTACACTACAGCCGTGCTTTAAAAGCCTGGCTTTTAAAAGGACTAGCCAAAAAAGTAACCTACATGTTAAAAAAATGTGTGAGAGATTCAGATATTTCATAATTTGGTCGCTTATGAATAATGAGTAGGCTTTCTATTTGTAACACAGTATACACAGCTATGGGAAATTATGGCACCATGCCTTCCTTTAATTTGATGTTGCTGGGAAAGGCTGTGGCAGTTGGCTTAGCATCGATTTTTTAACACTCCAAAGATTCAATAGATACAGATGCACTTTTTAGAAAAGCCACGGGAAATGCCTGACTCTTCATGTGCTTGTTGCCATTGCGAGAGGACGCCTCAACAGTACAAAGCAGAGAAGCACTGCATCTGGTAACGAGTTTGGAAGATCAGACCCTCCCTTAGTTGCTGTGATCATTAAGCTGCTCTTTTACCTGCGTATCTCTTCTTCCCATACACGCTCTGTAAAAAAATGTAGCAGGCTGTTAAGGATGAAAAGCAATGGAATCAATTCTTGCTCTTTCATTTGTAATTGGGATAAACCACTTCTGACTGTAACTCACTTGGAGATGCAGTGACTCACACGGATCATTCTGTTGAGTTTGACTCAGCCACCAACTCTGAGTAAGACAAGCCAGCTCAAGCCCCTTTCTTCAGAGGAGAGAGCAGAGTGTGGAAACAACACTCATATCCTCTGAGCACAGAGCAACCACCTGCCGAAACTCTGCCGTGATGCCTTTTCAGTATGGCTCCTCACGAGCAGGCTGTGGAGGTTTCCGTGACCTTGGCGGGATTGCAGAGGTCGCCTGTTCCTTTAAATAAAGCACCACCTGGGAACGGGGAGCCAGAGGAAGCTTTACAACAGCTGTAAAAGCCTCGTAGCCTTTACAAAACATTTAAGATGATTTCAGAGGGCTTTTTTTTTTTTTTAAATTTATGCACCCTTAGGAAAAAAAATCAGAAATCACTGGTTTAGCTCTGGCTCCAGTTCCCACATAGGAAGGTTAGAAAGTTGAATTCTGCTCAGCCTTCCTTTCACTTGAAGGATCAGCTTTCGATTACATACTGCTAAAAAGTTAATCATTACTCTATTTCTCTTTGTTCTTGATTATTAGATATTGATTGCATTGTTTTTATAGTCTATCCTCTTCAGTTCTCCGAGTTGTATTTTCTTCCTTCTGTGGGTGTGTTCCCCCTCCCCCACCCCTTCTTCTTACATTGCAGGAGGATTTGCACATTGTTAATATTATTTTTATCACATTTTTCCTTGTTCCCATTTTAGAAAAAAATTTTGCTACACAGAATCTATCTTACAAGGTGACCAGATTAAGCTGTAGTCCTTGTTCCCAGACCATTGTTCCCATTACCCTAATCCCGTTCCCATCACCTAGAGCAATGAGAAGGGTAGAGCTGTGGTGGTCAAGCAGAGGTTCCTAGCGGTGCAGGATGGTTTAGAGGCCCTGAGGGCAGTATGCACAGCCACCTTCCTTGGGTCTGGTCCAGGAAGAAGCAGTACGCAGGATCCCCAGTCCCTGTTGCTGCACGCCAACAGGAAAGCAGGATGAGCAGGGAGCTGAACAACCCCTCCCGAGCCAGGGAGAGGGCTCAGCTCCCACCTCTCCAACAGCGGGAGGTTTAATCACAGCCCCAGCTGGCCTTGCTGTGGGTGGGCTGTAGAGCACAGAAGATTTCTTGTCCCTAACCTCTCTGCTCACTTACAGAAAGGCAGGATGAAACCCACAGAAAGAATCAACTCTGTTTTCACTGTACGAGGACATAACACTGGCCTGGGTTTCTCAGCAGTCAAATATTTGCCTGGTGGGCTGTCCCCAAAGCTGTTTCCAGCAGCCAGGCTAGACTGCTTCCTGCAGCTGCAGAGCTCTGCTCCTCCCCTCGCCCATCCCTCCTCTCACACAACATGCCAGAGAGTATTTAAACATCCACACAGAACCTCATGTTTGAGATTTCATCCAAAATACACCCTTCTACCACCCACTCGGAGCAAACTCATTTTATTTGCCTAACAAGAACAAAGGGCCGAGCTAGTTAACCCTGCCAAGCTTACAGCCGGGAATCCAGACTTTCACATCCCATTTATAACGCCCAAACCCACCCATTCAGCCAATCCTTATATAACTGTGAGAAATCATCCTGTGTCAGAGGCATCACAGAAGCCATTACTTTTACCAAATTGGGGGAAAAAAAAAGGAAAGAAGGAAAAACAGCCATTGAAGAGAGGCAGAGACCCCTTCCCTTCTTTGCATTCTGGAAAAGCATATTCCAGCAGGTGCAGGAGATGTATAAAGCAGGATGTGTTGGATTAATAAACACACACCCTCTCCATATTACTAATTACATAGCCAAGGCATTCCGATTTAAGGAATAAAAAATAATAAAGGGATGTCTTTTGTGCTGTCAACTCAGAAAAAAAATCCTTGCAGAGACGTGTGAAAGAAAATGCCAGGCAAACTAGAGTTTAAGTAAGTTGGACATAACAGTTGCGTGTGCACTGTAATGCCATTGAAATAATTTTCCTGCAGTTGGCAAACCAATATATCCCTGAGATTTAAAGCAGGGTGTCAGAAGCATTGCAGTGGAGGAAGAGCTGTGGAGAGCAGCGTTGGGGGAGCTGGCAGACCTACCATCAGCATGCTGCCTGCTGCTCCATGGGTACCAGTCATCGCTGGTAGTAGATCAAGTAAAGATACTGCCAGTTCATCTATCTATTTAGACCATGCACCTACATTGTATCTACAATGTATCTCTGAACTCTATTAATAATCTCCTGAACTTTTAATAATCTGTAACATTCACACATACATCAGCTTATGTAGCTCAGTGCTGAAAGTAGGGCTCTCTAGAGCAATAGTTTCCAAATGCAAAAGGAAAAACATGTACTTCCAGACCGGATGATTTATTGCAGGTTAACAAAAAATGAAAGAATGGAAAGAGAAGTAAAATACGAATCTAGACCAGAATGAGCAGCGCCTCCATCTTGAATCAGCTCTCAGCCCCATTGCTCTGCAGACGTGCAGGCAGGCTTTTCATTTCAAGGCTGCTACACAGAGAGCGATACCATTCCCATGCAAAGATGACTAAGACCCTGACTGTTCAATTTGCCAAGCCCCTCAAATAATCCTAAGTAAATACACTGCTTTCCAGAACCCCCTCAAGGTCAAAAATTTCACAAAGCCTCCCTCGTTGGCCTACTGCTAGCTGATTTCCTTCCAGGAGAAAGCTCGTATCCATTCCAATAATTTTTTATCCAGCTGATCCTAAAACTTCAAAGGAGTTATTGATATTCACGGGTGCTTGGGACCAGTTCCCTGACTAGTACATTTTAGTTATGATTTTTCCATGTGTACAGTATTTTAAATGTTAATAGTACACGTAAATTGTTTACAGAAGTGAAGATGGGTGATAAGAAGAGAATTTGCAAACATGCTGCAATTGACAGTCTTTTCCGGCCTTTTTCTTTTGTTTGGATGAGTGGGCGGGTGATGAATATTAAGGAAAAAGAAAATAACTTGCAGGTTTATGTCAGCAGCTGAAGCCCATGCTGTTACAGCTACTCTGCTACCAGCACTTGCTGTGTTTGCCTATGCTGTGCCCTCACTTCTAACTGCACTCTAGGTATACCCTCTCTTTAATCACTTTGCTCTATGCAGAAAAATGGTTTCAAATCCATGTTTTTCAATTGCACATGCAGAAAAGTGGGACTAGTTCTCATTCCTGCACTACTGATTGCTTCCAGCTCCCTACCCATCTGCTTGGCTTCTGGCCCGGGTAGGTTAGAGCACAGCCTGTGCCTGCGTGTCCCTTCTTCATCCCCGGGTGCACCACAGCTATAAGATTCCGCTGTGGCAATGAGCTCCTTTTTGTCACCAGACAGGTTTGCAAGCCCACAGGGTCCTAGGGGACCCCAAGTTCAAAGCTGGGAAGCACATCCTCATGAAGAGAGCTTTCCAGCATCACATTCCTGCCGTGGAATGGATGCTTGTACAGGAGCCTGAATTTAAATCTGACCTAAACTTTCTTGGTGTTTAGGGATGCCTGTAGATGGGATTTTGGCATAGTCCATTAGGGAGACAGGATGCACTTTCTTACAAAGAGGAAAACATCCCGAAAGCCTAATCAGCAGGAGCGCAAGGTTGTCTTAAAGTTTCTGGGAAATTCATTTTGGTACTGGAAGAAATACACAAACTCATCTCTCCTGAAGGAAAGTATCTGTTAGGACTGCACATGTAGTTCTTACACTCTCTCCCATGGGAGGAAATGCGGTGTTTCTTTTTTCCCCTTATCCTGAGGATATCTTCATTGTGTTCTACTAAGAGCTCAGCATTACACAAGGATGTTGCTAATGAATGCCTCTAGGCTTCAAAGGGCAGAGTCTCAAGAGCTCTATGATTAAATATAATAATTTGCAGTTCTGCAGTACCTTCCATCTAAAGATCTCATCTGTTTGTACAGATTCCTGTGAATTAAGCTCAGTCTCTCACAAGTGAGCTATTTCTGATAAATACCGAATACCCTGGTAGCAAGGACACGTTCCCAAGAGGTCAGAGACAGAGTTTTGAGCACTTCTGACTGGGGTCAGAATTGAACCCAGGCACCCAGTATTCTGGGCAGGTCCTCTCCGCAGCAGTGTGCACTGATGGGGGAAAGGAGATATCCCACCTCGCCTTCTGGCAGTTTGGAAAAGGGTGACCTCTTCTCAGCCCTTTCAGAGAAGGCTGTGGATAGTGGATCCCAAAGAGATCAGTATGCCTCCTGGTAAGCTACCAAGGAGCTGGATTTAAGGCTCACCTATCCTCAGTGCTTCCCAGCTGGTTCAACATAGGAAGCTCCATCCTATGGTTTGTTCAGGTCCCATTAAAAAGGAAATTTAACTCTGTCCTTGCACTATATGTGGGACCCTGATGCCTAACACAGGGCTCTAGATTTCATGCAGTCCATTTGATCTCATCCTCCATGATGAAGTAATTCAAGAAAAGTTACAGAATGGCCTGACAAGGCACGTTTCTTCTCTTTCTTTTGTGTCTTCTGTTCCTGTCAATGCTCCAGCAAAGGTGATTATCAGCAAAATATTTCCAGACAAGAATGAATACCCTTTTATTCTATTTAATGTGACCAGTAAAAGTTGATAGGTTAAAAAACACCCACATCATCTCTGATTATTCTAGCTGCCTTTGTTTCAGGAGTCAAAACCGAGAATAGATGTAGAACGCAAATCCCTGCAGCAGTAGTAGGAAATGACACTATACCATTAGACTGAAAGTTTCACTGCCAAATGTCTTAATTAAAGATTTAAAGCCCCCTATGTCAAGTAGACTTCTCATGCAAGTTTTTGTTAGTAAGATGTTTTTAGTAGCAGTGAGGTCATGTATCAAGTCGATGCAAGTTCATGTTGCCAAATTCAGATCCCTGCTTGATCAGAGTTTTAACTATTCTAGTTTTAGCTGTTTTGAACAGAAAATCTAACTGATCTGCAGGTTTTGGAAAAGTCCAGAGAAGCAGAATTACAGTAATTAGTGGGTTAGCTTTAATTAACACTGAGTTGTTAAGTAATACAATGAATCAGTAAAATATACATCAGTCTTGAAAGCTTTTTCTGCATTTTTTCTAGCACCGTTTGATATATGCTAGAGGAAAAATAACAAAATTTCTTTCAGCAAGATGGGAAGAGAAACACACGGTCGAGGCAGGGCAGCTGATGAAATCCTTGCCAGAGGGGGAGGTCTGAGACACGTCCGCATCCAGGCAGCTGGAGGGAAATGCATTCATCCAGCCAATGAGAAAGACTATCCAAAGGTCAGGGGGTAGCTAAGCAACAGAAAGGAAAAATCCTCCATCACTTCCAGCTGAAAATAAAGCAAAAAAATAACATTTCTGGGATTTAAGGGCAGTCTTGTCCAGTGGGTAGGCAGCATAGCTATGGAAGCAGGCCGTGCCTAGTTTTCCTCTTTTTGCAGAGTTGCTATGTGACATTAGGCAAATGAATTCCTTTGTGCCTCAGTTTCCCAATCTAGACATGTATATGGTATGCCTTAGTGTATATAATACATCTTACCACCATAGGAGGGCTGGGAGGTCTATGTTTCTACACTGCTTTAAGACCCTCAGGTAAAAGAAGCTGCAGAAGTTGAAACTAATACAGTTATTTTCTGTTTATTGCTAATAAGTAGACACACAGTAGGAACCATTTTGACATGTGTTAGTGTAGGTGGCAATGACTCATTTGGCTGCACTGGAAGCTAGCTGCTGTAGACTGGCTGCTGCTACGCTCCTAAATAAATCCCATAAAACAGGTCTTGAAAAATAAAGTGAATCTTGCTGCTCTGGCACTAATTAACTTAATATATTTAACATGTGTTCATATGAGCACATGTCTTAATTTATACACATGTGAACATACATACGCTCCCGATAGTGTATTCAGTCTTTAAATTACTTGTAAAATGAACAACTAATGCCAAAGAGGAACCCAATGTTTTTTCCCACTGTACTTACCAGTATCATAAGATGACGTAGAAAATACCATACAGAAATTTCCTGAACATTGCCTACACACTTTTAAAGAGATCTGTTATATCATCAAGGAGTTTTAGCAACAAATGTATTGTAACAGTGTGGACAAAAACATAAGCAACAAAACTAAGGCTTAGACTAAGACCAGAAAAGCTAAGGAATTAAGATCAGAGTTTAATTCCCAGTTCCATCAGGGATTCTCTGGCTTCCTGAGGAAGACAGAAGAGGTACAAACCACTGCTGGGCCAGGTCCCAGCTGCGATGAGCTCCTGTGAATGGCTGTACCCAACAAAAAGCTCTTGCCAGCTGCTCCTCAGGGCATCTCCGCTTCCTTACCTCCGCACAGTGTTCACGCGTACCTTGTGCAAAGTAGCTATCAAGTACTTAACAGTTTAATTTGTATCTTTAGATCTGCGTCTTTCTCTTCAGAGTGGGGTGTATCTTTAGGGTAGAGGCTGCAAAGTAGGCAGGCAAAGAAGGGTCAGTACTAAGTCGTAGTCACCATTTCTTTCTGCTGAAATAGGGATGTGCATCACAATTTCAAAAAAGCGGATGTAAGCCACTCGCAACATTTCTTCCTGGCCTTGACAGCTCTCGGCCAGCACAGCACCATAGGAGAGATACAACATATAGCAGTACACAGTAAACAGGAGGCTCTTCTATGGGCTACTCCACTGGGCTCCACCCAGGTTCCCAGCCCTGGGGTGCCCGGGAGATACCCAAGCGCGGCGGCAGGGTGCGATCTGCCTGCATGCCCCTGCCTGGGCCGGGGGCACGGGCATCCCGGCAGGGTCAGGGCACCACTGGCCCCTCCGGCCAGGCAAGGCGAGGGCAGCCGCCTGCAGCCAAGAGGAGCGAGGTGTGCACCTGCCCGCCGCAGGGAACAAACAGAAAAGGGCATGTCGGCCTGCTCGGTTTCTGTTCACATCCCAGGTACACATCGTCTCTTGCCTTCTCCCACACGCCAGTACGCAGATATTAAAGCAACTGCTAAGAGGCAGCTAGTCAGAGATGCACTGATTTATGTCACGCTTAACGTTGGCAGAAGCAAACTTGGAGGTGGAGGCACGAACATTTCAGTGGCAGCATTTCAATGCCAGATTTAAAAATCAGGGCCTAATGTTTCTGTAAATTAAAATGACCTAATTAGTCAATGGGCCAGGAGAGCTTTCCAGCTAGGAAAGGACTGTAACTGCAAAGCGCTGCTCTGAGGCCAGAGTTAGGCAGCTGATAACATTCACAAATCTTCCCTTACAGAGTGTCAGTGGGTTAAAATACTGAGGCGTGCCTGCAGATAAAGCTGCTAAACCCCGCTCCAAGCTACCTCCTGCCACAGATCCCAGGGGAGTGCACTAAACAGACCTTCTGCCGTTGTCCTTGCCAGGAAGGAAAATTAATAGTTAACTGTAAGTCTACAGTTACTTTATCTGTTTCACACTCACCCACTTCCATAGTCCTTCATGCTTCCCATCAGTTTCACCTGCCTTGGGAAGGATCTCGGAGATTCTCCTGAGCAACAGAGCTGGGATTATATTTGTATTTTGCATTTACCATGAATATTTTTGCAGTTTCTGGCCCCGTAGTTTCTAGAGGTCACTTATGCAGCATACCTAGAAACACAGGGTATGGAGTAGCATTTTCAGAAGCACCCAATCTCCAGCTAAGTCAATGGAAAGCACTCATTTCTTTAACTCTTCCTTACAACAAATCTTGCTGTAAGTTTTTGAATCCCAGACATCCTGGGAGGAGAGGAATGGATGCACAAAACAGGTGTCTGAGACCCACCCTAAAGGCAAGGATGTAATAGCAAAAACCAACCGTAGAGTTTGAATGCTCCATGAACTGAAGAACCGCGCCCATAGAAAGCCTGGGACTGACTGCTCTGCATAACTACATTCCCAAATATTTTCTGTAGCCAACAGGTCACTCCCATTTTGGCATGCGAAGTAATCTGACCCACCCCGAGTTGGGGGGGGGGCGGGGGGCAGCCGGGCACATGAGTGTGTGACTTGCTAAAATAAGACATAAGCCCTTGAAAACAGCTTAATATAATCTTTCAGGGGGTCGGTCGAGCCTTCTAACGAGAGACTCTCATTTTTCTCTCACATCTGGCCAGGACTGTGCTATTACTAATGATAAAAAAAAGATCCCTTCCTTCATTGATTTGTCCTTGTAAGCATCCAGATAGAGGAGATTTCAGGCAGCAGTACTGTTTCCTCAGCCTACATTTGCTTTTTCTTCTCCAGGAAGATACATAAGGAGGATAAGGGAGGAGAAAGGGCTGTTCATTCCAGTGATCTGGGGGGCATAAAGAGAGAAACAATTTAGAAACAAAACTATCCCCAGCTGGAAAGCCGAGGTTTGTCCTGAGAAAAGGCAACATGAAGAGAAATTGCTAAACTTCTGCTGAAAATAATGAAAAACACCTGCAATGTAGCTCCCTAAGGAGGCTAATTAAGTGAGAAAGATTGGTGCTTATTGGAACTTACAGACTCTCAGCAAAATTTAAAGTATTATCGCTCACATGACTTATTTGCTTGCTATTTTAGGGAAATGTATTTTTCCTTTGTTATACTGATTAGATGACAAGATTGATTGACTTCCTATGTTACTTTGAGTGACTCACATCTATCTATACCCTCCAAAACAGGTATGCGCTAAATTATTTACACCTTCTGCACATCAGTGCCCAAAAAGCCCATTCCTGTGTTTAGCTATGTGTCCAGCCTGCCACAGGAGCAGGACTGTGCACTCACAGATGCCCTCTTTTCTTGTACAGATAAGAAATGTGCAATTATTATAACCCTTTTTTTTTTAAATTAGGCCCCATACTTTAATTTTCCCCTCATCTAAAATGGTGGTATTTACCTATCTCACAGGCTGTTCGAATCATTTTGAGCATATGCAGGGTGCCTTGCAAATACAGAAAATGACAGCCCCAACCCGGGGGGTGTAATACAGAAAGAATTAAAACACATAATGGAGAAGAGAAAAAGGACAAATGTGCAAGCAAGCAGAGTAATCACACTGCTAATGCATACCTAATTGGCTTGTCTGTAATGTTTGCAACATTTATTTGGCAATACTTTTTTTTAGTTCACTGTACTACTGTATTAGCTGATGCTTTCCTTGCCCCTGTAATCCATGGCAATGCACGTAGAACATATGGTACATAACAAATGAGATGAAGGACTGGCTGGTGTCATGGTTAGAGGCAGATGAAGATCCAGCTGAATGAATAGAATACTATCCCAAACTGTGACACAGATTTTGTATGTGTCGTTAGTTAAGTCATGCAGACTTTTCAGAGATGGTCAGTAGTTATGTGTTCATTATTTTCCAGGTGCCTGACTTGAGGCTTTGAAATTGCAGGAGGTACTGAAGAACTAAAGGCAAAGCAAGGTGGAGCACGCAAAATGCTGTGAGTCACCGAGTGCTGTGAAACATGAAGTCCCACTCTAATATGGACACTTGAAATCAGTGACTTCAGCTTCTGCTCTCCATTCCTCAACTCTGCATTCATGAAATACAGCTCCGCGTTCATGAAACACAGGTAGTGCCCTGCCATCTCAGCGGGAAGAGAGAAAACAGATGAGTTAGTATTTGTGAGGCACACAGTTACTATAGCAATGAGCAGCACAGAAAAACTCATGAGGAAAGGAATTGCCTTCAACGCGGATAGTATGCAGTCAATAAGGCATGGAGACACACTCCGAACAGTGAAGGGAAAAAATACTGAGCAGCTGCTCATTAAGTGAGCACCATCCATCTTGTGTGTTGGGTGAGGCAAGGGTCCTGTGGAGTGGTATGGCATCATAAAATTAACAGTGGTCTTTTAACACATGCATACAGGCAATCTTAACCCTGGCATTTCCAACTGTTGAAGGCCTGACTTTGAAATCTTTTTGGTGAGGACAGAGAGGGTGCAGTATATAGTCATCCAGATTATAAAAGCAGAAATTCCATGTTGTAGCATCAAGCTAATACACACCAGCTGGGACACTCAGGTTCCCTACACAGACCTCTGTCACTTGGACCAAGGAAATAACTGACTGCAATAACAATCCCTCACCCTTGCAATGTGGAGCAATGGGAAGGCACAGAAATCTTGGCTTTCTTGGGGGAAGTTGATAACTTACAGAAAAAGATTCTCCACCCATTTTTTTTACCTCTGCCCCTTCTTTCAAAACGGTCCGTGCTCTTCCTCCTCTGCATCTCCTTGCCCAGATTTCCCTCTGACTTTATGTGTGTTACTGTTGTCAGCTTCACCCCCGTGTTCTGGCTAACACCCAGTTTCCCATCTAGGGTACCTTGTACCATTTTGTTAGTCATCCCAGCCGGTTTCTTAGTTGCCTCTACTAAACAATGTGAACTCTGCCTCTGAGTCTTGGCTTCTTGTAAGCTCTGTCTTCCTAGCTCCTAATACTTACTATCTTTGCCAAGTCAGCTTCAGATTCCTCTTCCCCATCTCCTCCTCTGATTCAGTTTTCATGACCACCCGTTAGTTTCTATTTTCCGAAAATGGAGATTCTCCTAAGAAGCCAATTGTAGCAATTCTGGCTAACGAAAACACTCAGTATTGCGAGATGAATTAAAAGTCACATGTACTGGCAGCACTGCAAACTTTGACAAACATATTTTTACATGCTAAAAATACACAAATAAGTCCTGAGATCAACTCCTGTCACAGGGTGTTGTTGCAAGTGCTGCATTATGGCAGTTTTCTGTGGTTTTTGCATATTCCGAGCGTGAGGAAAATCACTGCAGGCACTCAAGTAGTTAGCTCTATGTGGCTTTCCTTAGACAGTTTCAAGGAAGAAAAGAAGAGCGCTTTACTAAAAACTGCAAACAACATAGCTACATTTGTTTTTATGTTTCCTGACAAAGAGTGTTTCCTAACACTCCCTGACTTGGCTCCTAAGAGCAGTCTGGTAGTGAGGTGAAAGGGGAAAAAGTGTCCTTGTGACCCAAGCCTTCCTTCCACCTTCAGGATAAAGACCTGAGAAGGTGAGGGTAGCCAGACAGGGTGCCAGAAAAGGCCAGTCTCTCACGGCCAGTAAGGGGTGTTTAGGGAAGGGCAAGCACAGGGTTATTCTGTCCCCAGGATACTCTCTAGCAAGCTGCAGCTTAAGGACTTATTGAACTTTGCTGTACCTGCATCCACTGAACTGCCCTTGACAGAGCTTTCTACCACAAATATAGCCAAGAAGTTGTTTTTTGTTTGTTTTGGGGGTTTGGGTAGGTTTTTTGTTTTGGTTTTTTTTTTTAATATGCATATTCTTCTAGCATCCAGGGCAAACCAGAACTCACAGCCACAAACCAGTGTGCTGTGGGAGAAAGCACTGCCCTCTGTGCTTTTTGAGTGTGCAGACTGGCTGGGCTTGATGCATCAGTGTGCTTGTTAAGTGAATAGAAAATTGTAAACACTCGAGAGGATCGGGGAAGAGGGATGCAGGGACCATGATCTCACCCGGCTCTCCTGTATTGTCACTGATTTTCTGCTACCAACAGATAGGCAACAAAGTCCTGGGTCTTCTAGCCCAGGTCTATCACCATTTTGCTGGGAATTAAAAATTCTCAGGGTGTTGTTTCTAGTCTGTGATTCGTGGCTTTGTGCAGTCTCCAGGTCTCCCTCCATCCTGATTCCCACATGATCTTATATTGATCTTTCTTTCCCAGTCCCAGAAGCGTTATGGTTACTGGCTGGACACTGACCTGAAGAACGATGAGGATGCCCACTGTAATGATTGAGTAGTTCATTGCAGCAAAAGAGCAGAGAAAAAAAGGTTCTTGTGAGTACAGAAACAATCTTCTGTGAATGCTTCCAGCTTTATTTACATGCAGCACATCCCATCTGATGCCCTAGTCAGGGTGTTGGAGGAGCAACCTCCAGAGTTTCATGTAACCGTTCCAGTTGCCAAATTCATTTTTGCAGTTTACAGCTAACAATCAATCATACACTACTCAGTTGTTAGCTTCTTTTGTTTAGATCATTTGGATAATTAAAGTACGATGAATACCATGGTGTCAGCGGGTCTCAAACAGACCTCCTGCTGGCTCTGCAATCTCTTTCAGAGATCAGAAAATAAAACAATGAATAATACTAGAAGAAGGACTCCAAGTAACTCATATTTTATGTTTCATGTTTTCCTAATGACAAGGTCATACAGTCAGCAGCATGATCAATGCAAATACAATATGCCTTTGGAAAAAGGCCAATGTCTGCCTGTGGAAAGGGCAGTCAAGGGAACTGTTTCATAATAATGCACTTTGTGGGTAGATAGCAGAGATCCCAAAGCTCTTTACCAAAAGGAGCAAAAGACAGTGACTCAAGTTGCCAAGTTAAAAAAACAAGCCAACAGCAAGTCCCTGGATATGTACACATGGGCATGATGTCCTATCCTTTGAATGCACATTTGCCTCTCATGCATACTACATTTGTGTCAGCATCATTTTGCTATGGCTCAGAAAGCCTATCCTCAGCAAATATCTAGAGCTAACAACAGTTCTGCATTTAGTTGACGTGCACATGGCCGTGCTAAGCCTGGCCAATCACTGCTATCTCTGCTAAGACACAGGCAAAAAAAAAAAAAATCCACAGATGTTAAATTGTGTCAGCTTGCCTAACCATTTGAGGTAATTAATTCAGCAGACTATTTTTTACTAAGTCTACAAAAACTACATCGTTCCTCCCTATTGCTTGTTCTTTGCTTATTGTGTATATTGCAACTTTCAAAATCACAGACAACACACAAATGCTGCAGCACACGACACCCTCAGCAAGCAAACTCCTGGCTTTTCTTAGTCCCCTCTGTGGCATTTCATGATTATGAGAATGAGTAGGACGTTTCTGTTTGTCATCGCAGTCTGTCCATGAGAAGAAGGTTTTGAAAGCAGATAAGATTCACTTTTTCAAAATGTAGATAAGGTGGAAACAGCTGATGACAAAGGTAAAGCTAGGGAAGGATAAAGCAAGGCTGTAGTGAAATGTAAAAAGCTAGAGGAAGATGGACTGCAAACTCCAGCAGAGCTCTGGGAAGCCTCTGGAAGCAAATTGGGAGTTTCTGATCATTTGTCAGACTGAGGAAAGGGATGTTGGTGGAATAGGTTGGGGGTTTTTTGGCTCTTGGATTGGCATTAATAAGAATACACCAGCTCAGTACTTGGCTCATTTTTTCTGTCTTTATGGCACACAGGACCCATGGAGAATATGAGGAACCAGGACCACTGCCCCCACACTCCAGTGGGACAGAGCTCAAGTTTAATGTGCTCTGGTGACCTTAAAGTAAGGATTCAATATACAGGCATGGTAGAGTTTGTGAGTAAATGAAACTGCCCATGTAGACAATATTTGTAGTCACATCTGCACACTCCTGGCTCTACCGCTGTCCACAGGCCCCTAGAGTGCAATTACACATTTGCACGCTACAGCAATCGATATGCTCGCTCTCTAAGAGTAGGCCCAGAAGTCCAATATTTTTACAGCCTTGTTGGCCTCAGGGCCAACCAGCTGCGTGCCTGTGCAACGCAGGCTCCCAGGGGCTCCGGGGCGAGCTATCCCAGCTCCCAGCCTCAGCAGTTACTGCTGCTCTCACTATGGGGAGCCGGCAGCAAGCAGCTGGGAGAGCATCTCTCGCCAGATCTCCAACCATCCAGGGCTTTTGGGGCAGGCTTAGCTTCTCCTTTTTGCTTAGTCACCTGCAAAATCAGGCATTGAGATGGCTGGACCATTTTCACCTCACTGTTGCTCAGCTGTGGGAAGGTTGCTTACCAGTTGTTCATCTCCTCTTGGGACTTCAGTGCTAGAGCTTGTCACCAAAAAAAGGATTATGTGCTCTTTGCAGTGCCTCACTAGTGCTCCCACAAGACACTATGCTCTGCTCTTTGTAGTTAACTGAGTGATGAAGTAGTTATCAGCATCTACAAGCAACGGGTAAAGGTGTTACAGACCTTGGGAAGGAAGCTGAGGATCAGAGAGAAAACAACCACTGGTGTTTTAAAATCTGTATTCTTTGCGAGGACAGACTAGGGAACAGGAATTCTAAAAGCACATATGCAGAAATTAAATGCAGATAATTCCCCTCCCTTTTCAAAGTCTCTTTTTTTTTTTCCCCTTCTTTTTTTAAATGTTTGGATTTGCCACTGCTGAAACTTTTGTTCACTGGACTTTTCCCCTAAATGCTAGAAGGCTAAACTAACCACCCAGTGAGCTGGAAATGGATGCAAAGGCCATAACTAATGCCAGAAAGGTAAATCACTGTGACAGTAATAGTTTGTGGTCAAGATGCAGCGCTCAACTTGAATAAGAAAAGAGAGGATGCAAAAAGGCTCTTCCTTTGATTAAGTGCTGGGTTAAAAAGCTTGGAACTAATGGAGAGTTGATTTTAAATATGAAAAACTGAGAGTTTAGTTCAATTTCTGTTTGATTCTCTTCACTGTTTTTTCTGGAAAGCTAATTTCCAGTCTTTAGCTCCAAGATTACTGGCTGCCTTTTCCTGCATTATATGCTCTTTCATATGATTTCTTTTTCATATGGCTGTCTTCCTTCAGCTGTCTGCAAGCTTCAAAGCTGCTGACCCTGGTTCTCACATTCCCATGCACAGTGCAAGGCTCATATGCATCTCATAAAGTGATATTGCAAGCTTGCATCATTCACTTTGGGCAATTATAGAAAGAAGACAGGAGGAGAGGATGATGGACCGGATTGGTCTAAAGTATATTTACACATGTTTATAAGTGTCTAAGGGAAACGTGGGAATGCCTTTGGCCAGCCAACCATCAAGAGGCAGAAAAGCACCAAGAGACAGGTCTGCGTATGGAAACAGTCATTGAACACAAAGGTTAAATAGCCAGTGCTGATCCTCCCTGGCCAACAGAAAAACAGAGCTCAACAAAAAATACCTTTGCTCTAATAACTGAATCCAGTCCTTTATTAGCAATGGGGACCTATCAGGAAAGTGAAATAGGAGAAGCTTTGAGACACATTTGAGACACTCTGCAGAATTAAAAAAGCCCAAACTGTTCCTATTTTCCTTGTGTAGCATGCAGGTCAACCTCCAAAGCCAGAGGGGTTTCATGATGTTAGTGCACGCTCTCACTGTGAATGACTAATGTATGGAGCATCACGTTCACCGGTCTCTAGCAGATTGCCATGCAGAGCCCAATCCAGTAGGAACTCACTCCATCCATCCGTCCGTCCATCCATCCATCCGTCCATCCATCCATCCGTCCATCCATCCTTTGTGTGGAGAAAGGCCATTTCAACACTTGCAAATTCCATACCTGCAGTAAACAAGACAGAGGCATTATACACACCTGGGATGTAAAACCTGGACTGTAAGAACTAGTCCATATATATGTAAGGAGGTTGCAAAGCAAGGAGCACTCAGATTAGCCCCATAGCTAGGCAAAAAGCAGAACCTGCATGCTTACATGCACCGCACCCAGGCACTGGGATGCAAGCCCTGAGATGCAAGCCTGAGGCTTGCAGCATTTGCTAGTGTCCTTGGAGTAGCAGATTTTTCATTTTCTCTGGGGGATATTACCAAGGACAAGAATTTTTTAAGAGTTCCCACCACCATAAACTATTAAATATTTATTTGGTTGGAGCTGTCATCATCAGGAAAGAACAATTCAGTCAGGGTGTTTGACACATAATACATGAAGCAGCTGATAACCTTGAAACTGTGGCCCCAGGCCTTGAGAATTAAAGCGTTCCCACAGGATGGAGACAGGATTGAGCAGAGGGAGGAGGGCTGGGAGCATTACTGAGAAGGAGTAGGGTAAAAAGGCTCAGGCAGGGGAAAGCAAGGCTTTGCAGGGGGTAACTGCAGAAGGCAAGGATTCTGACCCTGTAGGTAGCTCTTCCCACGGATGTGTCCTCTGCAAGGGAGCTTTGTACATGGGTGCAAAATGCTAACACCCTTCCAGTCTTACAGACTGTGGGCCTGTGAGGCAAGAGGCTCGTCTTGCTGTAACTTACTCCCACTCTGTCCTTGTAAGAAGTGTGGAGGAGTGAGGAGCAGGCACTGTGCTCGCCTTCAGGTGCCTTCACAGGCTGTCTGAGCCAGCCCTGCTCATCACCACTGTGAGACAGTGGAGCAGCGAACACATGGCACCCTTGGAAACAGCTCAGCCAAACATCCTCCTCCACACAACTTCAAAAGCACAAACAGCACCTCACGCTCTCAACCAGCTGTGCCCGCTGAGCCTGAGCTGGGGAGTCCTTGGGAGCTCATCGCTGCTCGAGGACAGAGGAGAGGGAGCGGGGTCTGCATCAAGGAGACACCAGAGAAAAATATGTTCATGCAGGTTCAGCCATGCAGCTGCTGAAGTTACAGGAAGTTTAGTTAGCAACATGGTTGAAATTCAATGCTGAATTGGCACTGCGTACACCTCTGACCTGGGTGCTTCTTGTAGCAGTTGGCCATGTTTCTGTCCTATCAAGCCTTCCCTCCATGTACCCGTGTGGAACAGATCAGCTTCTCCTCCTGTGGGTTTCACAGGAAGCCTGGTGCAGAGAGCTCTTTGCCGGGCATGCAGAACCTCAAGTTCCTGCTGCTAGGCCAAAACATAATTTTTTTAAATGGAAAAATCCATCAGAGAGGGCCAGGAAAACTCTGTGTGTGTGGTTTCTGCAATAGCTTTCTGTCTCGCAGTTTCGAACCATTCTCCCTCTCCTGAGGCTCACAAGCCAGGTTTTCAGCAGAGCGGGATTGTCACGAGTTCTGCTTCTGGCTGCTACCTTTTTGGAGGATCATTTTAAGAAGGAAAATATGGTGGTATTAATTTGAGGCAAATTCCCAGCTGGTATCTACAAACAGGAGCCCATAGTTAGGGCCCCAGTCACCAGTCTCTTCTTTCTCTGGATCCCTTATGCTGCCCAGGGGGGCAAATGAAAGGAGGGAGAGCTGCAGGAAGGTGGCTGCAGTCCAGGTCTCAGACTTCAAAATTCCTCATCTCAAATTGCGCCTAGCAATTTTGCATCCATTCAGAGTTTGGGCCTTTCTTGGTGAGTGTTGTTTTTCCACAATGCTGAAAAAAAAAGCGTGACTTTATGAAAGAGCTTCAGGCAGGTTTTCAAGTTTTTGAAGTATGGAGTTATGTTTTGGATTTGTGCTGAAACAGCATTGATAATACAGGGATGTTTTCATCACTGCTGAGCAGTGCTTACACAGAGTCAAGGCCTTTTCTGCTTCTCACCCCACCCCACCAGCGAGCAGGCTGGGGGTGCACAAGAAGCTGGAAGGGGACACAGCTGGGACAGCTGACCCCGACTGACCAAAGGGGTATCCCACACCATATGACGTCATGCTCGGCGTATAAAGGTGGGAGAAGAAGAAGGAAGGGGGGGGATGTTTGGAGTGATGGCATTTTTTCTTCCCAAGTAACCGTTGTGCATGATGGAGCCCTGCTTTCCTGGAGATGGCTGAACACCTGCCTGCCGATGGGAAGCAGTGAATGAATTCCTTGTTTTCCTTTGCTTGCACATGCGGCTTTTGCTTTCCCTATTAAACTGTCTTTATCTCAACCCATGAGTTTTCTCACTTTTACTCTTCTGATTCTCTCCCCATCCCACTGGGGTAGAGTGAGTGAGTGGCTCTGTGGTGCTTAGTTGCTGGCTGGGGTTAAACCACGACATCTCTTTACCCCATTTGAAAAACAGCAGCCACCAGAATAAATGGCTAATTCAGTCTTCAGGAGCATCCATATATCCCCTAATAGATTTTTCAGGGAATTTTGTGCTGTTTTGGTAGGCAAACAGCTGCAGTTTTGTGCTATTAGTCCTGATATATATATAGCAATACAGACACCCAGCATACACCATGAAGATGCTTCTGTCTTACCAGGAAGAGGACTGAGATCAAGTCCTAAGGTGCTGGTTTGCTGCTATATAGTATCCTGGTGCACCCACAGCAGCCAGGTGCAGCTCAGATCTCGACTTCTCAGGAAGGATGTAGCAGGTTAGAGAAGGGCAATTAAAACAGCTGAGAAGATGGAGAAGCTGCCTTATAAAAAGAGACTAAAAAGGCTAGTACTCCCCTGTTTGGAGAGAAGACCGAGGCTGAATATGATCAAGGTTTATAAAACTATGGAGACAGTAGATAGAACATGAATATGGAGATGTTAATGAAACCCCACAATGCAAGAAGTTGAGAGTGAGAGGACTCAATTAATCTAGTAGGAGATACATTTAAAACAGATTTGTAGAAGTCCTTTACACAGAGGGTGGTGAACTTATGGATCTTCTTGCCACAGGAGGGTGTGGAGTCAGAGAGTGTCAGCAGGTTCAAAAAGGCATGAGACAAATTCATGGACAATGGGTTCATACATGGATACCAAAAGGTATACATAGGTATATACCCTCTAGCACCCCAAATATTGTGGTTGCTGGGAAAGTTCAAAGGGGAGTGAACTACAGAAGGCGGCCAGGTTCACACATTCTCCCTAAACAGGGTCTCCTGCCATTGCCAGAGACCAGGCAGTGGGCTAGGTGGATCACTGATCTGACCCAGTAGGTCATTTCTCATGTTCTGTGTTTCCCTGGACAAAAAAACCAAAAAATCACAACAAAACAAAGCCCAAAACCAACCCATATATTTATATACTATGTATATCCGGCCAGTGGCCTGCCCATTGAGATTGTCACCAGAAAGGACAAAGGTAGTGTTGATTTCTGTCCTTCTGGAATAGGAATAAGACAATTTAATAACAAATAAATAATTGCCACAACCAAGGCTACCTGAGTTTTGACAGATGTCCTATAAATGAAATTGGATGTTTTATTGCCAGTCCCCTTAAGGCTTTTAAGCTTCTGCCTCACGGAAATTTGCTTTGAATTCTTTTCCAACAAATAACTACATTAATAGATTTTAGCAGATGCCTTAACTAGTCTCTGTTCTCAATGGGAAAGTTACGTGAATTAAAAATCAAGGCTTTTATAGATAGGGAAAGACGTAAATGATACTAGGTTACTGAGTAAAAAGGGATCCTTCAGCAGGCAGACCTCGGCTGAAATCCTGCAATTATGCAAGGTGGGGCTCTTTTGAAAGGTCTCAGAGGAAGACATGCCATTCTCACCACGAAAATTTGCTTCCAGCAAACAAATTAGAGCCTCCGTGTTGCTGTTGCTGCACAGAAAGGGAAATAAGTAGAAGTCCTTTGGGGGTATTGGTGAGAAAAGAAAAAAAAAAAAAAAAGAACACCAAGGCAGATGCCCTTGGAGAGACCTGCAGACCAAAACCACATTCTCTATGAAGGAGCAAAATGAAAAACAGGAAAGAGTGAATCAGCAAGCCCCTGGGCCCATTGCTCTGCTGTTGAAGTAGTATCTAACCACACAGACTGTATAGCTGCAGTGTATCCTCACTGACTGACACATCTCTAGTCTGTATATTTTATCAGTGTTTACTGCATCCTTTCTAATCACCTTCACAGCAGAAACGTGGGTTCCAAGTTGCTCTTATTCACTTGAGACATCCCACTGACTTGGGAGGGTACAGGCTGGCCCTTCCAACTGCATGCTGCAGGGCAGGAGTTTGTCATTGTTACTTGTCTATAAAATGTCACTCGTTGTTGTTGTCATGGTATTTTACCAGTTGTACGAGTAATTAGCTCCCTGTAGACATGGTATTGCCAACCCCAGCAATCTTTAATGGCTTAATTATCAGAGTCTTCATACAAGAAGCATTGTGTTCTTTGCTGTCTGAGCCATTGTGTTCCGCCTTCACTCTTGTCCACATTCAAACAAACTTAGAAACAAGCAATCGAGATGAAGGGCTCACCACATCAGCTCTCTGCAGAACTGCAGCTTTAAGGAAAACCACCAAACACTATGCATCTTGATACATATCTTATCAAGAGAAACCATCATTATAAGCATGGATTCAGCCATCTCCTCCAAAACTTGCTTATGGTCAGCCTATTTGTAGCTGACAGGAGCCTCCCTTCATCCCTCTGTGACTTCTCTCCCACTCCTCAGTCCTAAGAGTCAGCCCAGATCTTAAAGGGTATAAAGAGTCTTGTCCAGATCCTCTGCAGGGACACAGATTTCACCCTTGAAGCCTTTAAGCTTACAGTGTGATTTAGAAGCCTGAACCTCACTGACTTTCAACATAACTTTGGCATCCAAACCACCTGAGAGCTTCTGAAAATATAACTTGTTTGCAATATTTCTAAAGACTAAACTTATTTTTTTCCTAAGTAAAAGCAAGATGATTTCAATTCATTCCCGATGCGAGTTTTATGTTGCAAGTCACATCAAACCTTTGATGATGTTGTAGATCTTGGACAAAAAAAGGTCACTTACGAAATATATTGTTATCAAGTGATATTCTGGGACAGGTTTAATGGAAACAGAGGAAAATGTAAACTTTTGGGTCAAAATCAGGAAGAAGCATCAATATATCCTCTATCTTACAAACAAGCAATGCTTTCCAAAATATGGGCTGCATTCAGTTCTTTATAGCTGCCTGTCCCTTCCTAGATTTAGCAAGGGTTTACTGTGACATATCTATAAGTTTTGTTGTTATAGAGACTTCTGTAAAATACTCCCCCAAAATTATTTTTAGCTTGCTATCAGCATGTTCATTACAAGCAGATTGGAACATGGCCACCTACTTCATAAACAAATCAAAACAACGAAAGGGGGAAAAAACCAAACCCTGAGTCATACCCTTGTCCTCCTGACAACACTGAATCCAATGTCACGCACTACTGCCTTAGTAAGGGGTAAAAGTAGTTAATCTGTCTTTGGACTAGGTAGTATGACATTGAATTGCTGGCCAGTCTATTCACAGCCCAGAAAAGAATCAGTTGCAGATAAAATTAATAGACCCCTCACCTCCCTAATAAGCTCAAATGTCTGCTGTCTGTTCCAGATAATTCATCTCTGTCTGCTGTAAAGTGCACGTCACCTGTACCCCACTCAGGAACAGTAAACACTTACTCACGTAATGCAGAGGATTGCCTCTGGCAGATTAATTGCTCTGACTCCCCTCCTCCCTAAGTAAAATCTCATATTTTTCTGGATTTGTTATTTCAGTACTTCATCCAAACACTTGGCAGAGGGGCAAGTGCCCTAGGCACTCCTTAAAACTCCACGACCAAGCTCCTCATTTTATTTAGTATTTTTGTAGGGCTGGGTTAATAAATAAAGTGCTTTACAGAGCTGTGGTTTCAAGGAACACTCTCTGATTATTTATTTTTTTAAATGAATTTGCTTAATTTCCTCCTTTTTTATTTTTTAAATAGTTATGTAACGCAAACCTTTCATGAAGATATTCCTGTTCTTGGCTCTGTATTTTCGCAAAGTCCTCCCAGCGGAGACAGCTGGAGTTACTTATGGTCATATCACTGACCTTGAGTGAGCCTGGCACCCGTGACAGCAGAAACACTGCATGGTCCATACCAGCCTTGCACTTACTTTCATGCAATACTGGAACTAGCGTGAATCGTAGCCATGTAGTAGGCTGAAATGCGCAATGAGGGCTTTTCATAGCGTTGTGAGAGAAGTTGCTTATCCTTTCTGGACGCTTGGCAAGGAATTCTGGGAAGGCCGTGGAGGACCACCTACTATGGCAGTAGCCTGCAGTCACTCTACAAAGCAGTGTAGTATGCCCACTTGACCATATAAGCCAACTGATCCAAGCTACAGAAGGGTTTTGTGTGCAGATGGCAGCTAAAGTAGGGCAACACCTGTGCTCTAGCTCAAGTTAACAAGGAACACTTTTGAAGTAACTAATAAAGGAAGTTTGAGAAGCCACATGGTGAAATGATGACAAAGGAACTGGGTGGTGGCATTGGGATTATCTACCATCAGCCCCGAATGGGATGTGCTTCAGTGAGTTACAAGTGAGCATCCATGTGGCTTACTTTAGTGATCTGCAGAATGATGCTACCACGTTTGCTTGTCTTGCAGAGGAATTAGGGAAGGCTAATTCTGCCATGCAGGATTTGCAAACCTTTTTGAAACCTTTGAGTGCAAGGCGCACTGTCACACGTGCAACGCTTGTTTCCTGTTCGCCATATTGCCAGCAGGTACGCATGGGTAGCCTCGGTTGATGGTACTTTCTGCTTTCTCTGCAGTGACAAATGTCAGTTCTGCTTCATCAGTACAGGATGCTGGCACTGTCTGTAACACAAATCCTCTTCCTAGCCCATGCACCTCAGCGTGGTGGGGCAGGCTTCAACATGGGAGGCAAAACAACCCTTTGCCTCTGGTACCTTGCACCAGCACAGCCAGAGAGTCAATTGCCTAAGCTGTGGGAGTCTGAAAGATGGAACCACACCCCAGGATGCCTCTCTTCCGTAGCACATGAGATTGGAAGAAGAAGCTGGGGTCTTGTTGTACAGACAACCTCAGGAGCTGGGGTAGCGCTTATCCCTATCCTACTCTCTTATGCAATTGAATAACACTCATTTTGCTACCAGCTTGTCTTTGCTACTTGCCTGACTTTTTAGTTTCACAATGGTTTGTAGCCACCTCCTGGGGAGATGGTCTGTAGCCTCTGAGCTTCATGTATTTTAGCAGAGCAGTTCTGTGTTACTACTCAGGATAGAGAAACGGTGCAGCAAGCTGGACCCCTTTCTGGCAGAAGGCACCAGCCTGCCACATCCAGTGCAGAAAGCTGGCTCTGCTGAGGGAGCACATCTTGCCCCTGTAGGCAGTGGAAGGATGCCTCATACATCTCTGTACAAGGCACCTTCTGCATAGTCCAACAGCAGTGTAGTTTTTGCCAGTGACGAGAAACATCACTATATAGTGAGTAAAGGAATTGGTGAGGACGATTCCTGTGCCTTGAAGGGTACAAGGAAATCATTGCGTGCGATAGGAAAATGTTAAGCAAAATCAATGCAAGAAAGAGACTGTCAGATGTGTAGGATGACAGGATTCAACTCCCCTGGCTGGTCTGTACATAGCCCTGTGCCACCTGTCAGTGCAGACATTCCTCTCCTCCTGACAAAGAAACAGGCACGACTGCCAAAACAGTTGAGGAAAAAGAGAAATATTTTTTTAAATATTACTTTGAGGTCTAAGGACCGCAGGATCATTTTGAGAAGATTCTCCTCAAAGGGTGACTGGTCGCCGTGGGGTTTCCTGCCAGCCCTCCCCAGGGCCGCCCGTAGCGCAGGGTGCAGCCCGCTGCACTAACGGTGCTGCTCCCCGGGCCACTCAGCTTCGAAATCTTAGCGGCAGCGTAACGACTAGCAGTGTTAGCTCACAAATGCTGAATCCAAACAGCAGTTGGGGCTTCTGTGTCGTGGACAATAACACCTTCTGGAAGCAGGCAAGCTTCCTATGAACTTCTGAATGTTAAAATCCTCTTATAAAAATAAATAGGCTTCGGAGAAAGCCCAAGAGCGTATTTCAGAGCACTTTGGATTTTAGCCTGTTTCAGCCTCTACTGCCAGCTATCCATCTGTCCTGCTAATGTACTTCATTACGCAGCTAGGTAATGAGCCTACAGCTCCTTTACTGGTGGGATTATAATTGTGAGAGGACAGGGAGACAAACTTGTTATGTGGGACTCAAGGGGGGAAGGACCGTAGGGGGATTTTCTCATTTTTCATTCAAACACGGTTAGAGTACATATCGTTCCAGGGAACTTATCCCCGTTAGTAAGAAATATGTCCCTTTTCCTCGCCATGGGGAAGCTGAACTCTGGTTCAAAGGACTTGCCACAGGGGCTCTCAGAGGTGATGTTTCACTGACATGAAGTGGTGTCTCTGGATCTGGCCATGCCGCCTCAACAGAGCATGGGAACAGCCAGACCAATCGGGGCGAGGGGAACATACTTTTTCTATTATGTTTTCCCTGCACATTAAAAGACAGAGATTTTAGATACAGAGCTCAGAAATGCTCCAACTCCAGCAGTCACAGCTTGCCTTTTATTCATGCCTGGAAACCACTCAGCTGGCACAGGTGGCTTCTTAAGGTCCAGCCAGCATGGACGGGATACAATAGGATCAAGCTCTGGCCAAGCGCCTGCTCCTCCGCAGCTCCCCTCGCCTCCCACTGTTCCCCTTGCTGCCTGAAGAGATCCCTGCAGGTCTCATTTACACGGGTCAGCCTTTCCCGGGCTGCTTTGGGAACTTCCCCTTTTGCAAGGGAATGATAGCAGGAGGCACATACATCTATTATCACCCTTTACTGTCCTCTACAATGGGTAGAGACTGATCTTTGTAGTGGTTTATGGCTTTAAAAGCTATTGTGTTTTCAGTTAATTCCTTGTTTTTATCTGCCTGAGTCATTGATGACCTGATTGTTTTCATTTTAGTGGCTTTTACTTTGTCTTCCTTGGAATGGCATTGCCCAGTGGTAGGCAGTCTGCCATCTAACTGGGCTAAGTATAAAAGAGTTGTTATATCTTGCAGTCATGGCAGGGAAAGAGGATTTGTTTTATTTTGATCAGTAGTCTAAATATTTTCGTATCAGATTTTGGCATTTTGAACGCAGAAAGGGCTGCCTTTGAACTCCACTTAGCTACTGAGAAATGGCATTTCTGCTTTATGTCACCGAGGCATCATCTTTTATAGATTTCTAATAAGGTTTGGATCTGACCTACTGTGAAATCACAATGTCAGAATAAGTTGACTGTTTTCAAGTACATTTTTCACGTAAGTGCTTGCCTTAGTTTAAAAATAATAGCTAACTTGATATTTCATTAATTTTACATTTCTCTTTGATTATGAACTTCTCGTGATCCTAAAAGTCAACTGTAATCTAGTCATGGGAGCACAATTATACAAAGGTGGTGTAGCCAAAAAATTAAAAAAAAAAAAGAAAAAAAGATTATACGCATACCAAGAATAATAGAAGCTGAAAATTGTCAGCAACTTCGACAACAGAAATCAAAGCCTTCAGGAGAGGCACGCAGATACTGAGACTTCCAAAATGCGAGGTTGCTCGGAAAAGAGCTTGATCCCAGTGCTTTTCTCCAGGGCACATGCAGGCTGACCCCACGGGTAGCTCGGGTCTCCTGACAGTCAGCAGCGCTCCAGTTTCAAGGTAAGAGTCTCTTTCTCTTACACTATGGTACTTCAAACGGAATTGAGTTTCCTCTAAGCCTTATGCTTGATGGAGCGAAATAATGTTCTAATTGTTGAAAGATTGGCTATTGGCCATAGTAACTTAAAAAAAAAAAAAGAAAAAAAAGAAAAAAAAAGAGTCTGAATTCTAAAATAGACTAAAAAGCTTACACTCAGGCTGGCTTCAATGCCACTAAACAGACTTAGTGTTAGCTGTGGCTTTGCCTTTAAATATCAGCTTGCATCCAGCACCGTCAAAGAAATATCCCCCTCAGAGAGCCCAATTCTCCAGCAGAACCACTCTGCTGGGGAAGATGTTGAAGAACAATGCTCAGGCAGAAATAAAAGGCCAAAAAGCTGCAGCTGCATCACTTGAAAAATAGAAGCCCATGCTGAAAGAACAAGGGCTGCCTTGGACTGCTTAGACAGCTGATATTGTACCGATAGCAGGAGGCAAAGACAAGGTGTAATTCCGCTATCAGCTACCCAGTGTAATAGATGACAGTGGTGATCACATTACCGAAGACCCATTCATGCTGTATTCTGTTTTTCCATCACGATAAATGCCTAATTTGGTTCATTTTTTAGAAAATAATGACATTTATTGGTTAATTGGTTTAATAAATAAATGTATACCACGTGTATGCATACTGAATGATTTCTCTCATGAACTCATCATAAGACCTTTGAACCTACTTATTTACTCATCCTTTGTACACAATAAATCTTATGTCTAATAACCATCACTCTTCAGGCAGATGTTAAGTATCAAACGCCTAGGCCATGATGAATGGTGACACAGGCACCCACATACCCTGCATTTATACCCAGCAACTCCCACCACCCACACACCCTGGACTGTCAAGCCTCAGAGCCCAAAGGCAGGTTGTTGACATCCCTGGGAGGTACCTCACATACAGCGGCATCCCTGCTTTCCCCGGCTGGCCAAGTACTATGGAGGGCTTGGGATGCCCTACCCAGCTGGGCAGCAGCTCGCACGCACGCTCGCTCGCTCGCTCGCTCGACCCCTTTTGCAATTGCTGTGCAAATCATTCCTCACCTCACCGGGGCTTTGTGTGTGTTTTAACAAATGTCTCACAGCTTTAGTAGTCTTTGCACATTAAGAGAGAACTATCTTCACCTGGAAGGATGAAGCCTGGGACTCTAAGCTTTTGGATTTTTTTTACATTTTCAGGCTCATTTTTCAGAGGAAGAGTGAATGATCCCCACACTCATTTTCCCCTTGTTTTTCCCTCAGCTCAGGTTGTCCGTTGTCATGTCTAAGCTAGAAACAGAACCAGCAAACATACCAGAGCAAGTTCCACCACCATTTCCTTAATCCAATCAAGCAGAGTTTAGTCCTACTGAGAATTACTCTGGCCAAACTGGTGCCAAAGGCACCAATCGCTCCCAGACAGAGCAGGAAGCTCCTCAGTGCCAGCACTGCTGAAGTCCAATCTGCCACAGATTCGTACCCTATATTCTTTAGCCTTCCCTGCAATTTCCCCTGTGTCCCATCCCTGACCCTTCCCGGTCTTTTCCACGCCCTCCCCTTCACGCCTGTGAGGGCAAGTCCCAGCAAGGGCAGGCTGGAGAGGACGGCTGTGCCGACAGGCTGACCGGGAACTGCCTTTGGCATGCACCGCGGTGAGTTATTGCTGCCTACCTGCCAGCAGCAGGCTCGCGAGCAGGTGTGCGTGTGTCTCTCATCTACCCACATGCCAGTGTCATGGGTTATACTTCACAGCTCTGAGACCTCTGCTCCCTCTCAAATTTGTTTAAAATTAGCATATGGATGTAAAAGCTATGAGTGCCTGTGTGTGAGGGGCAGGGAGGGTAGGGCTGCTGAGACGTAGTTGTGTAAGCATAATTCACTTAGGAAAATAGGCTAAAAATAATAAAGCTGCATCATCACATTCTTTCACAATGCTTCAGAAGAACTGGAGTGGCGCTTACGGCTGCGACGAATCCTTATTAAAACCAAAGGGAAGTAGGTGAGGACAGAGAAGCAGCTCTGTGTCCTGCTCGCTCTGCCAGCCAACACTGGACCAGGGTGCTGGAGCCCCTCTCCCCATCCCGCTCCACACAGCCCCACTTACGTGCAGGCTGCAGCACGGGTGCTGAGCAAAGTCCTCGCCACTCCACTCCGGGTTAGCACGCAGAGACCTCATTAAAACCTCCTCTTGGCTGAAGGGCTCCCCGGCCTCCTAAACAGGTTTTTGAAGACAGCTCGTCAGCAGGGATGAAGCCAGGTGTTAATCTGTGTTTCCCCCAAGCACGCTGGCTAATTAACTAAGTTCGCAGGCTGGTTCTCTGGGAGCTCTGATTGCATTTCTATGAAGGAGGAATATGACTGTTCAGGAAAGGAGAGACTGTAGGAATAGTAGGACTGTTTAGACCAAAGCTTTGCTGAAGTTTAGGGTACCTGAATACAAAATCGTGTGTGTATTCACCCCTAGTTCTGGCTTTTTTAAACATTGCTGCCCTAAGATGACTATTCCCGTTACTGCTAACTTTTAGTATGGAGTGGAGCCGTGCATGCAACCACCAACCATCACGGAGGTGGTTGCCACATACAAGGAAGGTTCCTGCTGCAAACAGCTGACACACTGAGGATAAGATAGGAAGAAAAGAAAGATACAGATAAGAAAGAGAGAGACCACAATGAACTGCTGAGACTGTATCTATCAGTACAGCAGGCGGTGGTCTCAGCACGCCAGGAGCTGAATCACTGCAGAACACTGTGTAGTAGGGTGTAGATAGAGGCTAAGCAGTGCCTTCTTCAGCAGAGCCTGCAGAAAGAGAAGAGAGAGGGCCATGGGGACCCGGCACATCCTTATAGGAGAAAGCGCTTGGCTGAAAATAAACCTAGAGGGCAATGGCCCACGGCACTGTGGCGGTTCAGAGGCGAGAGTCAAGCTCGCAATGAGTGATGAGCAGGAAAGGAAGGCCACTTGTTTCTCTGCTCTCATTTTCTGCCCCCGTCCTGCCTGTGGAACCACCCTGGCGGTGCTGAAGGGGATGGGAGCGGGGCCGTGGCTGAGCCGCTCGGGCACCAGCCGCAGCACTTGTGCTTCGGGACTTTGTTTTCCCCCCTTGAAAATTTGCTCTACCTAAGATGGGTAGACAATTTTAGGATGTTACAGTTAATTCCTTTTCTGAAACTACATTTTTCTGTGAAGACGCTCAGCTGGTCCCATCCCCTAAGCAGTAAGGGATATTGCTGTAGCAGGGCACTTATGTCCCTCATTTATATCCATCTCCTGGAGGTGTCTTTACGGCAGGTTGTTTGGTGCAAAGGAATTGAACACCATGCTGGGTGTCTGTGCTACATGGGACCTGAAGGAAAACAGGACAGATGCTTTCTGGTAAAGAGAGGAAGAAAAGGCTGACAATTCATGTGGTGTGATGCTGTGAGGGCTGCAATAAAAAAGGAGTCGACGTTTCTCTTTGACGGAGCCACGTTCCAATGGCTAAACAGGCTTTATAGTCAAGAAAAACCCACATTTACGCTGCAGTAGAAAATAGTGAGCATACACTTTTATTATCTCATTAACACCCTCTCTCCACCTCCCCAGGATCATTTGGCTCCAAGTCTGGCAGCAGGGTACAATAATGTTCCCAGCAGAAACAGCTGGTACGGAGACGGGATATTGTTTGAAATGGCCCTCATCACCAGGTGGCATTTATCAGCCGCATGCAAACGCCGTGCTTGAGTAAGGCACTCTAAGACGGGTATATATCAAAAAAAATAGAAGAGAAGTACAACTTAGCAAAGAGAGGATTTGTAGCTGAAACCTCCTTTTTGGTATAGATGGAAGGGGAGGGAGTAATAAACAGTCCTGTTAAGCGAGTCTGTTGGCTTTAAACCAAGGTAATGAGGCATGCGGGTGCTTTGACAAGGAGCCAGAAACTGCATTTTGCCACCAATTTGACTTCTACCTTTTTTGTCTCTCTTAAGCTGACAGTAAATTCCTCACAGTCCACTGAGCATATCAAAATGGGGCTCAGGCTAGGTCTAATGCACTGTTAATTGGGGATATAACCTTTTAAAGTACTACTAGGAAAATAATTTACTTAATTAAATATTTCCAGTTGTGGAAACCACCCTCTAGGCAAATTGCACCACCTCTTCCCCCTTTGCACACACAAAATGTAGAATAAAAATGGATATGTTAATTTTTTTCCTGCACACAGCGTTTCCCACACCCGTTCCTTCTCAGCTGTCCTTCCTAGGGCTGCTTCCACAGGAGAGAAGATTACTCTCATGATTGGGTCTGAGAAGTGGGAGGGTGAGCTTCTGGCTCTGCTGCCCACTTGTTTTGCAGTCCCGGACAAACTTCTCAACCCCTCTTTGCAACAACTTCTTCATCTACATGGCCTGGAGATGAGCAGTGTCCTTCCACTCCATCACTCTGCTCATCGATTAAGTGTCCACAGAGCAGCTTAGACCTCCTTTGGTAGGACATGGACGGAAGAGTATTAAGAGTTTGTTCAGGCCAGAGCCCGGCCAGTCTGTTCCTTGGATAGGATATCGTTCAGCTCTAGGCACAACAGACAAACCCCTGCCTTTGGGGAACTGCAAGCAGCATGACCCCACGACCTAATCGAAGGTGCATGAGCATACCAGGGAGCCACTGGTGGCCTGCATTAGCGGAGTCCGGGTAGGAGGCCAGAAGTACCCAGTCATTTCATACAAATCTGCCTGACACCTGAGAGAATCTCATCATGAAAGAAAACTTGGGGTTTGTACAGAGACAAGCCTCCTGAAAGGAGAGCATCAAATCTTAAACTCTTTTGCAGGAGTACTTTTATTCTCCAGATGCAGTACCATCACAGCCGGACTGAAAATGTCACCACTGGGCTTCTAGATCCTTTTTATGAGATGAACACAAAGTTTCTACAGGAGAAAAAAGCATGTTAGCGATCTTTTAACAACCACCTCTAACTAACTTGCAGTACTTGCCCTGTGGTAGATAAGCTCCTTATATCTAAAAGGTGCCCTGCAGCGAAAAGATTGAATCAAAACATACCTACATCTTTGTGCACGGGGGCTGTTCAGTGTATAACCCGTACCAGGTCCCCAACAAGTTCCTCACAGCCGTATTTTGTCCAAGGGCATGTCTACTGGTATCTGCTAATGTTTCTGCTTTGCGACTGAAAAAATTTCCCCATCTCTGTGTATTTCGCCTGCCTCCTCCTAGGTACCACCACAAATATTTACAAATGATGGCTTGTAAGTGAGGCAGGCACAGCAAGACACACATTAGATTTGCTTGTACTGCTCGCAGGCTTGTTAACTTGCTCTCTCCTGCAAACCGTTCAAAGGCTGGGAGATGCTTTCTCCAGCGTCCCCATCGCAGAAGTGCAGGCGGCTGGTGATGGGAGCCCAGCTTGGGCTCAGGACATCAAGCGCTGCTCCGGGGGCTGCTGCGCACGCCAGGTTTGAAGGTAGCACCAAAAGCACTTTGGGGCATCCCAAGCTGTCAAAGGATGGTGTTTCTCAGCTGGCAGGAGATGCTTGCCTCAGAGCTTGCTCACTCCTCGCAACGAGAGAGCTGCCAGCTGCAACACAGAAACCGCGTTTCGAACTGCTTCCTCAAAACCAAGGAAGAGAGAGATTTTTTTTTTTTTTGGCCTGTAATGAAAACAAAGAGGAAGCGGGGAAGCCACATTTATGATCTGGGTAGAAATTTTACTATCCACTCCAAGAGGAAGGATGTTTTCTGCCAGCTCTTCAGAACACCCATTTTTCGCTGCAGCGCGCCTCCCAGCAGTGCCGGCTCTACCACTCGCTGGTGTGTTTTGACAAGGAGCTGCATTCCTTCTGACATTATAGACTCGGAAGAGGCTAGGGTAATCTTTTCACCTCATGCAGGCCACAGAAGAGCCCGAGTTCATTAATATCTGAGTTTATTCTGCATGAAATTTAGTCTGGAATAACCACTGCAAAATGTATCTTTAACAGCCCTCAGAAATAATAAGCCCTCAGAAAGACAATGTCCTGCTGTCTGAGTGTAGCAGTAATTATTTGATTATATGGGACATTTCAGACCCTTTCGTATGCAGCTATTATGAGTTGTCCTACCTGTGCCTGTTTCTGCGTGAGTTTTAAGTACATTAATTGATGCTGCACGCTGCCTCCGTAAGGAACATGTGAGTCATTTGGCAGATCATGTGCAGCCAGTTGGTGTGTCTCAGCCCAGGCCACAGTGGGGAGATGTCAACATCACAGGGTGCTCCCAAGTGTCCATCCTGCAGCCTAAATGGCTGGGGCCCCCCGCTTTAAAGACGACCCTTGTTACAGAGGTTTATGTATCATTTGGATAGATGTCTCTGGTCTCTGGCCCTGTCAGTGTGATACCTTTCACTGGCAAGGAGCTGGAGCTATTTTTAGGATTCAATGGGGAAACAAACCTTCCAGTGGTCTTGTTGCTTAATTGCTCTCTATTGCCTTAAGTACAATGGCTAACAGCTAAAATGGACTTTGGGGTGTTGCCTACAGAGCTCTGTAATGGTTTCCTGCTTTTTCTTTCTATTTGCAAGCTATTTTAAGTCGTTCTACCTTTCCTGGACTGCCCAAGAGGAGCTGTGTTGTGCACTTTCATCAGCTGATTCTGGGAAATAACAGTTTTTGCTGTTCTCCTGTTAGTAAGATGTTTCTTGAACGATTTAAAAATAGCACAGTATGAAACATTTCCATCTTCTCTCTTCTGGAGGAGAACTGAGGGGGAGTTAACTCTTTTCTGCTTCGCTGGAGCAAGAAGTCGTACAGCGTTCAGGTGCTCTAGGGCTGGAACCAGCTACTGGTGCCGACAGAGGCAACGCGACAAGGGTGCCTGGTCAGAGCCTGAGCTAAGCAAGGCCCTTGCCGTTGCGGGAGCCACCAGCAGTCCCGGCATGCATGGCAGCCATGCCAGTCCAGACACAGCAGAACTGGGCATCCGAATGCTGACCTGCCTCTCTGCTGCTTTTACAGCCTGCTCAGAGGGCTTGCCAGCCAGCGCCCATAGGGCCAGCTGATGCTGATCACGTTAGAGCTCCTCTCTGTGAACTGCTCCAACACATACTAACCCTAGAGTCTAAACCTAAGCTGGGAACTACATCTACCAGACATCCACATCAGTCCTACAGTACCATCCCATTTTTAACCCTTGTTGGAGCACCTCATCGCTGGCTGCTTGGTCTGTGCCTTGCGTTCATTGGTGTCTCCTTCCTCAGCTGTTTGGTTGCTTGTTAACCTCTCCTCCTGTTTTGTTTTGACCTCCCAGCACTGTTTTCCTTTCTTTTTTGGTCCTCCGTCCCTGGCTTGCTCCTTTTTGCTTCTCCATCTCTGACATTTCCTCCAGGGGCACCTTCTCCTATACTTCCCATCTGAAGGCAGCTTGAAAAACAGCCATCTACGGTGCTGTTCCAGGGAGCTCCTTGGCAGCAGCCTGCTGTGATAAACCTGTATGTTAGAGGCAGCCAGAAAGCAGAGGGAGAAGAAAGATCCTTTTATCACCCAAGCAGCAGAAGCATATGCTCATCAGACGCAGCTTCCCCTATCCGTTTGCACTTGCCATGCACTTTTCCTCTGGTCTGTGGCCCCTTTGGGACTACTCTGGTAACCACAAGGTTGGGAAATACTCTTTCAACCACAAAATGCAGCTTCCTCTTTCAGATGACAATTAGCTTTTCCCCGGTGCCTGTGGACAGCCTAGAAACATTTAAACAATGACTGGTCTTGGCCTGTTTGTGTAAGCATCTCCAACATGACCGCGTGGTTGCTCAGATTTTTTCCCTGGTGGCTTTCCCCGGACACTTGTCTCCTCCAAACCTCCCCTGCTGAGTGCAGCCCCTTCCAGCTTTGCCTCCCCCTTGGATTGACCCAGGTTTTCTAGGTGCAAGTAACGGGTGTAACTACGCAAATGCAGATTGACCGCATCATCCGGAGCTGGAGGAACAGCAGAGGTCGGTAAGAGTTTACTGGCACATGGTGGTGGTGGAAGGGCGAAGAGGAGAAACAGTGACGCAGTTAACTACAAATGTCTTGTCCTAGTTCTGGCTGAGGCTTAGTGCCGCCTTTGCTCTGTGCCACAGGAAGGGCTGCACAGGAGAGCGTTTGCTTTGGAGCCTGCCCCATTGAAATGAATACAAATATCCCCACCAGCCTCATGTGTCTGGGGCTATGGGGCGTCTCTTTTCAGATAGGTATCTAGAGGCACATCAGGGCTTCAAACTGGTTCCAGAATGGTGCTACCTCATTTTGTTGTGTTTCTTTTCTCATGGGCAAGTATTACTCGTAGTAGGTCACCCTTGCTTTCTCTGCCTGCCCAAAACTGCTTGAAAGCACTGATTAGATGGTTATAAATCACAAGGGAACTATGGTATTTTGAATCACTCTGAACTTTGGCATTATAGCTGAGGTCTTGAATGCACTCTCCAGCAAATCCACTCAATATTGGTTTCTGTTTATTCAGCAGTGATGTCTTATCAAACTTTCTGGAGCACTCTGACGGAGACTTAAGTTTATTAAAAGAAGTCTGGATAGCAGAGCCAAGTTTAGCTGCAGCCAAGTTATTCAGTAAGACAGCAAGTTGGGTAGCAAAGCAGAAGGGTAACTCTCACCTCTGTGGTGACGTCTGGCTGGAAAGCCTGCATCTGGTCCGTCTGCAAATGCTGCCATGTGCAAGGGTCCGTCCTGAACAGGAATTATCTGCACCCACAGCGACCCAGGGTTTCAACCTTAGCTCATGTGAAGAAGACACCTGTGTGCCTTATTTGTCTCCACTTGAAAATAATGGGGGATGCCCCTCTACTCTGCTCTGGTGAGACCCCACCTGGAGCCCTGTGTCCAGCTCTGGAGCCCTCAGCACAGGAAGGACGTGGACCTGTTGGAGAGGGTCCAGAGGAGGGCCACAAAAATGATCAGAGGGATGGAGCACCTCTGCTATGAGGAAGGGCTGAGAGAGCTGGGGTTGTTCAGCCTGGAGAAGAGAAGGCTGCGGGGAGACCTTATTGCAGCCTTTCAATACTGAAAGCGGGCCTACAAGAAAGATGGGGACAGACTTTTTAGCAGGGCCTGTTGTGATAGGACAAGGGGTAATGGTTTTAAACTAAAAGAGGGTAGATCCAGACTAGATATAAGGAAGAAATTTTTTATGATGAGGGTGGTGAAACACTGGAATGGGTTGCCCAGAGAAGTGGTAGATGCCCCATCCCTGGAAACATTCAAGGACAGGTTGCATGGAGCTCTGAGCAACCTGATCTAGTTGAAGATGTCCCTGCCAATTGCAGGGGGGGTGGACTAGATGACCTTTAAAGGTCTCTTCCATCCCAAAGCATTCTATGATTCTATGATAATACTGGCCAAGATGCATTTTCCACCAAATAAAGGCCCTACAGACATGAGGAGAAACAGTAGTAAATTTTGCAAGAAAATGTTTTCCAGTGGGAAAATACTAAGTTGCTAATATCTCTCAGAAACAATTTATTTTCCATGAATTTTCAAACAACATGAAGGAAGGTTTCCAAAGTTGCTTGGCAAGCAGCATTGCATTGTACTATGCATGGATTTTCCTGCAAGTTTCCTTGCTCTTCAGGAACCCACCAACATTTGCCATGCTTCCCCAGCCCTTCCCTGAAAGAGATGCAACAGCTGGGAACGCACGGCTTTTACATTCCCTGATAAAGTACTTCCTGGGAGATATGGACTCGGGAAGCCTTTGACAACTACTGACTAAAACTGACATGGTTCTTGTCATGTCCACCACTCCTTACAGCTGAATATCTGCACTCAAACCTCTCTACTGTAACGGCAGAGATCGTGTCACTTCAAAGCAGCGGCTACCCCAGGTCTGTGAAGCATGTTTCATCAAAGGGGAAAAAAAGTAGCTACGTCTGCAGTATGAATTTCCTGTGATTTCTGTTTCCTGGGCAATTCTGAAAAGAGTATTTTCATTTAAGCGTTGGAACAAAACCAAGAACGAGGGCTTCGTACAAACAGTAAACCCCAAGTTTCCAGCAGCCCTTTGCACATGCGTGTTCCCTGCCACGTTTGATGCCCCCTGCACAGCCAGGCTGGGGGGGGTGTCTTCTCAATCCAGCTGAAACGCTAGCACTTCTTGAGGGGTGTGGGAGGTGTACGGAAAGGGGTAAGATTAAAATATTTTTAATGGCCTTTTGTAATGCACCTAAAACAAAGTTACCAGGACTAGGTGCAGCCACAGCTTTCTACGGGCACAGCGTCGTTTCCCCAGGAGCTGCGAGTCATACTGCTCTAGCAGATTAAAGTATGTTTTAAAGTGCTGCATACCTGTTCAAAATTCCGTGAAAATGCCGTGTGCTGGTGACCTTTCCAAGCAGCCGGGAGGGGACCGGTGGCTGCTGCAGGGCCAGGGCACAGCGCCCGTGCCGGGGGCCTGTCTTTCACAGGTTTGCTGCACAGCCTTAGCCAAAGCACTTTGATGCTGCCTGCCAGGCTCTCGGGCAGCGTATTAGCAATAGCACATGCTGCATCACACAGAGAAGTCAGGTGAAATTCAATGTTTATAAAGTACAAGCAGAATGTCCCAGGGCAGCATAAAGTATTACCTTTTTTCCTTCATTGGCACTCGCAGGAACAGTTAATGCTCGGTTTGGATATTGCTGACGACTTTGCTGTTGTTCATCATTTATCAATTCTGGATTATTGTGGTTGCAAATCATTTGGCTGATTTCTCTTTATTTCTGTTTCGCAGATGGCAGTGTCCGTGAAGCATGACACCCTTGCAGGCATCTGCCTTACTGCCAAGCAGGAAGCTCGAGGACCTTTGGGGATAAAACGACCCTCAGTATTAATTGACCTCTAACGTTCATGGACTGATGCACTGCGATTTGCGCAGTTCTCCCCGATACAAACTCTCTCTGCCTGGATCTCTGCTTGAAGACTGTGCTGCTTCCGAGAGCAGCCCGTGCCGGTGATGGGCCAGCACACATAAGACTGTAGTTTTATTGCTGTACTACTTAATGTTCATGCTTCAGCTCCAGTTCCACCTCTTCCAGGGTGGGGGGCCTAATGCACTTAAGCTGTAGCTAGACCAAGGCAGCATGGAATAAGCCCACCACTGTAATTTTATGTGACAGGAAACATGCAGAAGCTGCACTTCTCCAGCCGATGTCCTGTTTTTTCCAGGGTGGACAGCTAACAGAGCTGAGGAGCTCCTGCAGGTGCAAACGGAGGGTGTTTCCAGCCCCAAGACACACGGAATCAGTCAATGTACTGTTCTCCTCTGCTGCCTTATTAGCAGTTAAAAACTAAGAAAACACAATGTCTTCTGCAAACATCTGCCTCATTTGCCTTCCTCTCAGCATAGCAACAGCCCCCGCCGCAGACTAGCCCTCATTACGGCAGCTCGGGGGGAAGCGTAGGTCAAATTCTTCTCGCATAACGAGCTGCAACCCTGTGATCTTTAATAGGATTATACTGGGGGAAAAGGACAGGACTCAGCCTTGTGGCTGCAGAGCAACTTAGGATTCATGGACATCAGTGTATTATCTGGGGACGTCCTGGACATTGCCACCTCCTCCTCCCATTAAGATCTCTTTGTGCAGAGACACAGGGTTTGTTCAGCTGTTCCTGACCTCAGTCCCTGACCCTGCGCAGCCAGCACTGTCCAGCTGCCGGCAGCTGGGCCGAGTCCAGAGCGGGATAGAGCTGCCTGGTGAGCAACAGAAATGACCAGGCATGCTCTCTTGGGGTTTGTGCCTTGGGGTTGACTGGCTTTTAACTGAATTGTAGTACAATTCGGTCTTATCTCCTCCTAGTCCTATAAAATACAGCTTCTTTTTGCTTTACAGCTCTCCCCTGGAGGAGTACGTTGGTGACAACACGCAGGCTGGCATGTACTGCAGCACTGGTGACTCTTGGAGGCAAACCTGGGAGTGATGCCATGCAACTATTTTTGGTGAAACTTACAGGACCCTTGCTATTTTTGAGGTCCCCTTATTCAAATTTGGTTGAAATTGGCTAACGGGCTCGAACATAAGGGTGACAAAACAAGTAGTCCATGAGATCACATGAAACTTCCTTCCATAGGAAACAGGTCTAAAACATACCTAAAACTAGGTAAAGGATTGCAATTAGTTAGGAAGAGGGGCAGATTTACAGGACAGAGCCAGAGCAGGTGCAGAGGTACATGCCCCTCTCCCAGGAGCATCCTTCTGGACTGCCCTCACAGCCAAATAGCTCATTCCCACCCTCAGTTAAAAGTTCTTTCCTCCATATATGATGGACCTGTACTGAAGGGTAAAGACCTAGGCGACGCTGAAGCATGCGTTTGCCACCTCCCACCGTCACTAATGCACTGTACGCTACTTAGGAACGAAGGTTCGGGGTTTCTAGAAATAGAGTGAAATAAAATATCATGTCATCTGCCTGAAGATTCAGCAGCCCACGTGTTCTCCCACACACGCTGCTGCGAAGGTACCACGCTGATGCTTTGGGCAGTCCTCTGGCTTGTCCGTCAGTAGCAGATTAGATTCCAGCTCCGACTCCTGAGCAGCAGCATGCTTTGGAGACAAGCGCTCACACCAGCAGCATTTACCAGGTGCGGTGGTCCTCTCTGCGCCAGGGTGAATCTTGCCTGAGTTCAGGACAGAGGACCACTACCAGCAATATTATCGGGACAGCCTTCATTTTTCTTTTGCAGGAATGGGATGATCTTACTGTAACCAAGCCTGAATACAAGCCCCTGTCTTCTCAATTTAGCCCACCCCTTCACTGCAAAATACAAAAGTTGGTAAATAAAATTCCTAACATATCCTAGTAGGGAGAAGAGATTCTCCAGAAAGCGTCTAGTTATATAATCTCTGCAGCGCTCAGATACCATGGAAATCGGTACAGAATAATATCTTGGCGAGCCTGTTGCATTGCAGCTTTATGTATCATTCACTGTTTGTTACCAAGCTTAAACCTCTTTCAGGGTTTCTGCACCCAGGCTTGTCCCAGTGAGTAGCTATATTTTGGGATCGCATTGCATTTTCCACAAATTTTACCATATTATTTCTAGCCATTTTTCCTTTCTTTGAGCCCTCAGGTCCTCCCTGTCCAGTAGTCTCCAGGAACCACAGCCAGATAATGCTTACTCCTCCACCTGGCTTCTGCATGGGGATATTTCTGAATATAGATTGCAGACTATTTAACATTGCACATCTCAGTACCACCCCATGATTCTCTTGTGCTCTCCACTGATACCTTGCTGCTGGCTATCCTTTATTAGCAGTGCTGTGGGCGGTTTTTAAAATTGCTAAGTCTTTGTCAGAGCCAAGGCAATTTGAATGATTTTTGAGGAACTCTTTTTAAATGTTTTACTGACACCCAAATATATTCCACCTTATCACATGCCCCCTGAATCTACTAAGCTTGCAATTCTAGCTGGTAGATTAATTTAAAATTCATTTTGCTGGGGCATACGTACATTTGTTAGACTGCTTATCCCATATTCTGAGGAAACTGCCTTGTAGGCAAGCTTCTATTGCTGGGAAGTCTAAAGACCAAAGTCCAAAAGGGTTTAGTTCACGTCCAGCTCCTGAGGTTGTTCACTCATTAAAAGAGATTTCATTTCCATCTGCAAACTTCACACTGCCTTCTGATGGGTCACAGGCTTGTTAGAGACTCTTGTCTTCTGCTCATTTTACATAAGCGATTGTGATTGCAAGCTCCAAACTCTGATCCTTCCCTTGCCGGAGTCCTGCAGGAATATCTGATTTCTCCCTGGCCCTAGTGATTGCTGTGGAGCTCACGGCAGTTCAAGTCAGGCAGATGGGCAGCGTCCAGAGGACTTGCCTTGGGGGATAAAGACTAGGCTACAGCTTTACATGGATGGTTTACTAACATATTTATCTGAAGCCAGAGAGGTCACGCATCCTTTTCTTTAAGCACTTGGGACATTAGGAAAAAGCTTTGGACTGTCTGTAAATATGTACAAAATATGAATTATTCAGCATTGTTGAAGATAGCTCTGTTATTCAGGGAGAAACCCAATTCAAAAAGCTCTCCAGGTGTAAAGAACTATGAAAGAAATACCAGAATAGAGAGGAATAATGTGTGGCTTAGGCTATAAAGAGCCATGTTACTGCAACACGTGACAGGTCCTAGCCCTGGGTTTGCTGGCCCGCTGGCCGTGGGTACGTGCGTGTTGAAGTGGCAGCTGCGCACCCTGTGAGGAGAGAGGGATGTGTTTGCCTTGCACTTCCCAAGTGACACTGTTGCGTTTGATCCCTGACCCTTGTAACTCCATGTGCCAGTATCCACGTTTACAGATTTTCTTGAAACAGGTATCTTTGTACCAAGCAAGATCACGGCTTGTCGGGCATGCAGATATCCTAGCTGGGAAGTGATAGAAAGATCCAGAGGATTGCAGAAGGGAAGGCATTTTGTCGGTAGAGAAGAGCAGATCACAAAATACTCGGATCCTGAACGCAGTAAGGGTGAGCAATTAGTGGCAAAAGGAATCCGCCACCACGCAGGCAGCGATTTTGATGTACCACAATCAATCTTGGAAGATTACCTTTTAAATACCCCAAGTCCTCTGTCTGTTCTTCCCCTATAGCAGTCTGGGGGCTTCTGTTTGAATAAGCAACTTTGTAGGTAAAGACCGACTCTCGCAGCCAGCTGCTTCAGTGAGCGGTTAATAGGACAGCTCCGGTCTCTACACCCCTGGTGCGCTTCATACCTGCCCCAAGAAACAAGCCACGGTCAGCGCTGCAGGGACGTGTCCTTCAACACATGCCAAATGCATCTCCTCGCAGTATTTACAATGATCTATTGTGGCTTTTCCAACAATAAAAATGCAAAAGAAAGCTTTCATGCTGTAGGCAACGGCTAATGCTAGATCATTTGGGCTATTAACCTTCTTTCTCGTGGATACTGCAAACATTTAAAGATCTGCCTGGCTAAGCACCCTTTCATTAGCTCATGTAGCTGGAAGTTAGTGGAGAGATAGGAACCAATGAAACAGAATGCAATGAATGACTGCAAAGGAGATCTAAGTGGACTGCTAAAAGCAAAGTAGTTTTATTTTTCAATTAAAACCAACATTTTGATTAGAAATTTATGTATGCGTTGATTAAATATATTATTCCTCAAGAGGAAGCAAATTGCTCTATTCATGCTGACGTTATTTTTCTCCTTTTTTTCTTTTTTTTTTTAACCAGACAGAGAATCAAAGAATAATTTCCACCACTCTGCCTATGAGGCAGGTTTGAAGATTTGCAGCATTGCCTCCTAAGTCAATGGCAAAACTTTAATCACCTGCAAGCGGCAAAAGACTAAGGCTCAAAGAGGTAATGCTTGTAGCACAGTCAAGTGATGACAGGGAAGACCTGAGAGGGTTTAAATACTATGAAGAGCAAGGAGCCAATTAGCAGAATGGACCAGGACAGAATTAGCTTTCAAGGGTAAAGATAGGAAAGGAAAATGTGGAGTATCAGGAAGGACTTCGTGGCAGCGAGATATGCGAAATTATCTCCCAAGAGTAAAGTGGCAGAAGCTCCACTGCTTGGTACATTTAAAATTAAGTTGGACAAGCGATAGCGAGTAAATGCAAGATAACAATTCTGCTTCAGCAGGAAGATGGGCTCAAGTTATTTTCATCTTCAACTCCTTGGAGCTGGCTGTTAGCACAATCGTTTCTAGGCAGGAAACTGAAAGCGTTCGCCCAACAGCAGGTAACAGAGAGCTATGCCTGTACCTACTACCAGCTCTGGCAATTTGAAGACATTTTGCCAGACAGATCTATGAAGAATAGGAAAAACCACGAGGGCTGAGACTGCTTTTCAATTCTGCTAAATCAAGAAAAATCCAACACAAAACAAAATTCTAAAATAAATAGGGTGAGAGAGAAATTGAGAAGTAGATGGAAAAGAAAACAATAGGATATATATACACATATTGTGATCTAATCAGTTTACTACATAAAAGACAGTCGTTATAGCATCCTAACTAGAATTTACGCCTCTGGACTCTTGATGATACTCCCCTAGCATGCCATGTAAGAGAGATATGTCATCAATATTCTCTGGTCCCAGAGTAAATTAGGCATTTTGCACAGGAGATGTTGCAGAAAAGTCTCTCTTTTGTGGCAACGGGGGCATCGGGGCTGGGCTGTGGTGGGTTCTGCCACTGATTTCCTGCACGACCAGAAGTCGCTTCCTCCACCTTCCCCGGGGGTAACCCCGATAACATGACGGTAGATGGGACTGTTTGCCAAGCGTGCTTCATCTTATGTCTCGTGCTCAAATCCTTCTGAAAACAAAACTCCCCCAGCTGTAACTAAATATTAGAGTCATGCACAGAAACAGGGACTTCAGTGAAGTGCGGAGAGCAAAAATCATGGCCTACCATGGTGAGAATGTAATACGAGTATTGAGACTCCCCAAAGTTAAAACAGCTCCCTTGCAAAGCAGCGGAGCCAGGTGCTGAGTTGCAGGCAGCCTTAACATGGTGGTGAGCCAAAAAGTTGGGTGGGAGGCAGGGGTTGAGGGCAGCTCTCTGCAACCACCCTCTGCAGCACTTGATTTAAGACACACTGTAATACACCACGGATCTGGCTCTCTACCTGTTTGCAGGTTTGGTGGAGGGGCTCTAGGACCTCTGATCCAGCATTGCAAGAGAGAGAGAGAGAGAGAGAGAGAGACAGCCCTTAGGAAAAAAGGGAATTGTGGAAAAAGCCTGCTATAACTGAGGAAGGCAGCAGGCAGCTTTGAAGTGGTACGAATCCTACATAGTAAAAGCAACCTGCTCATTTAATGCATTTCCTTCAACAATAGCTGGGAACTATAGGGCCCAGCTGTGCAGCACAACACATCATCGTACAGCCAAGTGGATACCTATAGATCTGACTTTAGCAAATTAAGCAATCCATTTCTGCTACTACTGAGACTTGCACACGAGTAGTATATGAGGGGAGAGCAAAGACACAAGGAGTTAGATTTGTGCTGCTGCCAATGTCTGTTATCACAGCAGAGAGGAGCATTGTTTAGACAGTAGTCTGGGTCTTGAGATCTTGGCCAGAGTCATCTCAAAACTACAGGATAATTTCAATCAGCAGCAGCTCCCAGGGACCAGCTAGGCTGACGGCACCACCGGCTGAACAGGGGAAGGACTGGCCAGATGGAAATCAGGCCTAATATATTTTATGCTTGGCAAATGTCACTATTCACAGTGACTGTGACCACTTTCTCCTCAATCCACACTTTCAAGTCGCAGGCTCACATTGCAATCTGGTTAATGCTCAGAAGGGAGAACCAATAACGCGCACCCCTGCCCCGCTATGTATTTTTCTGGGAAAAGTCACAAGGTTATAACAGGAAAAATGGGACAAAACTGAAACATTTCTTGGCTACAAGCCCTGTCCAAGCATGGAGAACTGTTAAACTGTGGGACAGTTTTCAGGCAAAAAGGACACAGCCCAGTCTCATACTTCATTCAAAACTAGGCTACCAAGAGCATTGGAGAGTACGCTGTAGGGAGTCCAGAGGACAAGCTAACAGCAACTCAAAAATTAGCCAAAAAAAAAAAACCCCAACCAATAATTACAATTTCCTAAAGCTCCACAAAACCATGCACAAGGAAAGCTGGCTTTCCTGGTAGAGGCAATTTTGCCTATACCATATCTGTGCTGGAAGGCCATCTGGAAGTAGCTAGTACTACATTCTCCATTGGGCTTTCATGGCTGAAAGATTAGAAATACATATTTGTCACATATATTGACATTCTTATTACCTCTGCCATTAATCTCATTACCTCTCCTGGCTAAGCTATTGCTTTCTTAAGCAGCTGACTGTACCCAATTAAGGAGCAAGCTGTGTATATTGAATCACATAGGTCGGACTTTCCTTCCTTCTCTCAGGAAAGGTGATTTTAAACAAAAGTTTCTATTAAGTGAGGTTGGAAAGAAATTCATCCTGGCTTTTATCTTAATGGTCTTTTGAATGTCACCTTTCCATTTAGATTCTCTTGTGATAAGCAGGGGCTTCCCACTGACACACAAAGGCTTTGGCAGCTCTTTTCATAATACCTGTCCCTTCAGGCAGCGCTCTAATTCAGGGAGCTTGAGTGTGTAGAAAGAAAAGCAGTGCTTATTAAAAAGAGCACACAAACTTCATCCACTCTGAGCCTCGTACATTATTCCCCTGTGAAAAGGATTTCCAGTTCCTCTTTATGGGAGTGGAGCCTCATGAATACAGAAAACCCAGTGGATCAGGCTGTTAGTCATGCCATGTCCCCTAGCCTTCCTTTAGGATAATAGCAACCCTCAATTAGGTGCAAAAAGAATTAGTAAAATATCAGCACAAATTATTAGACATCAGATATCTATGTGAGACTTGATAATGAAGCACAGAGAATATATTTTTGTCTAGAAGGGTGTATCTGTTATGGTTACATGGCATTACCAGTCCTGTCTGAAATGCCCTCTCTGGACATTTACAAACTCTGCATTTAAATACCTCTTGAAAATAATTTTCATCCTGTCCCTTCTGCAATGAGAAAACAGCAGGTACTGGGTTTTTTTTTTATATATGTATTTTAATATGCCTGTTACAAGACCCATTAAAAACCATACCCTCACTGACAGTAACAGATTCTCTTTCTTCATCCTATCTTAATGCTCCTCTTCATCATCATCTCCTGCTATGACTTCTGAAAAATAGAACAAGCAGGCAAGCGAAGGCAGACAGCAAATCTTCTCACACCTCTTATCCAACTTTCTGCCATTACAAAAATAAGCCTCCAGGGATGAGTGCTTACCCCAGAGAGTTCAGTGAGGCAAAGGGAGAGGCATACAGGCATTAGTCCTTCAAGCAATGGTGTGATCATCATGGCTCCCCCCCCATGTCTCTTCACAGCCTCACCTGCAAGTGATTGCTTTGATCATTGCAAGTGCTGTGGGCAATTAATCTATCAGTGTCTGCTTTTTGGAGCACTTTGAAGAACGCTGCATTTGCAGGGCCCTTCACCGGGCATAAACTGGTGTAGCTCAGATGCAACGTGATGGTCTGGCCTAACACAAATAAAAAAGTAAGCATAGCTGTGTGTTGAATGGAAAGATCAAGCTGAATTGCAATGTAATCCTCATCTAATACTGACATGGAGGCACAGTCTCTGCCTAACAGGGCACAGACAACCAAGAGCAGAGAGTTGCTGATTAAACAAGTAAAACAGCTCTGATGAGCAGGGAAATGCCGAATGCTTCCATCAGCAGTTCATTTAGGCAAGCTCTCAGCGCACGAGTAAACGGATGCCAGATGCTCCCCAGAGCAGTGCAATGATATCAAGAAAAATTCAGGTGATGGATGGATATGTAAAGTGTTAAAAAAATCAATTTCTTTGCACCACTTGAGAGCAATAAAGGAAGTATATCTGACACAAAAACTGGCCCGCAAAGCTAGGAATGCTGCACTTCTGCCTGCTTTCTGCCCATTTCAGTTCATCAGCAAGATTTTCATGAAGGTCAACACATTTTAATAATGTCATCCTGGCCAGAGAACAAACAGTTTCCAAATTTGAGCAATTACTTTGGAAAAAATCAGGCTAGCATCCCCATCCATTCACAAATTTGTCATTCTGTGGGAGGACCCACAGAATTTAAATTGGGTAGGAGGCTAGATGATAAACTTATGAGAAAAATTCATTAGACCCTACCCTCAACAAGAAAAGCATTGCTCTTTGCAAGGAGAACAGAGCAGTTTCTGCCATTTCTGTACAAAATAACGCATGGGGTGACGCTGGCCCTGCAGCAGGGCAGCCGTACGCTGCTGCTCTCACCTGGTGCCCCGCAGCTCTTGGGGTGCCTCATCCCAGGCTGTGCTAGCGCAGCTGCAGCTCATCTCTGCAGCTCTGGCAGGTTTGCCTTGTGGGGCAATGAATATATAGGTTTTGGTCTTGCACTTCTCCCTGCACTTTGTGGCATAAATTATGCCAGCACGTTACCACCCCTCCCTATCTAGCCAGGCCATGTCCTTTCTAAAAAGATTTATTGCCAAAGGCTTTCCTTTTCTCTTAGTATTAACATGTTATAAACACCCATTTCTCAGAAAGTGGCAATGGCATTCGATCCAACCTCGAGTGCACTGTTACCATCCTGCCCTTCATGGCAGTGCCTCTCTAAGAGACCCAGACTGAATATTTAGCCTGACAAATTATTCTTTCAGGGATATGAAAGGATTTTTGTATGATTCTAGATATAAAACCCACAGGTCCGTGGGGCTTCATCAGTATCTCACCCACAAGTGGCATAACTACTTCAGGCATCAGTGAGAAAAAGCACAATCTCAGGTAGCAAACCCAGGAACTTCACAGGTGGAAATAAATCATCCCTTTCTGACCTCAGCTCTCAGGAGAGAACAGCTGTGAAATGCCACCTTCAGCATTTATCCTCATGGAAGACATTAGCCCAGCTTTCTGAACTAGCTGTCACCTTGGAGCAAGGGAAAGGAAAAGCTCTCATGACCAGATTAACAGACATACAGACTTACTCATTAAAGGTATCAATACCTGACATGGTGAAATGGCCTCTGTTTTTCTTATTCATTGATATTTTGTTTTATTACAAGGCACGACAACAAGGATAAAGACCTTTTTTTCCCCTTGTACCTGGACCAAAGCCATTTGAATAGGCTTAAATCTTTCCATCAGGTGAAACAAACGCAGGCTCACACAAATCCCATTTACAGCCCAATTTGAAGGAGCAGGAGTCCTTGTTCTTTTGTTGTACAGTTTGCATTATGCTTACATCATATTTGAGTTAGCTTTATAAATCCTAATGCCTTCAACTATAAGGTATTATATATAGTATTTCATTTAAATTCTTCACAAAATGCACATAAATTATTTACAAATCCTGATACAACTGCATGTCCAAACTCATGCAAAGTTACTTTCTCCATTAGCAGAATGATACGAGTATTCTCAAACACAAGAAGAACACTTTTTCCAATCTCTGCCTTGCAATATAAGCACCTTATGCAATATATATGCAGATGCATATGTATATGCACAGGCACCCTGTTATGGCATAGCTGATACAGGTTAGTTAGCAGGGGGTGCATGCATCTGAAAATTGTGCAGGGACTGACAGTCTTCTGTGTTGCCATAATTCTTTCTCCTAGTGTGTATCTCGTGGACTCTTAACGAAGCAGAGATCTAATGGGAAAAAAAAAGAATCTCTAACTGTGTCATTAAAAAGGTGATGTCTTGGTGCACGCACAACATGTCAAATCCAGTCCTATCGGCTATTCAGCCTGGACTAACACCATGTGCCCTGTGAGACTGTGTTACCCAACAACTGAAAGGGGTTCTCTCCGAGAGAAGGAGCTGTTGGAAGACGGTCGTGGGAAGCAGCCTCACCCCCGCCTGCCGATGCTGATGGCTGCCGGGATGCAGGTGGGTCCCTCGAATTGGCTTGCAGGGGAGTGCTAAGCAGGGCTCTGACCGATCAAGTTGCTTATCTTGACACACTTTCTGTTCAGCATTGAGCTCATCGTGGGTTGATATTTGAGCTACTGGTGCTTTGCTAGTCCAGAGAGAGGAGAAAGCTTTAACAATTGCATTAGGAAGCCCCTGGTTTTCCCTGCCAGCATGTGCAGCATTTGCTTCGGGGAGGATGTTTCCCTACCCTCAGGAAGCACATTTGCTTATTGGTTTTATAGGACACCATCATTTTTCTAATATATGCAAAGAAAAGAGGGGAAGTAGTTTACAAGCTCAGTCTACCGAAGTGGAATTGCGTGGGGCAGGTGAGGGCTTGTTCATCCCTCCACAGCACAGCTGGGAGCTTCGCAAAGAGAAAAATCACAAGAAACGTTTGTAGCGAAACTGAAGGCACCCTGAGCATAGAGCCTGCGGTGAGACCGGACACCCAACCTCTTCCATTCAGCTTTGTTCAAGCTTCTTTACAAGCCATGAAGTACAAAGGTGGAAGTATGTTACAGCACTACCCTGAGGCAATATCGGGCATATTCCAGAAGTGCTGAAGGGTCGTAGCAGGGAAGCACGCGGGGTTCTGCAGGCGCAGATCCGTCTGACCTGCACTTGTGGGAAGGTGAAGAGGATGACTCCGCTCTGCTTATCTCCCTCCGCTGACTGTAGAGGGATCCTGCAGGACTACGGATCACTGCTCGCTGCAGCAATCTAGTGGCTCCTGCTCAGCTCTGAGCCTCGCTGGGTAGCCAGATAGCCAAACACCAGAAAAAAGGTGTTTGGTACCTGTGGTGTGCGGGAGGAGATGGGGTGACGTGTCCCTCTCATGCCACCAGGGGAAAGAGGCAGAGCCTGCGGTATCCAGCACAGCCACAGGCTTTCCTCCAAAGGTTTGGGTTTTGAAAGTCTTCTGTAGCTGTCCCTTCACGGGGGAAGGAGGGGGTGTCCAGTGGGAAACAACCCCCCGGTGAGCAGGTTTGTCTGCTCTTCATCAGTGTCTGGCGCGTGTTTATCCTGCCGCACCGGGGCTGCGCACGGAAACCCTGTGGGCAGACAGGATAGGATGCGGTAAGCTGGGCAGTTCATTTTGCAGGGACTTTATTTTGTACAGAAGTGAGTTTGTGTGTTGTAGCTTGGGCAGTTAATTAAGAACTGAGAGCACTTTTCCCGGGGCAATGTGCTTGTTGGATAAAGACCTTCCTCAGAGAGGGCGGTTGCTATTATTTATGGCTTGAGCTGATCTAACAGCTTGCTGCCAAGGAAAGGAAAAGTCCCACTTCTCCCTCCCTGCGTTGACACCAGCCCTGGCAGCCCTCTGAGCTGGCTCTGCTCCCTCAGCTGGCAGAGGCAACCTCCCTAAGTCCCAGGGGAGCAGAAACCGGAGGCGGGAGCACCCCTGGCCTGGGAGCTGTTAGATCAGATCGGCTGCAAGGTGCAAATTCCCCTTTGGTGCTAAACAGAGGTGAGATGAAATCTGCTTGAAACGCCTTGATCTGGCTTCTTGGCGTACAGAAATAACAGTAGAAGCTGATTATAGCATTATTTTCCTGCAGGACACCTGCCTCATTCACTAGGCAGGATGGGCTGTCCAATACTCTGATTCATTCACTGCACAACATCCGGCACGTTAGGCAAGAAACATATGCCAAAGAGACATATAATTAAGTAATGAAGCAGCATTGTAACCAAAAGGCACTGAATGACAAAGTTAAGGAGGGAAGCACAACTTTATTTCTGTAAATGCCTTAATTCTGAGTGCTTCCATCAGGAAATGTGTCCTTTTCCATGTAGCTTTTAGCATAAGACTTCCTATTTTTTTAATGATAAAGAAATCGTATCCAACAGAATGATGTACCAAACCAAAGTAATGCCCAGTTGTGCGTGAGCTGATTTGAGAGTGCGTCGCCGTGGCCCCCTCTGCCGTAAGAAACAGTCAGGTCTTTTAGCTAATTGATCTCGTGCTGCTCGGACCATTTTAGGGGGAAGGAGTGCTGCCGGCATTTCGTGTAGCTCTGGTTAATGGGCCAGAACTTCTTCATGTTCGTCATCTCAGCATCTCAGTACAGGCCTTGAGGATCGAAACTTTGAACTGAAGCACCTGTAGTGACCAGTAGCATTTTCTCAGTACTTTTGTGGACCAGATTTCAGCTCCTGTAAGTGCTGAATGAACCTCTTTCCATGACCTAGAAATGATATTTTTTCTGCATACACAGCATTGCTGAGTCTCAAGGTTTATTTTGTCTCTCTGAATATTTGGTATTTTTCTTAAATCTCTTGCCTGTGAAGAGTGTGAAAATCTTAAATTCCATCAAAAAGGAAAAAGTTCCGATTATTCTGGTTGGAAAGAAAAACTCATAGCCCGAGTACAGTCTGTAGATGCAGCAGAAGGCAAACCTCGCCAGAGCTGCTCAGCTGCAGGCGTCATTCCCAGCGCCCGTTCTCCCTCTTCAGCCACTTGCCTCAGTACAAAATAACCAAAAGTGGTTTTCACGCCTCTGCACGCAATTCTGGATGTTACAGACAGGAACTCGAATGCCGACATGAAGTACAGATTTGTGCAGGCACGTTGTGGCATGACAGCGTCAGCCAGGAGGTGGGTGTTCAGGGGGAACGGTCAGCCGGCGAGCGGTCCAGTGACGCGAATGGGACCCAGCAAGGCCCCTGTCCCACAGCCGCACCCTGAGACCCGTCCTTCCGAAAGGCCCCCGCAGCCCCGCCAGCCGGGCAGGACCTGCGGCTCTCGGGTGCGGATGAGCTGGGCACCAAACAGCTGCTACGGGCACTCGCTGGCTGCAGGCTTTGCCCCAGGTCAGTGCTCCATGCAGCTGCAGCGGGTCTGTAACTGGGGTACGGCGGGGGGTCCAGGATGAGCTAACGCAGCAGAGCACGCCTTCGCCGGGGATGCTGCTGCGGCAGCCTGTGAGCAGCATTTCGGCTTCGTCCCATCACCACACTAGCAGCATCGCTGCTGCTAGAAAGCTACTTTAAGCGTGACACCATATAGAAATCTTACGGACATCACAATTTGTATTTAGAAAAGCCAGATAACTGAGGAGTCTTGGTTTTGCTTGCGATCCTGATTTCTTGCTGCAGCGATGCTGTGACTTGAGTCTGGGGGCAGTGGTCACAGACCCTCTGGGAGCGCTCTGCCTGCGCTGCCTGCGCTGCCTGCGCTGCCTGCTCCCCAAAGTTTCTGTCTAGCTCCTTGGCTGCACTGGCTTCCAACCACCAATGACAATACATGTCACTGGTTTTTAACGCAGATGGAGTATTTATAGTTTAGGGCTTTTGTATTCTCTTCCATAGCTTAATTAGCAATATAATTTCCTGTAGACCTCCCTGTACTTGTGGGAACAGAGGAGAATGGCAATTACCGTGGAAAGGCAGGGGCAGGAGGGAGAGGGAGAAAGACACAGCCAAACGCACGGAGCCATTTCTCTGCAAGTGGCGTAAAGAGGAGATGACACTGAGCTAATGCCGGTGGAGGGGGCTGTCTGCCGCAGGTTTGTAAGGGAGTAATGACTCATTTCGCGTTCAACTTTGGGAGGGTTCCCGTATTGCATAGGAAGAAATCTCATATATATTGAAATAAACTGGCTTTAGCCTGCATTACCAGCACAGCCTGCATTACCGATACTTTCACAATATCATAACCATGCCCAGGAAAGCTGAACAGCTGTCAATGCCCTAAAATAATTGGGTTATGATAAGCACTCAAAAGCCATATTGTCTAAGGAAGTGTACAAACATAAAAGACCAGATCTGTGCAGTGAATCTAGCTTATGGCAAGGTACAGTAAGGGAGATGAAGGGAAAAATGAGAAGCAGCAACACGGGGAAGGGGGTCCAGAGCAAAGAGTTCCTCAGACACACCACTCCCATGGTGAAACGAGGCTAAGCAGATCCCCTTCCCCTGGGCAGGTATTTCTCCCAGAAAACCTTTTTCTAGCCTCCAGTCCTGTCATGAGCAACTGGACTTACGCTGGTGCACGGTGTGTTTATATCACTCCGAAGGCTTTTCTCCTGACCCCTGTGAAGTGCGTTGGCTGCAGAGAACCCCCCCCCCGCAGAGCTGTGCCTCCGGCTGTTGCAGGGGAAGGGGCTACAACTGCAAAATTCAAGGCTGTGAGTTCAGATTTCCAACACCCCCAAGCACGGCAGTGCTTGTGGAGCTGGGCTGCTTTCATCGGCTGGCTTCTAGCTCTGTGTCAAGTGAGTTGATTCAGAAACCCTGCCTCCCCCCAAAAATGAGAAAATCTGAAGCTCACATCGACATCAGTATTACGAAAACCTTTATAGCATGACATATATATATAGAAATTGCTTCCCACACCACTACTCTCCCATGAGGTGCATAAAACTGTTTTCACCTATGAGAAGGTATGAAAAGGGAGGTGGAAAGAATTAAAATGATCCAAAAGTCACCATAGCAGCAGAGCTCTGACTGCAGTCCAGGCGCCCGTGCCTTGCTGCTCAGCTTTAACCTCTGCACAGACACCTTCTCCCACGGCACCCTTGGCCCCTGGTACAGCAGCTGCCAGCTGAGTCAGAATTCATGTTTTAAGCAGTTCTCACTCAAGCAATTATGTATTTTACATGACTGTTTTGTAATTACGTGCACAACGGGGGCATAGTTCCCTTCACTGCCCCCCTTCGCATCCTCCCAGGCATCATTTAAAACTGGCAAGGAAAACATTTAGAGAAGAGTTAGGAAAGGTGAGCATCTGCATGCTTATGAATGAGAGAGACAGCCGGTAGAGCCATGCTTGTCCCCAGGCGTTGTTTATAAATTGTCTGCAGGATGAAAATGAAAATGCAGTTGCAGCAGCGAGATGCAAGCACCCCATAGCAAATCCCCAAGCTGGGCTCAGGCAGGAATGCTGAGCTACAGCTACAATCTTTTCTGAGATTCCAGCTCACGCGGCCCACGCACTTTCTGCCTAAACCTTTGTGCAATGCCTGCTTTGCTGCAGACATCCCAGGACACGGCTCTAAGGCAGCCTTCATTTCAGAAACTAGCATATATATATATATATACACACACAGATAGATATGTATACACATAGAATAATGTGTCCTGGGATCTCTCCAGCAAACCAAGGCCTGCCCCTGTGCTACTCTGAAAGGCCCAGAGACCAGCCACAGGGCTGAACCATTGCTCACCCTGCCCCAACGCCTTCTGCAGCCAGGTGAGCAAAGGCTCTCAGCCTGAACACGCTGCCCGGTTTATGCTTTGCATGGTGCCTGTAAATTCCCCCTCCTCTTTCTCCGTCACCCCACCCCTGACCACGAAAACACCTTGGGCAGTGACACGCCAGAGCTGGAAGCAGCTTCCCGGGGCGCAGACAGGGACCGATGCGCCTCGGGCATTTGGGTGCACATGGGGCAGGTGGTTGGCACTGGGACATTTTTGAGGGGCCAGAGTTGGGCTGCCAGAGCCGTCGTGGGGCCGTCGGGGCCGTGAGCAGCCCGCACACCCAGCGGAGGGCAGGGGGTGCTGGGGGCGAGGGCAGGGGGTGGGCGGCGTTTTCACCTTCCTTCAAGGCGCTCTTTATATAGCCGGTTACATAAAGCTGTGCAATTTGGCTCCTGTTGGGAGAGAAACGCAGGCGTAGGAGTACTGGTACACCAAACCTGACTGTAAAAGTCATCTGTGTGGTTTGGGTTTTTTTTCTATCATTCACCACTAATCTCTAGAACAGTTGCTGCTAAATATTTAATAAAACAGAGAATAACTTAGCAGTAAGTCATGGCATGCCTCTAAACCCCAAGCTGGCAGCCAGAGGATGGCCCCCGTACAGTTTTCCAGCCATGCCCGTGCCAAAGCCTCCCAGGGACAGCGCCCCAGCGTTCACCCCCTCCCCGTGGCAGGGGGACCAGGGGTGGTGAGGGGTGACGGGGAGTTTGGGGGGGGGCCCATCTGCTCCCTCCCCAGAGGACCTGCGGTGGCCAGGGGTGAGACAGGCGAGGGGGTGCTCCCCTCCCTCCATCCCCCCGGCACTGACAGCTCCTTGGCCATGGGGAAGGGTGAGCACGCATTTTCAGGCTTGGCACGGGAGTGGAAAAGCATTGCTTCACCCAGACTTGATATTTATTCATGTTTATGTGGTACATTTTGTGCCCGAGACAAAGCCCAGCTCCGCCGTGCCGCTGCGTAGCACCGCCAGCACCGCTGCTGTCTCTTTCAGGGAACGCGTTTTCCATAATGAAAACCAATTGTCTTGAAAATAGTTAGGGAGCCGTGCAGCGTAACATCACATACAGATGAACTCGTAATCACAGCCAGTGCTGCGCTCCGAGCCAATTATTCATTACCCAGGTCACTTCCATTCATTATTTTCCACGAGGGGGGGGTTACAGCGCAAGGCGAGGGAGGGGAGCGGCTGGTTGCTCGCAGCCATCCCCGGCACACGTGCAGGGCTCCAAAGGCCTCCAACCTCTGCTGCAACAGCGAAGCTGGAGCAGTGGCGAGGCCCAGGCAGAAACGTATAGGGCTTTCATCTCATCACCCCTCGGGTTCCTCCCGCTTGGTTGTTGAACATCAGTCTTAGCTGTTTATCAGCTTCGCAACAGGTAACACTGTTTCTGCTGTCTGGAGCTCCTGACTTCTCATGCCCAGCAGGTACCTCGCCTTTCAGTATATAAAGGGGCTTGTAAGAAAGGGAGAGACATTTTACCAGTGCCTGTTGTGATGGAAGGAGGGGCAACAGTTTTAAACTGAGAGAGGGTGGGTTTAGATTGGACATAAGGAAGACATTTTTTGTGATGAGGGTGGTGAAGCACTGGAACAGGTTGCCCAGAGAACTTGTGGATGCCCCATCGCTGGAAGTATTCAAAGTCAGGTCAGACGGGGCTTTGAGCAACCTGGCCTAGTGAAAGATGTCCCTGTTCATTGCAGGGGGGTTGGAACTAGATGATCTTTGAAGGTCCCTTCCGGCCCAAACCATCCTGTGACGCTACCGCACACAGGTACCCATCCAGCACGCTTGTTATCCAGGCACAAGCTCCCAGGCAGCAGCTAATCCTTACCTAGGCTGGAGGAGTTGCACAGCAGACGAAAGACCTCCCCATACGCAGGGTGCCCACTTGACTCGGAGATCCCAAGCAGTAACACTTCCATGTGATGTCAGGACTGTCTCTTCTCACAGGTGCTGGTTTCGTTGGTCCTAATGCACTCGGCATCATGCCAAACTGAAAAAAAAAAAAGAGGTGGAGAAGACAAATCAGCTCTCAGACCTCAGCCGTGGCTCCCTGTGAGCTGGCAGCAGGCACAGTGGTGGGGTCTGCTGGTGGGCAGCACAAGCAGCGGGGTCAGCAGGGGAGGTGGGTGCAGCACGAGCAGCTGCGGGGTAGGATGGGGGAAGGCTCAGTGCAGACACTGCCGGTGAATGCGTCGGTGCTGCTGCCCTTATTGTGGGTTGGGTGACCCTCCCTCCGCCAAGCTGGCCCTGCGGCAGTGACAGGCTGGCACTGTTTGTCCTGGAAGTGATCAGTGCCAGCAGGATGCGTTGGCAGAGCTGGGGGGAGCACGGCTGCAGCTCCAGGGGCACATCCAGGCTCTCTGGATGGCAGCGAGCAGCCCTGGCCGGCCAGGGGACCCTTACCTGGGTACTTCCCCGACAGCAGCTAACCTACCTTGAAGTACGAGGCATTTTTCAAATGCAGGGGTTTTTTTAAAATCAGGTAAGGCACCCATAAAGCAGATCACCTAGGCCACAACCAGGAGTAATTTTCAGGGATCATTCTCAGATTCAGTGACAAAAGACAAGACTGCTGCAAGAAGCTACAGCCCAGAGGTTTCCAAGCCTTAGGCGAAAGTGAACAAAGAGCACTAAAACCAGGGTGCAGCAAGCAGGTTACCTTGCTATTCATAGAAAAGATCCTGAGAAGGCAAGAAATAACAAGCTGCTGGGCTCTGCCCGGGCCGGGTGATCGGTTATCACCAGCCCCACGGGGTAACTTCTTTGCAGCTCCAGGGGAGGAAACAGCCCCAGCCTCGCTGTAGATGCACACAATATACATTGATGGAACAAAATGCTCCATTAATAGCAAACAACAAGAATGACAAGAAGAGGGGAAGCTGTAGTTTGTAATTGCTCCTAATATCAGAGCGCTGCTTCTTCCAGAAAGAGCTGCCATCTTGACACCCCCAGAGGGACGAGCTCCTACCGATTTTGCTTTCCGCACATCTGAATGACAGGGCTTGCGATTGCACCGGCAAGGAGAGACGTTGAGTTGGCTTCCTCTCTCAGCGGGTGTCAGGGAACACCGAGGGCTGATTGCTCAAAGCGCTGGGAAACATGAAGTTCACAAGAGAGAAAAAGTTAATGTACCGTGGCAGTTACAGCGCGGGGGGCGGGAGCCGGTTTGCTCCAAACCCCTGATGTTCCCACAGTGAAAAAGGAGGAGGGCTGGAACGGTTCCTGTTGCTGGGGAACATCGCTGCGGCCTCTGCGTCCCCGGCAGCCGCTGCCGGGACGTGTAAAACACGCTCCGCCGACAAAGGAGGAAATTGTTTTCTACAAAGACAGCGCTGACTTACCGGTGACAACCTCCTGCCTGCGTTTTCTGGCACCCGCATCAGGTGGAGCAGGTAGGCTTGCCGGAGAGATTCACAAGGGCGCAGGTACCAAGGATTTCTTTCCACAGCAGGAGTGAAAAAGAGTAATTGAACTCTATGCAGGTTCATGGTACACCTCTCCGAGCCATCGTGTGAAATCTGCCACGGCAGTGGAAGGTATGCGGGGTCCGCACAAGCAGCAGGGGCCACCCAGATCCTCATCAGCCTACATTTCGAGCAGCTGTGGTACGGATACGTGTTTGGGTTGCAGGAGTTAGCTGTGCATTTCCAAGAACTGCACGTGGAAACAGCAGCCATTTCATTCCCAGCATCACAGAGGAGCAGGTACACTGTGCCCTTAAACCAAGGTTTAATCTGCAATTTTGCATGAGAACGATAATGCACCATAATATATACAAAACATTGCAGTGAAGAAAGCTGCCTATTATGACCTCTTCAGTAGTTTCCGAGACTGGCGTTTGCTAAATTTGAATTGTATTCAAAGTTAATTTGCACTTTTGAAGAATTCACCTCTGGTTCACTTAAACACAAGGGAATTACTGGTAAGAGGCTGAGAAATTTTATTGGAGCTGCCCACTTCATCGCTTCTAGAAAGACGAAGGCGGTCTTTCTCTTTCCTCACGTGTCCTTTCCCCAATATGTTTGCCTTCCTTTTTCTTGCTGTTTGTTCCTTTCTCCTTGTTATTTCCCTGGCCATAGGATCACTGACGGTCAAAGAAAATTATTGGTTGGTTGGGTGTCTTCCTTTCTTTTTGACATCTGAAAGGACGTTATAAAACAATACCAAAAAATTCCAAATCAAACTCATTCATCCCTGCCCTGGTCCACAGAGGGAAGGACACAGATCTGAGCAAAGCCAGCCGGCAGCAGAGCCGATGGGGGCGAAGGGCTCCTAGAAAATCACCGGTGGGGCACACGCTGCTGTCGCTCTCGGCGTGCCCGGTCAGCGCAGGTCTGGCGCCAGCCCCAGCCACCTCGGCACACCAGCGTCTCGAGGGCGCGGGATGGAGCGCAGCGATGCACCGTGCCCTGACCGGCGGGCAACGCCGCCTGCGCCGCCGTGGGGGACACGGGCTACTCTGCTCCCACGCCGCGTGAAGACTTGCTCAGCAGTTTTCATTGATGGGTGTGGGAGGCTCATCAATATTAATACGTGGTGGCCCAGTAAGGTCCCAGGTACCTTATTTCAGGCTGTGGGATCCCTAAATCAAGCGTTCAGCCTCTGCCCTCGCTGGAGGGATTCCTGCCCTGCCCCTTGGCACGTTCCCATTGCAGGGCTGCTGGGGTTGGGGTTGCATTCCCACCCGGAGACATGGAGGAAAGGCTTCTATCTTTAAAGCAGGGTCGGTTCCCCGGCAAGGTAAGGGAGAGGCAGCAGCGCCAGCACAAGGGCATGAACTCGCAGGGGCTTTCAGCCACAGGCGCTCCAGCCAGAGCACCCCAGCCCAGCAGGGAAGGACTGCAGCGTCCTCTCCGCGCAGGATTAACGGGGCAGCTCAGCGCTAACCTATTGCGTGCGAACGCTGCTATCGGCTTTGCTGCTTAGATGAGCAGAAACATCTGGATGCTTTAGTAGGGGGTGGAGATTAAAACGGCATCATTGAAAAAAACAACCCCAAAGGCCGGCTGGAACAGATGAGCAAGCAGAAAGCCAGGTGGGGATTTAAAAACCAGCTCTCCGCAATCACAGGCATTGTCTTTCGCCGCCTCCTCTCCGGCAGAGGTTTGCAAGCGCCGGGGCTGGCGGGCATCAGAAGGCGGCCCCGAGCCCCCTGCTCGTCCGCTTCCTCCGCGAAGCCCACCCTTCGCCCCGGTTAAAAGCACGGGGGCCAGGCCGGGAGCGGGGCTCTGCCGGGCCACAGCGGAGCCCCGACCCGCTCTGAGCGCCGGGGCCGGGGCAGCGGGTGACCGGCCGGGGGCCCCGGGCGCTCGGCGGGCTCCTGCCGCCACCTGCCGGCCGCGGGCCCCGGCCTCCCACCGGCACCGGGCCCCGGCAGCGCGGCGGGGGCGAGGGCGCAGCCCCCGTGCGCCCGGCGGGCAGCGGCGGCGGGGCCCGGGGCACCGCGCCCCCTCCCCGCCCGTCCGCCCCGCCCGCGGTTGGGCCGAGCCGGCCTCCAGCCGCCCTGGAGCCGCCCCCACGGAGAGGTGAGGGCCTGCGAGCCGTTTCTCTCTTTCACGCTCTAGGAGTCAAAGATTGCTTTTTTCTTTTTTTTCCTCCTAAATAGCTTTAGAGCTCCACAGTCCTACCGCGTGGGGCATGCTTATTTACTCAATAAACCTAAAACCTAGCACTAACAGAGACCTGCTGCTCTGCAGCTCTCCCCTTTCAGTCTTGTGTCTGACACAGCTACTCTCTTAACACTTTTCTGATAGACTGAAGAAGGCCTAAAATAACCTGACTGTTCAGTTACAAAAGTATAAAGGCAGAAGAGGGAGCTAAAAAGGAACCAAAATGCTCAGCCAAAACATCCATCCATCCATCCATCCATCCATCCATCCAAAGTTTTCTCTTGTTCACAGTCACAGCATAACTTGGTGCTCTTTCTGTTCATGTAGCAAAGCCCAGGCGGCTTTCCTGAACCGCCAGGAAAAAGTTAAACCAGACCTCTTGCACAAACACTTCAATGGCGTGCGCTCAGTTTCTTGAGGAACTTGAGTTTCCACCAAAAGCCCGCCGGTACCCTGCATCATCAGTGCTATATGCCGTCAGTGCTGCGATACGACAAGGTGTGCTGCACCAGTATCTAGGAAAAAAAATCCAACCCCCTTTCTGATGACGCAGAGCAAAATCCATTTAAGCTGATCCAACCAAAAGTGAAAACTCAGTCTTCAGAGATGCTCAAAGGTAAGCGTGGCAATGGTCTGCTGGAACCCAAGTAGCGCCTGCGTAGTCACTGGCTCCTTCCGTCCACACAAGAATTATTTTTCAGAGGAAGGCCGATTAAAACACGAGAGAGGAGCAGCTTTGGCATTACGAGGAAGGCACGGGATAGGCATTCCACTCGCGCAGACTAGGCGTACGGTTTTGAAGTCCTGTTCCCGGTTCCCAGACGCGGGCTGACGTGGACAGGCACTCTGGGAGCACGTCACTTGGATCCCTCTCAGGCAAAACTAAACTGGGAGGTAGACTCCAACCGCTAACTGGGGCTCTAGTCCCCCCCCCCAGTTTTTACCAGCTGCAGTCCTTAGGCTAACACCAACAGCAAGAAACAGTGGACTACAGCGTAAGTCCGTCTTCTCCTTTGCCACCCCTAAATCACGCTGGGAGTGCTGCTCATGTCTTCTTTTGATATTGTCGCTGTTAAAAATACCGCTGGAACCTCAGCTGCTTTTTTTAAGCACAGAAGTTACAGATGATGAACCCAATGAGACTCACTAGTTTTTACTAAAAGGGACTTGTTTTTCCTTAAGAACACTTGTTATGTTTGTACTTTCCTCTTTCATTGATAAATTAAGGCCTGAAGCAGCTGTTGGTCAAGTCACCTTGTCTAGTGACACCAGGCAAACAGAATAATGTTTTGTTTTGATTTTAAAAAGAGGACACAGGCACTCTTTAGTCTGAAACACCCAGAGCTGTCTCCAATGAGTAAATCACTGTCATTTTTACATTTGAAAAATTCACTTCTAACTCAGAGGGACAAGATGATGTTGTAATTCTCTGTGCTAGCGCGACGAAATTTGAGACAGTGTACAGACAGCAGCTGAGTATTTCTAAATTATTATCACTGTAGCAACAAGTGCTTCACGCAAGAGTAGCGTTCATCAGGACTTCACACAATGCTGCACTTGGCTATCAGATCAAGGACGGCAGAAAGTTAGAAATCACTGATTAAACCGCACTAGGTAAAATATTTCCCTGGGAAGTATGAAGAACAGAAAATTACTGAGCATAAAGACAGTACAATAGTGTTCTGGGCCTTGAAGAAGATTCAGAGAGAAAGGAAATCTCTGATAAATACAGAAAATGCTTCAAGAGAAAAACATTTTAACTGCAGAAGAGAGCACATGGCACTCATACTTAGGTAAAAGCATGAAAACAGGTGATGCTGGCAGTAAAACAGGAATAGCTCGGCTTCTCCTTTCTACTACTACAGCTACATAAAAGAAATAATTTTAAAATAAGAGAATCCTTCATTAAAGGGTGATCTGAGTAAACTTAAAATAGTCATTACAGGGAATTTGTGAGAGAATGTAATAGTGCAATAAATGACAACAAGTGAAAAAAGTTTTTTTTTATTTCTCAGTGTTTCTCCACTGTCAATACTGTCCTTTTGCTGCAACATGTTGCAAAAAACTCTCTGCCTTTTCCATTTTAAACAGCTACAATATTTACAGGCTGTTTCCAGTAACACACGCAGACACATACACACTCACAGACACGCAGGTACATATATCCCTATCCCTGGCAAGGTATCCCGTTTGCTGGTAGAGGCAATATGTATTTTCATTGTCCATTAAAAACCAAAGCCATCCTCTCATTTACGCTCTACTCCCCTCTCCCTCCATTTCCTAACCAGCAGCTTATTGTCAAGCTTTTGGGGGCGTCTGTGTAACAAGTTAATGCATCCAGCTATTTGATCGCCATCTTTCAGCATTGTGGACTAGGTGTACTGGGATTATCTATTCAAACTGTACATACCAGAAGTCATAAAAATTGCTCATATTCAGATGTTTGTGACCAAGTGATGTATGTATACTCCCCAAATCTTTTGGGGCAGCCATCTTAATCACCTTTTTAGAAATATGCGTATCATGCTGGGGTGAAACAAGCCACATGCTTTACTTTCCACCAAGGTGTTATGTACCCACTTTTTTACTAAGGCACCAGTAATTACCAGTATAATTTCTGGAAGAGTCCAGCGCCACTGAATGTACTGCATTAGATTATCAAATAGCAAGCCAGACAAGAAAAGAATAGATGCCTATATAATAGGTATAGAACTCCTTAATAAAATTAAGTACATAAAACCTGTGGTGGTATAACCCCAAATCCAATATAATATTTGAATAATATTGTTAATGGTAAGAAATGTGATCTATCCTGCTCCATCTTGTGAATGGAGAGTCCTGTAATTGAGGAAGATTTTTAAAGCAATGTCTTTGTATCTACACTCCTAGGTCGTATGGTGGTGTGTGCATTATCAGAGAAACGATCTGAAGGTTAATCCAATTGTAAGGCATCTCTTCTCCCCCCTCGCCCCTCACACCCTAGAGTCCAGACCAAGCTTTATGGCCACTTGCCAAAGACCCAAGGGCATGGACCTGTGCCACAAGTCTTCATCTCTCACCTCGGCAGTCATCTAGGCTTCTCGTAAGAGTTCTCCAGTTCCCAAAGGGGTTGTGAACACGGGGGTAAGGAATGCCTGGTGATGAACTACACAGCTGACAGGAAAATTGAGATCACCACTCAGAAACGTGCCAAACGTCCCAGGCAAAGTGGCTGTAGGAGCATTCAACCTACATGGAATTACCTTAAAAAGAATCACCATCATCTTCCCCCTTGCTCTCCCCCCAACTCTGAAATCATTTCATAAATGCTGAATGATGACAGAGATTCCCAGAATTCATCACAAGTACCACACAGCGCAAGTGGCACAGAAGTCCAGGTGTCATCGGTGGTGTCACATACACATTTTAGGGTTTTAATCAGCATATTCTAAAAGATTTCACAGGGAGGTGAAATGGGAAGAGGTTTTTAAAAATTAAGTAGCAGCCATTTTTACCAATGAACATAATCTGATTAGGGGGGTTTTCAAGCACTTTTCTGTAACTATTTGTTTTAGGGAGCAGTTAAGTCCTCACGTATGTACACATAGATACCACCTTTAAAGAAATCTGAGAGAAACAAAATAGATTGGCATCTACCTGGAAGCTAAGACAAGATGACTCAACTGGAATGTTCTTATGGCAAAGGACTATCACACAGTGCAAGTGGACAGAGTTAAAGCACTCATCTATAATGGGTTTTCAGGAAAGCTTAGAAAGATCTAAAAAACAAACAAACAAATTGCTCTATGCTAAGCTCAATCCAGACTGACAGGACTAGTTTGAAAATACCCATCTCTTCCATACTCACAACAGGAGAAAAACATTACGCATCAAGACAAAGGCCAAAGAAAAGAAAACAAAAGATGAAGTTATCTCCATCTGGAACAGAGGTCTCCATGGACAGATCTATCCTGTGGGGAATCAGAATAAAACAAACAAGTTTTGTCACTTGCACAGTGGAAACCGAGACAAACTTTGCACAAACCAATATAAAATCATTTATGAATCTTAAGAGTTCCAAATGCAGGAAAACTTTAAACAAAAAAGTTAATTTTCCAAAGCCTTATGGAAGAGTGAAATTTCAACTAGGTGGCTTCTGTTGAGCGGATCTGGAATAGGTACAAGCACTATGTGAATGGCTTCACAACAGGTGTCTGCTGAATATCTGAAAGAAGGTACTAACCTGCTAACTGGCCACATTAAAATCCATCTCCTGAAGGCAACACACCAAAAGCCTTAAGATTAAAAAAAAAATAAATACAAAGATCCATCAATTCTCTTTGCCCCTTAAAAAAGGCTTTCTTTTCCCCCATCTGCTCTTTGCTGATCTAATTCCAGGCAGTTACATATTCTCTACAATTTTTATGTTAACAAGCCATTAATTCCTGTCATGTCTATTACCAGCAATGGACATTGTTGTTATCTCACCCTGCAGGGAGTGAAAGAGATTGCCAAGAGCCTGGGTTAACAGACTGAAAGTTGTTTCAGTCGAGTTTTAAAAGAAAAACACAAACCAACTGTCTTTTGTTTTTCAGTCATTTGTCTACCTCAAGGCTTCAGTATAGGAAAAAAACCTTGTGCAACTAATACCAAATGGGTGCCTATTTTCAAACTTTCTAAAATGAAGCAATATTCCTAGTGATACAGGAAGCCCCGTAATTACCTGAAGGGAAGGACACAGAATAAAAACTTAACTAACACACCTTCAATTCAAAACTTACATTTTCTTTGTTCCTGACAGCAACATTACCAGACTGCTGAAGAAGGTTCATCTACTGTACTATGTTTTCAGATGTGCAGGAGATGAATTCAACTACGTTATAACATGCACATAAGATAAACTACATGGAACAGCAAAATTATTTCAATGGTGGCAGATCCAGAACTGTGCATTTATACCAAGATTAAATGGGACTGCATATGCATAAACCAAATAGTAATATGCAAGTGTAGGATGCACAGTATTTCGAATACAAGTTTGCATAGTGTATGATGTAAGCAAGGTCCCAGTATAATTCACTAGGAACAGTATCTAGAATTGACGAGCTACCAGGCACACAGACTTACCCTTTCATGGCTAGATGGCATACAGTGACTTGAGTCAGAATACCAGTATTTCTTAGGTAGCTGCTTCTTCCTTTGTTTTTTCTCAACCCATATAATTTCACTCTTACATTAGGTACATAATGGACAAGGTTTCTCTGATGTCAGAGAAATAATTACAATAACCTCTGTGGTATGTCAGAAGTCTCTTCTGGTTACATTACATATAAAGAAGTGGAGGTGACTGGGAAGAAGATGGCTGCTCCCAAAAGCTAGGACTGTGTGCAGTTTCCCCACAGAGTCCTACATAATTACAGGTCAGAAACAGGAAACAATCACAATGGGTACATTTTTTCTTATGGATTAAGAGAAGTGAGTCATAGGAACTGCAAGTCAAGAACAAACCAGTTTCCCTCTCACACTCCAATGATAGTTCTGAGTTACTTGTTTCCCTGAATACACACTTTTAAAAAAATACAATAAAACCTAGGATATGTAACACATGAATAATTCAACTTCACAGTTATAAATACTCAAATTACACTTACATAGAATATATAATCACAGAAAATAAAATTCAAGTTATAGAAAAGAATGAAGACTAAAGGGAAAGAAAAGGCAAGGTGGTAAAAGTGATACAAGTTTAGGGCTGTGCCTTCTATAAAAGCTCTTTAAAAGCTGAAGTCAAGTTTTTGTTGTTTTTTTTGTTTGTTTGTTTTTCTGGGGTATTGCTGTTGCTGGTTTTTTTTCTTTTTAAATTGGATGGAATCAAAAAAACCCTTCAAGCATCCATGAAATAATCATGGACCTGCACCTCCCCCTACAAAACTCAAACAACTGTCTCTGCCAGAGAAGAGCCATTGAAACAACATAGCCAGCTCTGGGTGTAAAGAAGCAAAGTAGTCATGGCTAGTGAAGGGAGGACAGATGAAAGGTAGTATATCGGGGTCCACTTTAAAGCTAGACGTGTTGTATAGATTTGAGGTACCGCTGCCACCACAATAGAGTCTGATGTAGTACAGGGATACTCAGGTGCTTTTCTAGATATTTGTTATTTTACCATTTATTGTGAAGAGGATGCAGCAAATGCACTTGTACGAAATACAGAACATAGAACCAAACCCATGGCACAGCCCTTACCATCAACATGTATATGGAGAGGGAGGGGATTAATCCCAAAGGCAATTTAAATAATGGTATTTTATATACTTATATTTATATATATAAATAAATGTTCTCAGCAATCTCAGGGTTGTTTTTAGTGCATTGCTGTAAAAAAATTAGTGCAGTTCTCATTAATGTTTAGCTCATAAGGAATAAGAATCTATACATCTGTTCAGTCTCTTCTTGCCACACCTGAAACCCTTACACTGTTCCACCAAACTGAAGGTTTGTAGTCAATTTCTTTAAAATAAGGTGGACGAATTCCACGCACTCTGTGACAAGACATGGCAATTTTTGGCAAAACAATTAGAAAAATATGAGGTGCTCCGATCTTAGAACTGAAAAGTTTGTTGATTTAAAGCATTACGCAATGCATAAACAAAATTTATAAACAAAAAGATATGTCTCAACAATCTATCCTTCATGCAAATGTTTCTTCAGCAGCTAACAACTTAAAAAAAAATTCTTACACTTGTTTATTTGGGGAAAGTGACTTAGACAAATCTGTATTTCAAGTCCTTTCCTACAACTGGACCAAAGTTTCATGTCCTGGGAGCTGCTTCTTCTGGACCCTTCTCTCTTCTGAACCGTTGGAGAAAGGGAAGTTTCAGTCTCAAAGAGATTTACACTTCAGCCCCAAGTTCAAGGACTCCAGTTTCAACAACAGCAACATATTTATCTTCGATTTGAACCAGCAGGATGGTTTTATCTATATGGGACCGACTACTTGGATCTCTGCTGCAAGGCACCCAGCGGTGAATCACCTGGAGGGAAAAAAACCAGTATAATAAAACTTAAGTTCCACAGGGAGAGCTGCTATATCAAAGTTGGGGCTGATAATTCAAGACCCTTACAGAGCAAAAGGAGCAATAATATAAAGTGCTATACTGACTTAGTTTCTCATTTTTCAGTCACAGCATACCTACAGATAAGCTACTCATTGAAGTCTTGCTGGAGACCTGCAGCTTACCTGAGAACAGCCAGCCTTTGATTTGAATTTCAGCAGGAACAAACAACTTGACCCAAATCAGAACCAAACAGTCCTTGCAAAGTTAGTAACAATTGAAAAAAAGTGTATACGTACGGATTTGGGATATTTTGATGCTCTAGCTGTAATAGTCTTAAAACACCTCAGTGTTGTGCAGCACATAATAGCACAGAACTGCAGTTTATCAGGAGTTAGGTGTAAACTGCTGTCTCCAAGTCAAATCCCTTTCCCTAATTTTGTTCCCTACTCACTGTGAATTCAAGGTCAGTCTTTTAAGTTAAGTTATTCAAAGATAATTTAAAATGAAAATTATTACAAAGAGGAAGGGTTTCAGAAACAGTGCCACAAACTACTGCCCCATACTCCCTTGGAGCTACAGAATTCAGGTACTTTGATCTGCTGCTCCCAAGGATCCCACCTGATATTGACCATCAGAAGGTCCCTTTTCCATATAGGCCCTTGTATGACCTTGTATGTCTCTGCTCAGCTGCCTCCATAAAAATACAACCCTTAACTTCTGGGTGCCCCAAAGGAACCACAAGGATGCTCCAGTAACATGGTTTTAAGTATTGCCAGCTCCATAGAAATAGAATTATCTCAAATTTGCCAGTTGTGGGAAAAGAACCCTAAATTCAGGACAACATAAGGTAAAAAGCAAATACAATTAAGTTTTACCAAATCCAGGACAGTACAGCTTTCAAGAGTTCTAATGATACAGGTGGGGAAAAAAGGACAGAAAACCACAAGTAATCTACATCTTCCAAGATCAAATCCAAGAGACCCCCTTAATCCTCACTATACAGAGCTGACAGCTGCCAATTTCTCTACCACTGGGTGAAGGAGATTCAGCTTTGTCCGCTGCATGAGATCTACACTGCACCTACGAAGAGAGCATTTCAGCCAGGGAAGCATGGCATCTTTAGTTCCCCTTTGTTTGATGCAACATCATGATATTTAAGCTGTCTGTTCAAGTCTCATTTCATCGAAGTCTGTCCAAATAAACTTTTTATGCTGCTGTATGAAGTGAGGCCAGGAATATTCTATCCCCAGACACATAAAACATTTCCCAATGAAGTCCAAGTACTACAGCCTTGTTGTCCAACTTAAAACAGGTCCTTTGAGATAGCTACGGGCTGACTCCAAAGGCATCAATATCGTGGCTCCTTAAAAGCTATGTATATGTGAAAGTTGTACACAGATTATAACTCACAGCAGCCATCCCCCCACACTCAGTTTTACCATCTCTTCTATCATGATTAGCATTTATTTGATGCCCATAACTAATGACATGCAAAATGATGTCACTAGATAGTCAAGAGGTGATAAGAATATCCTGGGGGGGGGAAAGGGTTCTTCTGCATGCCAGTGTCAGGTATCATAGAAGGATAAGGCAGAGTATACCTTAATCTGAAAGTCCTGGAAAAAGTACCTACAATACAAAGAGGATTGCTAAATTTCATTTCCTTGAAGAAACCCTATAACATCTTTGTGTATTATATATACTGTACTGTATACTCAGCAAAATAAAAACCAGAGTTAGGAAAAATGTTTTTTTCTATGTAGTAGAAAAGTTTTAAACAACTGAGCGCTGAACTTCATACCGAGAGCACTGACATAAGGCTTTGGCTGGTAAACTGCTTTATGAGCAGCATCTCAACAGTAAGAATCATTTCTGCCTGTTTGCAGAAAGGACCGCAGCCACGGGATCAGAAAGGGAAGACTGTCCTAAGAGCTAATAGCTTTACTGATACTAGTATGTTTAAACACAGGCAGCTGAAGCAGGCAGTGGAAACTATGTCATAAAGTTAAATCCTCTCTTCCTAATCGCACATAGGATAATCCAGTGCTTCCCCCCTTTCTTCTTAGGTTAAAAGATGCTCTTCTAAAAAACCTGCCAGTATGCTGCACCAAAAATAGATGAGAAGCATTCAGAACAGTAGCTTACTCTGACCTTCAAATCCTCGTTTTAATCTTTATGTAACATCAATTACTGTACGTGTCAGCATGCTGCAATTTGCAAAACACACGAACTCCTGAAAAAAATTGTCCAATGATACCAGGCAACAGGACATGTTTCAATATAACCCTTTACATTCACCATCTGTACGACATCATTGATCTGCAATAGCTAACAAGTAAATTCCAGAAGTATAACTTCTAAACCCAACATAACTATGAATGTTTACAATGGCATTCTACGCCTAGGTGTTACCTACAAGGTAACCCTACTATCTTAAGAGTGGACCGTCAACTATGATACAATTATTCATGGAAGGAATTTATTTCCAGGGCCCTTCCGTCACATATATAACATCAAGGTAGATTTGGCATACGCTGTGTTATCAGCATATTGCCATTTCTTACCTGAAGTTTTCACATACATCTATAGTGATGTGGATGTGGACTTCCAGACAGCAAAAATCCAGCCCCTGAATCCAATTTACAAATAACACCTCCAATTGAGGTTAAGTAGTCAATCAAAGCAAATTCTTATAAACTGTCAGAACTGACATATTCCAAATGAAAATACAGTTGTATTGATGAACGAATGCAGACACAATGTCAGTGACTCTTCCCTTTTACTATTTATCACTGAAAGAATACTCACTGGAGCATCTTTATAGACACAAAGGTCTAAAAAATGTATGCCTCAGTAAAAATCAAAAATCCTCAAAGATAGAGCTGGGGATTTTTCCTCCTAAAGAGAGCCTAAATTAGGAGATAAATTTTCTGACTAATGCAGTGAATTTTTATAAAATGCAGATATAAAACCCCTAGGGAAAAGGGAGATGGAGTTTCAAGTCATAGGCTTTCGCAAGTTTTAGTTACAGCAGATTTCCTTCTTAGAGAGTAAACACGTATCACGTACCTATTGTATAATAAAGAGACATCTAAAGACAATCTTACTTAGCTCTATTTTCATCAGAGTAATTTAAAAACAAATATTGTTAACCATTCAATTAAGGACTCAGTAAATTGACCTCCCATATTTGCTCAAGGATTGACAGTTTAAGGAAAGGAAAATGAAGGCTGGATGAATGAGCGCAATGCCTGTTCATGACAAGAGCTGGAAGAAGGCAAGGAAGGAGAAGTGGTTGACAACATCTGAATCATCATCCTGCGTGTTTTGGATACAGTTGCAGGAATATCCCTCTGTTTCAAATTAGGATTCTAGACATGCTCTTCCAGCAACAGCGACTTGGAGGACAGCTGCTGATCCAGCTTACTACTATATGTATCTTTGGCCTTGACATCTAGGCAAGCTGCCACAGAATCAAGACACTGCCTTTTTTAAAATTAGCTTGTCAACTTCTAAGCAAAACTTACATGGCCTTCCATGCCTTCCTGAGGACTCCAGTCTTTCCAGCTGTTTCTTCCAGCTTTTAGCCGTATCACCTCATCTGGCCACTGCAGCTCTTTCCTTTTTGACACGTTGATCCCTTCCAGTACTTGACTGGGATCCATTAACTATAAGCAGGAATTGAGTTTTGACTGTTAGTTCAGCCAAAATTTAAAAGAAACAGATAAACTGTAACCTTTTGCATACTTCCAGAGAACTGACTTTAACCCACAGAAATCAATTTCTGTACCATCTCAATGTTGGAAACTCAAGCTCCAGGCTAGAAAAAAGCCTGAGCAGCACAGAATTTGGAAATTAGGCTGTGGTTTCAGACACAGCTGACAATATACCAGTTCACTGCTGTCTGGAACAGCAGCTCTGGTTCCCTTTCCCACCCCTTCTTTCAGTTAGACCCTGACATGAGCCAGTCATGAGGATCTGGCACAACATAAACATTGGCAGCACGTGGTCCAGTAGCAGGGAAGAGTTAAGTGATGATGAGTTGTTAAAATTGGCTCATCACTTCTTACAGAGTATCTTAAGAAATATGGTCTTGGAGAATTTACTGTTAGGCTGAAGAACTATTTATCTACCAGCATGGTTAGTTGAGACCCACCCTGTATTTTGAAGTAAACTGGCCTTTCCACAGGGGAAGCAGGAGAAAACTCCTGGAAACTTCTTCCTATTTAAGGACAGAGAACTGCATAATATCCAATATCCAAGGGCACGTGTCAACTTTGCCTGTATCCTCCTCATCCAGAGGAATTAAGCAGTTTCATAAAAGGGCCCCTGCCTGCAAACAAAAGCTACTAAGCACAGACCTGCAAAATTAATTTGTTAACTTTGCCCACTATGATGCAGTTTACTAAGTTTACTAAGGATTACTCTAAAATGAGGTGATATCAGCCATGAAATCACGTTTGTTATGATCTATCCTATTAAATACATGTCTTGATGTTTCCCACTAATACACTGCCAAGGGCATGTATGTGGGGCTAATAAAAGCTCGAAGAGCAAGAATACAAATTTCTGGATTTTCACAAAATAAGTAAGGCTGCCATAATTAACTTAGTCAATGGTGTCCTGTTTTCTGCTCAGTAAACCCATACTTGTGGCCATACCCAAAGAATACATACATATGAAAACGAATAAATACATATGAAAGTAAAAGCAAGTATTTTTACACTTACTGTTGTGGAAAATCTACTTGGTTTAAAAGAAAAAAAGCTAGTTGCTTTCTGCCCTGCAAATGAGCTGTTTAGCTTCACATGTTGTAATGAATAAGGCAAACTAAGTATGAAATGGAACTGAGTCCAGCTGACATTCTTAAAGCTGCACTACAGCAAAACATACAAGTAATGTAGACAGGGATGTCTAAGCATGCAGGAAGGCTAGTTGTCCAGAAAACCTTTTCCTCACATTAGTTCTCCCAATATAACTGCACAATAGTTGTATATTGAGACATTCCAGATTGTGTGTGTATTTAAAAGCAGTGATTTCAACAACATACAAGGTAACGCTAACAAAAGTACGTGGAAGCACAGGTTAACTTGTTCTTCTGGACTATTCACCTGGATTCTGTAAATAACGTCATCCTTTTTGGCTTGCATTTGATTTGCAGGGCTTGGGTTACCACCTGACTGAGTTTCAGTTGCATTACTCCCTCCTTCTGTCCCTAGAAAGCCCACAAGGGCATGCTGTTTACAGGCTGGGATGCTTTGGCTGGAGCTGCTAGAAGAGGGCAGTCCATGCTGCGCGCTGACCCCAGTCTGGCCAGTAGGTTCCATTTGGTTCACCATAGATAGGCGGGACTGGATGGATGATGGGAGGTTACGAAGGGATATCTGACTGGTGGAAGAGCGCCGACAAGGCACAAAGCCTGCTGTGGATGTGCGAAGAGATGAATGACGACTGCCGTAGCAATAAGATGAATGGCTAGCTACTGAGGCACGGGCAGGGGAATGTCTGACAAGGCTTGACTGCACAGAGTGAGAGCTCTGACTGGTGCCTAAAAGTAAAAGATACAGAATCAGGAGCGTTTGATATAGCCTCCTACACACATTAGATTTCCGACACACAAATGTTTTAGCGCTTAGATACAGAACTGATGCGTCTAATCAACAACTTCTAAAACAGCTGTATTGCGGAAGATCTCTGTTGCATTTCATATAGCAGAGCATTTGAATACATTTCATTCACCTTATCTTGGAATTACATATTCTGTTCAATTCACAACCCCTGCAAGACAAGTAGCTTGAAAAAAATGCTTCAGCCTTGCTCTTCCCACATTAACAATTTGTTTCTTAAAACACTTAAGTTTCCCATACTTAAGGCATTAAGGTAGGTAGAGATGTCCATGTTTCCAGATAATAAATATTTTTTCTTAATATGCTTGACTGGATGTTCAAAGATTGAGTCAGAAAATTTGTTAGAGCAAAAACTGTTTTTAAACAAATCCAGCAAAATTTAATGCACTTAAAGTGAAAAACAGGAATTGCAGTTTATGAGCATTACTGTCATTGCTTTTCCTATACTAAGTACTTGCAGATACCTCTCCACAGCTGATAGACCTACTTAAGTCGTGTAAAAAAAAAAAAAGTTCATTCAACTACCTACACTTTCATATTCTTTTTGAGTAAAGGCAGTGTTTGGAAAGCTTTTTCTCAGCTTTATTGTTTATCACCTCACTCACTACAGATCACTACGGACTCTTGGATAGAATTCAGCTAAAATACTATGGAAATAGAGAATCCATTCCACTGTATAAATAAGAAATATAAAGACATTCACAAAAAATGACAAGTTTAGCATTTACGGACAATATGACAGAAAAGATCCAATCTATAGAGATGCATTATAAAAAGTTATTTAATCTATTTTGCCAGCACAACCCCTATCGCTCAAATCTCTGTTTGGGAACCTTGCATTGCCTAGAACAGCACTGTACATTGATATGAATCCAGCAGGTGTTAACACTACATAATCAAGTCACTTTTGTTTGCTTTTTCTTTTAACTTAGGCCTGATTGAAAGAGCTGAAAGGCCAGCTCTGGCTATAGGATCGTACTTGTACAAAATTGTTGCTTTGTTTCATTTTAACTTTACCCAGAGTAGAGGGATGAGTTGGTGGATGAGCTGCAGGAAGAGCTGGGGGATGAGCTGCAACAGGAGGGTGCTGTACTGCTCCAGGTCCCTGCCCTGTAGTTGCATTCCCTCCTCCTTGCGACATGCTGCTCTGCGACTCATTGATAGTTGCATTGTTACTTGTGCAAGAAGCTCCACCTCCAGCATCTGAATCTTCAATATTTCCACCGCTATTGCAGCCAGCTCCACAACCTTTCCTTAGTCTGAAAACATAATGCAATTGACACATTAAGTCAGGCCTCCTAATCATCAGGATTCTAAGAAATGCCTTATGATGACAAGCGAAAGGCTTTACTCCACACAATCCACAGCATTCCCTAAAATCAGATAAAACTTGACTTTATTTTCTCAGAATATGCTTTGCAAGTATGAATACTGCTTTCTAACAGATTGCAATTTTCTTCATGACAGCTATTCAAGTAACAGTTATTATGCTAAGTCAAATGCTCATATAAAATAGCTTCTGAAAAATCAAGCCACCTCTGAAGTACAATAAAGCGATAAAATTCTAAATACAAAATGCTGGTAGAACATCCTGGTTATTTTGTAACAGTTTAAGTAAAATTTATGCTCCTTAACACACCAATCATGTATTCTTATACTACAAAAATCTTTGTCTATTGAGATGAGCAGGAAAAGAATGTTGGTTTCTGGTTTTGGTTTTCTTCTTTCTCATGTATTTGGTTTCTTGTTACCTTCACTAATGTATGCACAGTTGTTTTAAGCACATATTCCAATTATTTGAATCACAAATTCTCATGTGAATTTTGAACATTCAGACAGTAGGCTAGCCAACATTTTCCAGTGTACACACAGGCTCTTCACCACACTGTTTGCATTAATAAACTTGAGATGGACATAAAAACGCAGCACATTCCCCCTCCCTTCAATTCCTGCTTTTATTATTCTTTTCTTTGTCGCACTCAAATACACTGAGCACTCCTTTCCAATTTTATTTGCCCCTGGGATCCCCAATTCCAAAGCATGCGTAGCTTGGATCCAAATCCTGTTCTGTCTCATATTTTCACCTGTTATTCTATCCACGTGTTGGACAAGCAGATGGCAACAGAAGACAAACACCACAGACTGTAGTAAGTGTGGCATATTCTGGGGTGAAGCAGCACGTCCCGTTTTACATGCTGTAGATGTCTAAGTGTAAATATGACCATCAGAACAGCTACAGGACTGTTCCAACCATGGCACCTGCTCCCGAAACTGGTAAGAACCAGGACACACATTTCTGAATGCCACACACAGCTGCTGCTGTTGCTTTTGGAGCCACAGTCGTAAGAGGCCAGAAGTGCAGTAAAGGTTCTCATGGCCTATAAAACACAGCACAGCAAGAGTTTGTACTGGGTTACTGAGGGGTCGTGTGGAGGGAGGATTATATTATCACTCAAGTTACTTGTTCTGGCTCTGACATACCGTGTATTTATAAGCACTCATGAAATTCTGAACAACAGCTCAAAGCTTGAGTTACTATGTACAAGCATACCCTAACAACATTAATAGTGGCACTTGCATGCTAAATGTTTGCCAGACAGGAACCCTACTAAATAGTCCTGATTCTGGAAGGATGATATTATAGACCGCAAAAAGTGATGGTACTGAAAAAAACAATACAGAAGTTGCATTGTCTCTCATTATCAGAACCGAAGTTGTAGTTCTTGCATCTAGACTTTCTGTCCTGTTTTTTCTGAGCCGTCATTTACATAGTTTGTGGCATATGACTTACATGCCTTGAAGATTAATGCTGTACCAAAGCAGTTGCGGTATGGTACAGATGGGCCTGAAATAAAAGTCAAGGCTTATTTATTTTTGTGCGACTGAATGTTATAAATTATGCCGTGTTGGGCATCGATGAGACTACTTAATGGAATATGAGAATGTGAACACATACTAATGAGAACTCATTTCCTCAGCTCACCTGTGCCATGTAGACACTATGAAGTTTCTGATGTTTCCTAAGCTGATAGCTCCCCCGAGAATCTCCTTAAGCTGTTCATGACTATCCGAATAGGAAGTAGTTAAAGGTGAGACATAGATTGGGTATCCAATTGGCTGATCACAAGAGGAGTTGATCATGTTCCTCAGAGCTTGTTTTGCATTTTGGATACTTCCTCTTTCTGGATTACGATTACGCAGGAAGACAAGCTCCTGTTGTTGTCCTGCCCATAGGCCACGCACACACTCCTTATTCACCTGCAAAAGAAGACAAGTAGAAAGGCTGTGTCAGAAAGTGAAACAATGAGAGTGTGTGAAGACTGCTTTGCAATGCCCAGGCCTTCACGAGTGTATGTAATATTGCACCACAGAACTGCAAGCATTCATATTCACTTCTTGAAAAGGCTGAACGGGCTTTTAAAAGGCTGAACAGGACACAGGCTGCAACAGTGAGAATAAAGCAAAACTAAGAATAGGATGAGAAATAAGGTATTTTAAGTCAGTAACTGATTTTCTGATGAAATACTTCCACTAGACTTCCAGAAGAAGCAGCCCTAGCGACGGCAGATCAGTAACAAAAAAGTAATGATTTGGGCTGAAGTAGCAGTTTGATATAGTTATTAAAATACACCACAACATACTGTCACATTGCAGAACGTGCACAAAGCTTACCTTAATGACCCTGAAACTGAGATAGCGCTTATTCAGCATAATGATTTTATATTCATTGGTGCCATCGTCCATCACGTGACGCAGAGCAAGGAGGGAGGGAGAATTGGAAAGAACTGCACTCCGCCAAGCAGGGTCCCCTTCATGTGCTATAACCAGATTTTCTTCGTGGGTTGTTATGGCTTCATAAAGGACAGAAGGATCATCATACTCATCTGGAGAAGTGAAGTGATCCTGTTTCCAAGAAAACATGTTCAATAAGATACGATTAATGTTTCAGATGTAACTATGTATAAAAATCAAACATTTTACACCTCATTCTTGAAAGGCTCAGTGCATTGCACAAAGTTAGACTTCAAACATATCAGATACCTACTAGAGAACATCATTAAAGATAACCTCTTTTCCAACAGATTAGTTCCGTTTGCTTGTGTTTGCTCCCTTTAACTTAGAAACAAAATGACTGGAAGGACCTGTCTGTTATTGATTCAAGTAAATTTCTAGTTGAATTTTACACTAGATTTATATCTATTTATAGTGCCTGCAGAAGCGTTTTAGCTTTTTTGCTTATTCACAAGTCTCCAACCGTAAAACTCACTTAAGTAAAGCACTGATTATTCACTGAGACTGTATTATATGAAAATAGCAATAGGAAGAAAACCAACGAGGTTTATCTATATTTTCTATTAAAAAGTTCACATTAATACTTGATGACAGACTATTTCAGCATCAGATACTATCACACAACTTACATTACTGCCAGTCAAATAAAACCACAAAATTTGCAAGTTCAATTCAGTATTAGGTCATGTTACTTTCTGGTTAAATGTATAGTGGTTAATAGCTAAATTCTCAACACTGGCTGAAGCCTCGATATGCTATTGCACTGCAAGTGAATAAAATCACACTTTATAGATTAACACAATAACGTTCAGAAAAAACTTCTTCTATTGTTAGAGATATTTGTATTTTTCTCACTTTTCCTTGAGGAATGTTCTCATTCATATCCACTTAGTTCAAGCCCATTCTGCACAGTAACCCAAATATACTGAGAACACTTCAGAACTGTTGAAGTGGTACTTCTGCTGGTTTCAACAATGATTTTGTAATTATTCTACTTTGCTACATGTACTCCTAACACTTATATGCACTGTGCTAAATTCAGGGAGCCTGTGTTACATGAAGTTGATTCAATCACTGTGAGCTTTGGGGGACTTCTAGACTCTGCAATGAAGGCAAAAACTGTAACTTTATTTACTATTTAAAAAAGTGCAACTAAGATTTGCCTACTTACTGTGATTTTCAAGCAATCTGTTCTTCTACAGTACCAACTTTTCCGCCCTTCACAGAGTGCTCATCACTCAGTACATGCTTTCTTATACTTGCCGAGCTTAGTTAATAGACACACTGGACAGAAGTTGAGATTGCTCATCTTCACCCTCACTTCACTACAAAGACTGACCCCAGTTTCAGCTTATTGAAAAGCAACCTTCTCATTCTCACCTGAAACCTTACTGATGGGATCAATGAGTAATGCCAAAGTGTCTGTTATTACAACACTTCAAAGGAGAAAAAAAAAAAAAAAAAAAAAAAAAGAACAAGAACAACAACTCCCATTGGTCAGCTGGAGAGGGCTGTGCAGCTTCGAATGGCATGATAAACTTTTAAGCCAACTACACATATGTGGGGAGGGGAAGAGGGAGGGAAAATATCAGAGAGGCTGTTCATAAGGGAGTTATGTCTAGATGGATATGAAAACAGGGCTTGACATGTTCTCTGATCTACATTTGATGCAATTTTCAAGCTCTGCGCATAAACTGCATTCCCTTTTCCTCTATAATCACCTTCCAGATGAGCTATAATAAAACACAGGACAAGACATTATACTTCCTCATTTTCAGTTGTCCATCTCTATCACATGCCCTTTTATTTGCTTCCTTTTTTTTTTTCTTTCTCCCAGCCGCTTATTTTTAAAAGATCGAATGCACAGAAATAAAAAGAACTGGACACATCTTCCTGTGTAATCTCTCACCTGATGTAGCTTAAGGGACATCCGTATTCCAGGAACCACTACTTTCCTCAGCAATTCCATGTCAGCAAAGATCCATTCATCTCTAATTGAAGATATACGGAAGTCACCCTTAAATAGGGCATGCAGGCCATACAAGAAGGATTCCAGATTACTGTTGAGGGGAAAAAAAAAAAAATAAATGAAGAAACCAGCCCAAATATTAACAGAAATACAAACATATCCACAATTATCATCACTGACAAGATCAGAAAATATTGAACCGTACAGAAAGACACACAATTCTTCTCTATAAAGATAACTTACAAGATAAGACAGGGAGAGGAGAACATATGAGTAAGGATGTGTGTGTAAGCAAAGCCTGGACACCAAATGTCTACGTGCACTGAACAGGTAATGAATAAACCATACATGCAACAGACTGTTTACACGGACTAAAGTAAACAGGAACACTGTGAGGTATGCCTGACTTTATTCTGAAGATTTTTAAAGAGAAAACTTTTCAGGGAATATAACACCACAATGGACCAGTTAAGGAGAATATGTAGTTTCAGTTGTGCATGCTTTAGTACAGAATAAAAATCTTGACAACTTTCTCATGCTTAAAGGCATAATTTCCTTTTACTAAGCTAACTTAAGAGTGAAAAATCAAATATGCTCTGATCACTCTTGCAACCGCATATCTGCAAGACCTTCGGGGGCAATTGGCTGGTACTTAGAAGAATCAGTCAACAGTTTCCATGAAAGTGAAGTAAAACAGATTTTGCAGTCAGCATCCAGCTGACCAACAGCTTCCACATCTGATTATGCCTCTTTTTATTTTCTTTTGAAACCACCACCTTGTGATTTCCTGAAACATACAACTAGATTTTACATTGGCTTTCTAAAGTAAGTTGAGGCTGTCAGTCTGCAAGAAAGAGGTTGCCATATGATGACAGAGTTGAGCTGAAGGAGGTTTGTACAACACACAACTGCTTGCCACAGAGCCAGCTAAACTGTGAAACATCACAACGGTCTGATCTAACTTCCATCGAGACATGGGTGTTCTTCATTTTAAGAAGCTGTCCTCTTCTTCCCCCTACTTGCATACAGGGCACATACTTGGTACTTGGAGCAGGAAACGGAGCTTACTTTTAGAACTCAACCAGTTCTTTTTTTTCATCAGTTATCACTGGTGCTTACCCACACAAGAATTCTCAGCTTGCATTAGTTCAATAAAACAAAATGCTTAAATTCAAGTTCTCCCTCATTTGCTGTTCTTTCGTTATGTTTCACTGGCTGTTATAACGAAGACAGGTTACATAGCATATCTGTCCAGTCAAGGAAAGATGACATTAAACATCTTTTCCTTTTATGAAGAGCTACTAATACCTAACCTAGGAACCCTGGGGGATTTTGAGGAAGGGAAGCTTACAACAATATTTTATTACCTAGACATATGATGTGAAGCTGTTCCCAATGCTCTCCGCCCTAGAACACACAGTCCATAACACAGCGTCACCAGGGGTGAGTCTTTACTTGAATCCAGTGGCTTGTAGTAACAAAAGAAAAAAGGAGTAGTCAGGTGAATGGAGTAAAGAAACTGTCATGGAAAAATGTTCTGCCAGAAGGAGCAAAAAGACCCAAACACGTTCAAAGGTACACAAATTCAAGTGTGCATATGTACCTACCACACCAGTTACTCTTGCTCAGACTTTCAATAGGAATTCTTTTTTAAAAGTTTTGCAAGTACGTAGAGTACTTGCAAAGGCAGACACACACACACTGTATTTGAAATAAGACAAATTGTAAGCTGAACAGACGCATGCAACATTCCTCATGGATACTGTGTATCTTGTATGCAAACTGTCAATTAGCAAAATTATGGAGTTAAGACAAAAATATTTTCACTGAATAAAGTGGATTCTCACTTACTGGTTATGAGTATATAATTCTGAGTTAACTGAAAACTTCCCTGGACTACAGCTTTATTCAGGGGAAGTTCACCCTCAGCTCAAAACCAGTAGTAGCTGTATAGGGTATATTATGCCCTAGATAATAGTATCATTCATTTAAGTCATTAAACCTGATTTTCAGTACCTACACAAAATATTTCACAAGATCGTGACTTGGAGGGAAACAATTTTCTTTGGCTGTTGTTTGTCATTTGACTGCAGAACACTAAATCTTACATCTGCTAAAATGGGCTTCTAATTCATCTTTTACCTCCAAAGCAAAGCTGAACTCTGAAGTCTCAGATCCTTCATTACACACATAAATTCCAATTATATTCCTGTCCTTTTAATCTCAATCAATTTCTGCTTATTCTCAAAGGCAACACTACTTTACAAAAAAAAAAAAAAGCAAACAACTGTATGTGGTCTAGTCAAACAGTAAGAAGTCAAGGCATTCCTCTACAAACATACTAATGTTTCTATTTAAAAGGTGGAAGGATTTGGAGAGAGGAAAAGGGTTGAATATGGGATGATCATTTTCACAAGCCAATAACGCCACTGGTCCAAAGGAATGGTATAGTATGACCACTACGAAAGCAGTAGTCGGTCTTATAAGCTGGCAACGGTTATTTGGTTTTGGGGTGGTTTTGTTTTGTTTTGGGGTTTTTTGCTTAAGTTAGGGCTGATTTGTAAACAGTGGCATCTAAGCACAAAACATCAATTCTATAAACATACCCTTTTGTATGCAGGTAAATGCCTAAGATTCAACTGATTCATTTGAGATGGTAAATGAAAATTCATTAATGAACAGGTTAAATCATAGACTACTTAGAGAATTTATTTAAATTCACATCTCAAGAGCAGAAGATCAAAACCAGTAAACTATACATTAATATTTCAATTCTAAATCGTTATTTTAAAAAATCAGTGTTAAACCAGCCTGTAAGTCAAACCAACAGGGAAAAAAATGAGACCATCCTAGAATAGCGAATGGGTTTCCTCACATGTTCATACTTACCTTTTCTCTTCGAGAGCAGCAATATTCTATCCAGTTCAAATATATCATACAGAAACTCTCTCTCGAGATCCCTGCTAGACGGTGGTCATAATCCTCATCAATATTGGGGTTAAATGTTGGGTCTACATCAACATAATTGCGGTCTGTGCACAACCGCAGTCCTTCCTGCATTGTCTCATTAGCTAGCCATTCCTCTAGCTTGGGGGATGTTGTGACATAATAGATGATTCCCTGAAACAGTAGTAGTTAAAAATACAAGTCAGTATTGCAATAAAAAAAAAGTCAATCTCAATTGTTCCAACTCATTTGCATTATTTTCCTGGTAATGAACAAAACTGACACACAGTAGCATTTATTTAGCTCACAGGTGCAACAACTGTGCACAAGAGAACACTATAGAGGTTTGTATACAGGCGTATTTTTCAAAGACAGTCAAGATTTCTGAAGCATGCACTGAAGGAATAAGGAAAGGAAAGAAGGATGGGACCAGACTCACTGTAATTTTGCAGAAAAACAAATACATAGGATTTTTTTATCTAGTTAACATGGAGGCTTATATATTGAATTTCTAAAGAATTCAAACGCTAAACAAAAGGCAGGACAGTTTAACACCCGGGGGGGGAACCAACAACTTGTGTGTGTGTGTGTGTGTGTGCGCGCGTAAGTATCTTGGAAATATTTCAACCTGAAGTTTTTCATCTCTCTGAGAGAGGGTTGCTTATGAAAGATCTCAATTAGTAAACTGATTATCCGAAGACATCTGAGGCTTAGAGTCCTCTTACAACTGCAGGGCCTTTTTTTTTTTTCCCTTTAAAAAAAAAACCCAATAAAAAAAACCCACACAAAAAAAAACAAACTAAAAAACCCCAACCAAGCCAGAAAACCAGGTTTGGACAGACAGCTTTTAAACATTGAAGCAGCTCAGCTTTCTCCAAGACAGACACGCTATTTATTTAACTTTTTGTTTACAACACATCTATTACATTTGGGTAACAGCTTTCAAGTTTCTACTCCAGCTTCAGCTAAAAAGTGTCCTCTCTCTGTTCCAGACTACAGGGTCATTGTTCTGCTCATGCACCAGAGTATCAAGTAATCATCAGTACAGCAAACTCTGTCCTCCTTTGATGGAGGTGTTCATACATCTATAATTTGTATCACATTTTATGATCCTCATATGAAAGACGTCTATTAAACGTTCAAGACATTAAGCAGCTCCCAGATGTAATCTAGCCTACCACCCCCCAAGGGTTGCACTCATCTGAATCATACCTTCACATAGTAAGTGGTGAGAATTTTCCGGAGATCAAAGACTTGAAGCATGGAAGCTGCACTGTTGTCAGTGATGCTATAACCCTCCAGAACATACTTCGTCACAAGCACTTCCCAAGCCAGCCAACGCTGCCCAAAGGCAGCATTAAAGGAAAGCATGTGAGGAAGGTGGCCTGGTTCACAGCAACAAAAACCTTCATCTTCCTCTACACCTTCAGTGATGGCCTCTACTTCTCGTTGCTGGCAATAAGTTCCTTAGGAGAAAATATACAAAAGAAGAAAGGGTTGAACACTTTATATGATTGCTTTAATTTTGACTTGTGTTTAAAAGTTTTTAGAATCCAACCAATCTCCAATTACGTTTCTGTAACACCAAGTGAACTATCTGCCAATGAACACAAAAGATTTGCATAGCTTAATTTATCACTTTAGGACCACATTTTAGTTAGGTGTCTCTAAGAATCAATTATGGTAGCCATGTTGCACTAAAATTGAAAGAGACTTAGCATCAACTCTGCTAGAGCAAGCTAGTTTTCCTCACAAGTAAAGAGGGCATGAAGAGGTCCTGCAGCCCATTTTCAAAGCATTTAATTCACAGGATGGAACTGAAAATAAAAGTTTCCAAAGCAGAAGTCCACTTTTTAATACAGACAGTTAAGGAAGTGTAACACACTCACCTCTGAATTCAAGCCCCCTCAGCTGGAAGGTGACCAAGCCATTTCCTATCTCTATAAGGTGTACTAGTGCATTGAGGTAGTCAGAGGCTAGGATGAAGCAGTCCCCAGTACTATAGTTTCCCCACCGACCCAACAACAAGTCTCCACATAGGCTGTGCTGAAGGGAACGGGTTAAATGTTCATAGAAGATTGAATTCAGGTTGTTATCATCTGAACCTGCAGGAAGATTGGATTTGGGTTATCTGAGTCTGCAGAAAAACATCAAGCTTGAATGTCAATTATCACTTCACATTGAATCCTACACTTTTCTTCACAGCAACTTTGCTTCAAGGTCGTTCTCCACACCCCACCCTCCCTTTTTTTTAAGGGACAACTACTCCAAATGAATGAGAAGTGACATTTAGTATTTTTCACCAAATTTTTTCCCTTCTTAGTTACTCCTCCATTTTCGAAATTATTCCTTCAGTTCCACTCATGCATCTCTCATCAATCTATTCCACATAATAAAGTTCAAAAGCAAATGAGCATAGAAGTATCTCAGTAGTGACTGTTGTACTGGTCTCATCACCATGACATTGAGACACCCTCAAATAATGTTTGGTTTTTTTGAATTACTTAAGAAGAATAAAAAGCAAAATAGCTTACTGCATACTACAATTATAAATAAAGAAGTAAAGCAGACACACCTAAAGGTAAGGGGGAAACAAGAAAAACTTACAGGAGAGTCTAAAGAGTAAAGCAAGAGAAAGATTATGGAGGAGAAGATAACAGTAGACAGAACAACACAAAGGTTGGGCAGGATTGGAGAAGATCAGAGGGCAAACTGATCATGAATCCTATAAAAGTCCTATGAAAGTCATTTACATTTGAAAAAAACACCACTATTCCCCCCCGCCCCCCCAAAGCCACCAGAAGAAAAAAGCCACCAAAATCAGACTAGGAAAGCTACCTGGATTTCGATCAAGCTGCGAAGCCAGTCTTGTATTTGAATGATCCACACGCTTTGTGCTGAAAATAATAAAACAAAGAATACTTAACACAAAATTTATTAGTGTAAGAAAATCTAAGGGAAGAAACTACTAACAGAATAAAAATAGTTAAAAATATTCCCACTGAAATAGTTTCAAAAAATTACTTTAAAATAATTTTACATGCAAATTTGCTGCTCTTCTCATGTGTAAAAGTATTTTCTGTTTACAATAGCATTATGATCCAATACCTAATAAAGTTTGTCCACAGTAGGTAGCCATAGGATACTCTTTAGCTTTAGATATAAGTGTATCTATTTTCTTAGACAGATATCGTAAAACTTTAGATGTGACAAACGTAAAAACAATTAAATCAGCACAGCTAACATTCCAGTAGACTTTACTGAAAGGAAAATTTTCAGAAAGGTATTGTTTCATTGGCTGAAGTTACAACCTTAACTCTTTAACATAAGATTTGGAACATTTTATTTAAACTGTTCTTGTGTTAGAAGGGAAAAAAGCAATAGGGCAGTGAAATGAAAAATTAATTCTCCATAAATACCAGAACTATCCACTCATTTTACCCTGTGGTGTTTATCCAACACATTTAGCTATAGTTACATTATGAAAAACAAAAGGACACAAACTTTAAAGGTCTTATTTCACCTACTTGTAGTCTCTTTCCCAGAATTTGACAGGCCTGGCATATGAAGTGATGAATATTGCACTTCCCAGAAAAGGATTCAGTGGAGTAGAGAAGAAAGCTGACACAGCTGCTTGGACAAACAACATTGCAGAATCTGTAGGGTAACAGAATTAAGGAAAGCCAAGCAACAACTACTTTTTTTCAAGCTTCTGTGATAGTACCTGAAATAAACAGCAACACCAATTAAGAGCAAAACAAGATCTCTAAGAATTTTTATGCAGCAAAGTATCTTTACAGTACCTCCAGCAATAAGGGGATTATTTTTGTTTTTAAAAACAGAGAAATAGGTGAAAATTTGGCACTAGACATGATGGTCACTCTCTTTCGCAAAATTCTGCAGACAATACTAACTCTACACTCCATTCAAACCAGTCTACACAAGCTTAAAATGCTAAACTCAAGAACTAAAACCATAGTTGGGGACTCTTGAGAAAGTGAATGACTGTCAGAAGAAAAGCTGTGTCATTTTCAGAATGAAATAACTCCTGCTCTTATGTCAGAATTCTATTCCTACTCTATCTGCTACTGTAATTTGTAGCATTGTAGCAAGGCAGAAAGTGTGCACAGTTTTTCATAAATACTCACTAGACAAACCTGTTCATTCAGTAGATTTAGCCCATAATACATAATCCATTATAACACAACATTCAGAAGTTATAAATACACGACTTCAGGAAAAAGTCTGCATTTTCAAAGGATACGTGGCACAGCAAAGGGCTGGGCAAAAGCATGGAAGGCAGATCCCCATGTGATCTGCCAGGGAGCAATGTAGGTATATACAAATCTCAATTTATAAAAGAGTTCCCAAAGCTACAGGAAAAAAAAAAGAAAAAAAAAAAAGAGAAGAAAAATTTAGTGATTTGGCTAAGAATCAACATGCTTTGCAGTACACATATATCCTGAGGAATTTACTGATCACCCTAGAGTTCTTACTGATCTACCAGAAGCCTTGAGACTTACAAAAAAGACATAATAACAAAGCAAGTAACATAATATGCACTTCATTGTTCTACTAACAGAAACTCATGACATGTTTAGAAAGTTACATATGCCTTCTCAAGCAAACATAAGTGCTTTTGGAAGGAAAAGTCTTAGCTACCTTATAGCATATTGATTACAGTACCAATAGGACTGATAACCTGGAAGATTACCTATTGGTTAGGACTACTTGTTTTCCCTTTTGGATTACCTGAAAAACCTAGAAATAGAGTTAAAGTTACCTTGCTGAACAGTATGGACATGAAGAAGAGATCTAGCAGCATGGTCTCAGTAAAACTTTTGTAATCAAAAGTAAAGAAGAGCACTGTGAAAATAACAGTGACATACTGGCACGTTGGGCTACTGAATGATGAACGCAGTAACTTCAAGCCAGCTATTGTGATCATTAAAGCACCCAACCTGTATAAGAAATTCACACAAAAACAATTACTTACTTATCTGCTGTCTGAAACGGGTTTAAAGACCACTAAATTATTCCTGTCATGCAATGCCAATCTCTTCAAACTCAAGTTTTCCATTTGGGTTTGCTTTTGGAGTTTTGGGGGAGGGTGGTTGTGGTTTGGTTTTTTGGTTTTTTAAAAGACAACTTCAGATTTTTTTTTTTTTTTTAAAGGCTACTATCCAAGTCTTTCTATCTGTATTCTCAAGCCAATCAATGTTCAAGGATTAGCATTACTTGTAAGAGTCTCACTAAAAAAAAAACAAAAACAACCCCCCACACAACAGAGGTGAAATATCCTTGTACTCTGAACAGAAACCTGGTCTTTAATTTAGGTTATGAATATTGACATGCAAAAATGCTAGAATTGCTCTAGATTAATCAGCAAGAGGATGCTAATGAACACTGGATTATCGTTATTTCCTGTATGACTATACTGCTCTAGCTTATACTGGGGCAACTGCAACTTAATGATAAACTTAGTGATATTCTTTTCCAGAGTAACTGACAGATCAAAGGGTTATAAAAATAACATTCAAGTAATGTAATGGCAATATCCCTCCCAAAGGTCTTGTAGGGACAAGAGTAATGAACCCAAGGCAAGAACTGACTAGAATCCAGAGATCATTAAACTTAAAAATCAAATCCACACCCAAAAAATCCCACACCTGCCACCCCCACCCCCCCATTTTGTTTCAAGATTTATTTTATCTACAACACTTCTGTTCTAAATTAATAGAACTTCAAATCCAAAAAAGCCACCTGGGCACTGTTCTTGGAGGCAAAAAATGCAGGGCCTATTAATTGAACTCTCATTTGCTGAGACAGTCAGATACACTGCTCAAGGGATTATAACTAAGGCTCAATTTAAGAGGCAGTGTGCAATTCCATCTGGATACTTAGGGGCTGGAAGGCCTGGGGAATTCCTTGATGAGAGCAGAAAGCTGTAGAGGGGCTGCAAGCTGGCATACCAACTCAGGGAACATTACACAAGTCAAAGTTTACACCTGACAAAATACCAGAATGTATTGTCACTATCTTGAACTTGTAGTCCAGATAATCATATTATAGACTCTGAAGATCAACAAGGAAATTCTGATATCACACTCCTAGATAATTCTGCAACCTGCAGTCTTTATAGTATATGCTATGAATTGAATGATTTATCTTTGTGTGGGTTCCTAGTTCAACACTTTAATACTCCATTCAGTTTAAGTCAGCAAGGTGCCTTGGTTCTATAAGAGCTTTGAAATAAAGAAAAACTTTATTTATTCCTTGCCTTAGTTTTAAGGCAATAGCATTAACTGTCTTTCCATTGAGGCCAGAACTCACTATTTAATTTCCCACCACAGTAGACATACTCAGATTACTTGATAAGCCTTTTCTACTTACTCGGTATCCAGTTTCTTTGGACTAGCAATATTCTTAGCGCTGCTACTAAGTTCATTGAGGACTATCAGTGGATAGATAACATTCTTCTCTACAAAAAGGAGCCAAATGTGAAGTTTCTCAAACCACATAACATGTGCAGCATCTATCAAGATATATTAAAAAGCAGAAATCAGATTGCACTGTCAAATCAAACTCAGCTAACAGAATAAAGATTCTTGATCCAAGTAATTTAGGGAGTCAAACACTAACTGTATTCTCATACTGGACTTTCACAGTTTTATGCAAATGAAGATAATGAGAAAGTTTATTTTACAAGGCAGTAGAAATATAGGCTGGAAGAGCCCACGTCAGAAGTTATGTTAAACATTGCTGCATACATAAAGGGTTAAAGGTATACTTGAAAGAGGCTAGAAAAAGGCCCACCCTTCTTCATTGCTATGAAGGACTGTGCATGCCTAGATGAGCCCCAGCAAAAACTGAAGTTCCTTTGCTACAACAGAAGCCATGAATTCTCTTAAAGTTACAGGGACCAAACTGGGAGATGCTACAAACTTATATTTAACATTACTGGATATGACTTTCATCTTTCCTGAAAACACTACTACATATGGAAATACTGAAGTCGGGTATCAGCAGAAGAGCACCAACTGTAGCATCTCTAGTTTTGTAGATTAAAAATCTAAGGCATACAATTGCACTTTTCACTTCTTCCTCCAAATAGAGTTTGGCATCAAATTACAATCACTATTCATATTTATCCATCTTTACACCCAATCACTGAAAAAGAGCCCACAATTTAGACATCAGTGAAAAGACCACACTGCATAGCTGCTACAAAGGTAGGAAGTCTGTGAATCAATTCTGGTAATTCTCTCCTCCTGAAAGCAGCAGAATGCTCACTTTCTTTTCATTACTGTCTTACCTTGAAAAGTAACTGAAGAGAAAAAACAAAATAAGCCATTTTTGATAGAAATTTCTTAAGTCTGCTGTTAACAATAAAAATGGTCCAACAGTGGAGACCCCACAATCTACCACTACATTTACCCATACTGGAAAACTGATCAGCAGTATACCTAACTTCTTCTTTTCTGCAGCCTCCAGGGAAAGATTTCATGGAAACGTAGACTTTAACACAAGGTGCAAGTGTGTGTCTATGCAGATCAACTAGCAAGACTGGTCCCTTAGTGTGTTTTTCCATTAGCAGGCCACTTGCACTACCTTGTGTTGTTCAACATGTCAACAATACCATTAAGAATCAAATCCATGCCAAGATGAAATCTCCAACAGCATTAACCATACCTAATCCTTTAAAACATTTGAAAACTTACTATCCTAGTGAAACACACTCTACCTTTTTAAAAAATTATTAAGGCAATCATTAGCACAAACTTTGCAACTTAAGATTTTGAAGACTGTGCTTTAATGGAACTGCTATGAGATAATGTTAGCACATGTAATATATTATCATCATCAGTTAAGAGATACATAAAATGTCATGGAATCAAAGCACGAGGAACTGAGAAACTAAGATGCTTCTAGATCAGATGTCATTACTCCAGTGGTGAGAATAGTAAAGAAAAGAGATTTAAGGGTATCAATAGGTAACACAAGTTGGTCAGCAAATACAGCAAGTTCAAAAAAGTGTCATGAATGATACTTACTTCGGACTTCAAACTGATAGTATTCCTTGGTTTTCAGCAGCGGGTGAGAAAAGCAATGCCAAGGAAGTTGCTTTCGGAGTTGAGGCAGAACATAATGGGTCACAAAGCCTACCGTACCCACCAATGCATAGAGAACATAACTTAAAATAGGCTAAAAAGAAGAATTGAAGAAATTAATGTTTGTGTTTTATAAACAAAATCACACACTAATAATGTAATACCTTTTCCAGCATCTAGGCAGGTGCTCCTGTAATAGTAAGTTGGGAACGTATTTCTTCATGAGAAGCTGTACTACCAACTTTAAGATCAAACAAGAAATGGCTGAGAGAATAAACCATTTATTTCTAACACATTTTCACTAAGTTGATAAGTATTTTAAAGTAAAAATAGTACACCGATCTTCCTTCATAGTCCGTTACTTCTGACCCATCTGCATTTCATTTTAGAAATGATAAGCTATTATCCTCTAAAGGCTGAACCCAATTTACATTTTCATCTGCTGGATAAAAGGAGGTATAAGCATAAGTAAAAACAAATCATTAATCTTGTATTCTCTTGAGAAGAAGGTGAATAAAAAGCCTCCCACCAAGACCAAACTCTTCCACAGAAGTCACAAAATACTACTATATTAACATGGTACGAAGATTGGATTTTGCAGTAACACTTTCTATACATTAAACTTTTCTCTGAATTTCTAGATATGTCATAGCAAAATTAGGATTGCATTATCTTGTTATAAGCTCTTGATTCAGAAATTCTGTGAAGCCTAATCCTATTGAACTACACAACTAGTGAAGAGCATACAGCCAAGTTTCTCAAACGTGGGAGAGAAAGCAACATTCAGGAGGAGTGCTGAAGTCCAGTCATACAATAGAAGAGATATTTTTCTTAGAAAAAACTGGTACACCTGCTTAAGTAGGACACTTCATCTGAAAACCTGAAGCTACCTAAACACACGTGCTTGTTAAAATTAGTTTCTTACTTTAACTGTAGGCAGCAGCAGGAAGGTAAAAATCCTTCTAAAATACATGCAGGAAACTTTAATTTGCCAGACATAAGGCTGTTCATAAGCTAACCAATGGTTCCATTACAGGAATACCAGAATAAGAAATGCAGTAACTGCACCTCTTTAGGCAAATGCCTTTACTTAAATTCAAGCACAGGATCTGGTCCCACGTCGTCATCATCAAGCAGGAGTCATATATACACATTAAAAGTATCCAAAACAGTAATATTAGCTAGAGTGACAAGTAAACTTGAAACTCAAAGGCTCTTTGAATTCCTGTAAATAACCATTCCAGTAAAGGTGTACTCTCCTATACTATAGTCTACAAACAGCCACGCTAGCATGCAATTACTGAGTCAAGGTTCAGCCACTCGATCTTTAAGGGTCAAACCTTTTAAACTTTTTTTTTTTTTAAAGTTTCATTTTTCCTTACTCCAAAATGATCCTGACACTGTTTAACTAAGATAGAAGAAGCAACAGAGGGCATTTTGTGTCAGAGACTAAAATAAAAACTCAGAACGTAAGAAGAAACTAGGAAAGAATAGGGGGAAGAAGAGTTTTTGAGCACATAAAACCGGAACATGAAGATCTTTAGTCATGTACTTGTCACACTATATGTTTAAAGACCATCTGAAACTAGCGAGGAAACCAGTGCACTACCAGAGTAAGCATTATTATCACATTAGAGTATTTGTACATAGAATACAAATAGCAGACATGATGTCTTACCTGTAAAACTGTAAATACTGTACTGACATGAATTGCAAAATAGAGTACACCAATGACTATACACACAATCAGGTCAGACTGCAATCGTTCACTCTGGGGAGTCAAAACAAAATAATTTTAGAAAATGCCAGCTTTGGTTGTCCTCTTCAGATTCTTAATGCCTATCAGCAGTAACACTGAAACTGATTAAAGATTTTCAAATTATGCCAGTGTTAATTACTTCCATTGAGGTTATCAGAAATTTCACAAGATAAATCTTATGGCTAAGAGCATTAGTCCAAACGAGTGAAGTGGAAAGATGCATACCCAAGGTGGGGCAGGAGAAATTAATATACCCAATATATTCTCTCTCTCATTCTGGACGGTGAGGGGGTATAAGGACCCCCCTACAGCACTGATGAAAGAGCTGGAAGGGCTAACCAAATTTGTCATTTATGATCTAAGAATTGCTTAAGACTATGAGGCAATTTAGAGCTCTGGAAGACAGCTGCCTAGACAGAGCTAACGACCAGAGTAAAGAGCCAACTAGGCTCTTTAACCCTTTTACCCCCTCCTTTGCAGAAGGGTAAAGGACAGCTTTAGAACGACCCTGAGGAATGAGTTTGAATTTTCTGTTACCCCTAAAAAATGAAGACAAGCTGTTGATAATGGGCAAAAAAAAGAAACAAAACGAGTAATGCCAGACTCAGTCACAAGGGGGCAATACGTACTTAGGGCCACTACAACTCCGAGTTTAGATCTGTTCCCACTCTGTAAATGCATTATTAATATTTCCAGCTCAGAAAATCATTAAAGGATTAACTACTCCAAAATCGGCCAAATAATTACACACAGCAATTATTGCTGCAAGGTCTTAGGAATACAACTTTTTTTTTTTTTTTTAAATCAGTAAGTCTTGATTTAAAAAACACTGAAACGAAGAATATATCATAATCCGCAGCTCACTTTGGTGACTAACACCACAGTTTGAGAGCTAAAGAGGACTTTGCAGCTCCTATGGTCATCCTCACCTATTAAGCATTAAAACAATTGTAGTGCTCTAAATATTTACTTGCCGTTTCCACACACTGCACCTTGTCGTGCTGGTGCCTGCTGTACTAGGAGAAACCCATCTATACTGTTATTCCCCTACAGCCAAGCCCTACACAAGGTTAAATGAATGTTCAACCTTCCTTTGTACAAGTTAAACATACTAAGCTTCTTAAGTCTTTCACTTACTGCTCCACTGTGCAAAAAAGAATAATGTTTAAATATTACCACCTTCATAAATATTTACAGTGAATTTGTACTAAAAATTCAAAGTATGTGCTAAACTAAATGGAACAGGTTACATCTGCTCTTTAAAATAAAAAAAAAAAGCACACCACAAAAAACCCACAACACTTTCTATTGTTTTTATTTTCTGC